>NC_092106.1:8620456-8944206 GCF_045679555.1 Salvelinus alpinus | reverse complement strand
GGTGGTGGCAGCATCATGATGTGGGGATGTTTTCAGTGGCAGGCACTGGGAGACTAGTCAGGATTGAGGGAAAGATGAATGGAGCAAAGTACAGAGAGAAACCTGCTCCAGAGTGCTCAGGACCTCAGACTGGGGTGAAGGTTCACCTTCCAACAGGAAAATGACCTTCAGTACACATTCAAGACAGTGCAGGAGTGGCTTGGGGACAAGTCTCTGAATGTCCACGAGTGGCCCAGCCAGAGCCCAGACTTGAACCCGATCGAACATCTCTGGAGAGACCTGAAAATAGCTGTGCATAGCTCCCCATCCAACCTGACAGAGCTTGAGAGAAAGTACCGAAGTACAGGTGTGCCAAGCTTGTAGCGTCATACCCAAGAAGACTTGAGGCTGTAATCGCTGCCAAAGGTGCTTCAACAAAGTACTGAGTAAAGGGTCTGAATACTTATGTAAATGTCATATGTCAGTTTAATTTTTTTTATAAAGTAGCAAAAATGTCTAAACCTGTTTTTGCTTTGTCATTATGGGGTATTATGTGTAGATTGATGAGCAGAAAAAAACGATGTAAACCATTTTAGAATAAGGCTGTAAAGTAACAAAATGTGGAAAAAGTCAAGGGGTCTGAATACTTTCCAAATGCACTGTATGTGAATGAGGTAGAGCAAAAAAGAAAGCAACAGTGAGGATAAGTATGTTTCAGTGTGGCCTTATCTCTCGGGTTTATGTGAACTTCCAGTCAGCTTCATCTGTCTCTGTCCTTCGTTCTCAGTCCTCTGGCCATCACAGCAGATGGAGAGTAAATGATTTTGGCTTACAAGCATTGGACCAGACGTCCCTGTTTTTCACCATAGACATCCTCTGTCCAGACTGTAATTCCTCTATGCTCCATGGACTTTTGGATGGGAGGCATATTGAGAGGGTGGGGGACTAGGGTTGGAGAGGGTGACAAAGCTTTAATAATGTAACAAAATTAGTCACATTGCAGCTGAGAAGGATTGGGATGCTGAATGGTTGAACTACTGTTATGCTAATGGTACATGTAACCTGCACTCTTGAGTTAGTCATAACACCTATTACAAATTCATCAGGGGGTGGCTTACAAGATCATATAAATGTTTAATGTCCACATTAACAGTGTAAATGTTCATTTGTGCTAATATCGTACTTAAAAAAAAATATATATATTCTTCATTGTCCATTTTGACAATGACACATCAGTCTCCATGGAAGACGTAATTGGTTGCACTTTAAATGCTTCCTCAAGCAAATCTCATGCAAAATGACTCAAATGTTCCTATGCTAATAAATTTAGCAAGAGAGCATTACTACTTTCAACAAGATTTGGTTAATGTCTTTGTTTTCTGGGAGCTGAACCAAGGCCATTTCCAATTTGAATGATAATGAAAAGTAAACGGCTTACGGCAATCAAAAGATTATTCCCCAAAAATATTTCTCTAACAAATCACACAACGTTTTTATATTCTACCTTTTGGGAAATGTTTGTTATCTGAGAGTTTAATGTATCTAGCGAATTTGTAGTGGATAAAATGGTCAGATGACTTCTTAAATTGAAAAATGTCTAAAACTTGTATATTATCCACTGACTCACCAGATGCAGTTCCTTAGACCGCTGCGCCATGTGTTAGAGAGGAGTGTGTGTGTATGGGTGTGCTGTAGAGCACAGTGGACTTCAATCCAGCACACTTGTCATGTTTGGAGTGCATTTCCCTTTTCCCATTTCCCTCCATTTTATTTCCTGTAAGTTTTTGTCAATGAATGTAATGAAAACAAATTGAGGACATTGCACACTACAAGAGTAGGCTACACACGACACGAGAAATAGATTGACATGTCATATCAGTGAGATTGGACTAGCGAGACTGGTGTGATGTAGAAAAGCCCATTGGTGTCTCTCTGTCACCTCATGAAGACAACCTTTCACCCTCAGGGACGATTAGGTGGACAGTTATAATCCGCCAAAATCTGTTTAGATCAGTGTCGGAAACTCATCAGTAAGTATTGTGCTTTACACTTGTAATCTCGGGTAATCTATCTGATGGAAACGTACAGTTATGAATACAACTTCTGTTCCCTGAAGTAGGGAACGGGGTATAACATACTATGGGGAGACAATGACCAATCATATTCACCGCCCCACCCCCCAAAAAAGGGTGCTAAGGCCTCCCTCGGATGTCCCGTCTTTCTAGCCGAACCCATTGACGGCGCTGGGCCAAAATATGTTAAACCTCGTTCCCTCCTTCAGGGAACAGTAGTTATATTCATAACTGTATGTGCCCTTTCAGTTGGTCACTCGGTATAACATACTATGGGGATATACAATCACGCGTCATGCCGGCTCCGAGGGTACCAAACTAGGAGGCCCACGGCAGCCCATGCACACACAGGTTCCACCGGCTCCAAAAAGTGGTTACAGAAGCCACCTTTTTCCCTAATAATTACCCAAGAAGCCTGAACTATCAGATCCCCATATAGGGAACCAGAACCTGCTGCAACATGGCTATGTGCACTGATATGCTGCCAATAGACCCCACGGTTCCAAGAACAATACTTACCTTGCAAGCCTGAAATAACAGAACTCTTGGTAAAGTGCACGGCAGCCCGAGGCTCAAACCCACAGGAAACCTGCAGTAACCTGGAAACTGTGTACTCGCGCTCTGCCAGGGCAGCCCAAGGCTCAAACCCACAGGAAACTGTGGTAGCCATGATAATACACACTTTATGCCCTGCCACACCCCAAGGCACAAACCCACAGGGAACTGTTGTAACCCAGATAAATATGCAATCGCAACGCTGCCTAACACACACTCCCGGACCCAGCCATAAGAACACTGAGCCACACTGGGAGCAGTTACATCCAAGCGATAAAACCTCATAAAGGTATGTGGGGAACCCCAACTCGCTGCAGCGCAGATATCACCAAATGGTCATGCCACTGAACAATGCCCAAGAAGTTGCCACACCTCTAGTGGAGTGAGCACACTCACCGCTAAGCAACCCATGTCCTTTGCTGTCATATTCCAGGGAGATCAATCCAATGAGAAAGATGCTGCTTAGAAAGTACCCTATCCCGAGGTGGATTAGCAAACAGACAAAAAGCTGGTCACAAATGCAGATATCTATATACGTGTGTAAAGGGTGCACTGGACACAGGCCATGCAACCTCTTTTGTTCACTGGAAGCAAACGAAGGGTGTGAGAAAGGGAACAACTCAAGCCAGGGACCTGTAAATGAGCCTGCATGCTTCCCAGCCGAAACAGTTCAGAAGAGTTCATGCATATATAATGACAACATTTTGTGATGTCTTTATTCCTTTTGGACTTCGGTAAGGTTTTTTGGGCTGTTCGGGCACACAAAGTTTTCTGGAGACAAGCTAAAGTTGGTAGGCAAAGTCTACGCCCCTTCGTCGGTGATTGGTAAACAGTAGGGATTATTCAATAAAGTCTGTCATTCAACAAGAGACAACTCATTTATAAGCACATTTTTTCATCGAGAAATACTGCAGCAAAAATCTTAGATGTACAATTGCCTAGATCTCCTCGGCAAAAACTTGAATGAATGAATGACAGATGTCTTATCATCTTAGATTAATTCTGTTTTGAGGACAAGTGTATACTGGCTATGGCGTCTCAAAATGAACAAACCGTACTATTGGTGCTTTTCTAGTTTTTTTTGCAACGGTCTTTTTAAGGGAGTATGTGAGCCCACTCGTTCGTTTCACCTAGCCGAGTTTAGCTAGGCCACAGCCGAACTGAAGCATGCTGACGCCTTAAAACATAGGCATAACCTTAGGAGCAAAAGCTGCATTAGGATATAACATCACTTTGGAGTCGCCAGGTGTGAACTCCAAACAGGAAGGCTGCACTGATGGCGTGTCGAGATCCCCAACACGCTTGGTCAACGGCAAGGCCATGAGCAGAGCAGTCTTTTAGGCCTTCCTCTGACACTGCCTGGTATAGAGGTCCTGGATGGCAGGGAGCTCGGCGCCAGTGATGTACTAGGCTGTACTCACCACCCTCTGTAGCGCCTTGTGGTCGGGTGCAGTGCAGTTGCCGTATCAAGATGTGATGCAGCCAGTCAAGAGGCTCTCATTGGTGCAGCTGTAGAAATTTGAAGATCTGTGGGCCCATACCAAATCTTTTCAGCCTCCTGAGGAGAAGGTGCTGTTGTGCCCTCTTCATAACTGTTTGGGTGTGTGAGGACTATGTTAATTCCTTAATGATGTGGGCATTGTCTGTGGTCTATTGCACAATCAGATGTTCTGGGTAGGGCTGCAGAGGATGTGGACGGTTTTCCTTCTGACAAAGTATTTTCCTCTGGGTCCTCTGGGTCTGTCTCCACATCAGACATCATGTCTTCAGTTGCCCCCGCAAATCGGTGCTTCTCTTCAATTGGCCAACTGGCCAGAGTGTAAAGATCTATGTGTAGCTGGTGCAGAGGAGTCAGGCGCAGGACAGTATAGATGAGTAAATAAAAGTAACTTTACTCAAAGTCATCAAAATACAAGAGAATTTCCAGCCACCACCGGCCTGAGGAGAGACACATGGAACGAGGGATTAATACGGTAATCTGGGGGAAGCTGTAACCTATAACAAACCTCGTTCAGTCTCCTCAGGACTTTGAATGGCCCCACAAACCGCAGGCCCAGCTTCCGGCAGGGCAGGCGAAGGGGCAGGTTCCGGGTCGAGAGCCAGACCCGATGGCCTCACTGCGGTGACGGTCGGCGGTCGCCTTCTGCCACCTCGGCTAGAAGGCCGGTGATGTCGACCGCCGAACGCCGCCCGAACAAGGAGAGGGACCGACTTCGGCGGAAGTCGTGACACAGAGCCTGTTAAATTATAGGAGACAATAAGTTATTCTGCCCAATAAACAAATGGTCTTGAACATTGGAATCTCAAACAAACAAATAAAGAAAGAAAGAAAGAAACACACAAACTAAAAGCAGTGGAACAAGTGTCAACTTTTCCAAATTCAGTACTTCATTTAAAATGTATGGATTGGTTTACATTTATAAACTAACCTGTCTCTGTCAACGCTGCATTCACTTTTTGATGTCCCGTTCCTTTCAAGTGTCCGACGACTTATGCCGCTCTTTCAGTCCAATACCAATTTGCAGCTGCATCTGAGGAGTCAGTAGCTAGATTCCCATCCAATTGGCAACAGATTTTCATGCGAAAAATCTGAATAAAGAGAATATGCAAATATTCCCACCAGTAGTGTGTTTCCACCTAACACACTTGTTGCGGTTAAAAACCGTGCGTAGTGACGTAGTGCATACAATTTACTTTTCCACTTAAGTTTTCATGTACACTACCGTTCAAGAGTTTTGGGTCACTTAGAAATGTCCTTTTTTTATCCATTAAAATAACATCAAATTGATCAGAAATACAGTGTAGACATTGTTAATGTTGTAAATGACTATTGTAGCTGGAAACGGCAGACCTTTTATGAAATATCTACATAGGCGTACAGAGGACCATTATCAGCAACCATCACTCCTGTGTTCCAATGGCACGTTGTGTTAGCTAATCCAAGTTGATCATTTTAAAAGGCTAATTGATCATTAGAAAACCCTTTTGCAATTATGTTAGCACAGCTGAAAACTGTTCTAATTAAGGAAGCAATAAAACTGTCCTTCTTTGGACTAGTTGAGTATCTGGAGCATCAGCATTTGTGGGTTCGATTACAGGCTCAAAATGGCCAGAAACAAAGAACTTCCTTCTGAAACTCATCAGTCTATTCTTGTTCTGAGAAATGAAGGCTATTCAATGTGAGAAATTGCCAAGAAACTGAAGATCTCGTACAACACTGTGTACTACTCCCTTCACAGAACAGCGCAAACTGGCTCTAACCAGAATAGAAAGAGGGATGGGAGGCCCCGGTGCACAACTGAGCAAGAGGACAAGTACATTAGTATCTAGTTTGAGAAACAGATGCCTCACAAGTCCTCAACTGGCAGCTTCGTTAAATAGTACCCGCAAAACACCAGTCTCAACGTCAACAGTGAAGAGGCGGCTCCGGGATGCTATCCTTCTAGGCAGAGTTGCGAAGAAAAAGCCATATCTCAGACTGGCCAATAAAAATAAAAGATTAAGATGGGCAAAAGAACACAGACACTGGACAGAGGAACTCTGCCTAGAAGGCCAGCATTCCGGAGTCGCCTCTTTGCTGTTGACGTTGAGACTGGTGTTTTGCAGGTACTGGAGCATGCGCTCTCTCATGTCATCAGGGTCGATAGCATGACAAACCTGTCCAATTAATAGGGGATAACACAGAGGAGCAGATGATGTTGCTTATACAACCCAGAGCCCTGTTTGAGGAGATGACAAACCCCCGTGTTAATAATTCTTTCACGGAAGAAAGGGATCATCCATTCACACATACATCACATAATCTGACAACGGTGGAGTAATGGACACAGCGCTTTGTGCCGTTCACTGGGAAGAGATAAGATTTGGGAGCTATTCAGGCCTTGAAAAGATGAGGTTGAATTAGGGGAATCTGATGCCCTCAGAATGCCTGTGGACATTCTACACCAGTGCTTAATACAGACCATAGGTTTAAATACACAGCAATAATCAAGGAGAGCTAATTTAGTACAGGATAATCACCATGGTTATACACCATCACATGGAACAAACATTGGCATCATCACATCCTCCTTTTGAACACATAATGCCACCTGACCAGAAATACAAACATGGGCCCTTTGATGGACTGTCTGTAATATTAGTTGTGAAAGAAAAATGCATTCAAATATGTGTTTTGCTCTGACTACATGTTCAGAACATTTGAGACTTAGTTTTAATGCTGTAATGTTCCGTAAAAAAATATTTTAACTCAAAACAATGCTTTTGTAGCAGCCTTATCTCCCACCAATTAAATGTATACACGTATACAAATATGTTTGATGCAATGTTCTCAGCTCAGTTGTTTTCTCGAGCATGATGAACATGCATGTGTAGAAAAGCTTAACAGTGCTGACATGTCAGTTCAACAGAGCAAATTGAGCCGAATAGACTATTTTCAGGGCAAGCATGATCAAATGAGTGGAAAGACCGGTGTTTGTGTGTGTGTGTGTGTGTAAGAGAGAGTACTTTGAGCAGTGGTTGAATAAGTACCCAGTTGTCGTACTTGAGTAAAAGTTAAGATATCTTAACAGAAAATGACTCCAGTATAAGTGAAAGTAACCCAGTAAACTACTACTTGAGCAAAAGTCTGTACCCCAAATACCCTGAAAAACGACTTAAGTAATACTTAAGTACATTACATTACATTACATTAAGTACATTACACCACTACCTCTGTGTGTGTGTGTGTGTGTGTGTGTGTGTGTGTGTGTGTGTGTGTGTGTGTGTGTGTGTGTGTGTGTGTGTGTGTGTGTGTGTGTGTGTGTGTGTGTGTGTGTGTGTGTGTGTGTGTGTGTGTGTGTGTGTGTGTGTGTATGGGTGTGTATGGGTGTGCAGTGTAAGTCCACTCTAGAGCACAGTGAGTTTTTAGAAGAGGTGTAAAACAAGTCAGACAGTAAGCACTATGTTCCCCATCCTTTCTACCCTCGCTCCAGGCCAAATCCAGCCACTTGTCATGTTCAGAGTGCATTTCCCTTCAACTGGTTAGGGGCTCATCAATAAAAGAGAACACACGTCCATTTTATTTCCTGTACGTTTTTTGTCAATGTTCTGAGAACATATTGAGGACAATATGGCTCACTACAAGAGTAGTATACACAGCGAGACATTGACATGCCAAATCAGTGAGATTGGACTTTAAGTGGAGGGAAAGACTGGTGTTATTTAGAAAAGCCCATTGTTGTGTCTGTCACCTCATGAAGACGACCTTTCACCCCCAAGGACGTTTAGATGCACGGTTATAATACCCCAAAAAATCTGTTTAGATCCGTGTCGGAAATTCATCAGTGTCAGTACTTTACACTTTTCATTTGGAGTAATCTATCTGTAGGAAACTGGGTCAGCGCTTTTCGCTATTTGTTTTGTGTATGCTTTCTGTCACATTGACAGTTAAGACAACGGAACACCACACTATCCACCCCAGGGCTCATCTCTTTTTAGCTGAAGCTGCATGAAACATACAATATTTATATTCCTCATTTTTTAACAATAAGTATGCCCGAGACGCCGTTGTAGACCTTGATGCCTTTTCTCCTACCAATGCTCTTACCTCTTAAATGGTTCCACCACGTTGTTTTGAGGTGTACTACTAAAAATGGGACAAACAGTAAAGTTCTGCAACTGATTACCTATCGCTCAGACAGATGTTACAGAGGGGAGAAACATCTGCTTGCTCTGCAGCCTTTCCCCCCTCTCTTCTCAGAAGGGGCTGTGGAGACAAGCCAACAGAGAGTGCAATTTCTTCTACACAACAGCACTTTAGAGATGGCTAATTGCACTGTAAAATGTTGGCTCTGGGTAAAAGGGCTTTCTCTGTACTGTGGCAAAGTGGGCTTGTTTTTGTGGATGTCAATGTATTTTTAACACCTGCCTTGTCATAAATGTATGACAGAGGTAGAAGGAGCTGTGAGGATGCTGTTAACATGTGACAGTAGAGAGAGAGTTGGTCCGCTGTTTCCCAGCGGAGAATGTCATTACATAATTGGTACCTTGAATATTTTAGCTTCTTTTGTGACGGCATTCATAATTCATGTTAATGCAGGCGCAACACCCTGGTGGTTACATATACAAATTCCTTATTTTCCTTTCTCTCATCTTTAATTGTTTTTTTCTCCTCCTCTTTTAAACACGATGCTGACTAAATATTAGTGTCAGATATTTACAAAATACAATTACAACACAGCCTAATGTATCAAAAATAAAATACTTTTGCAAAGTATTGTATTTAAATAAAAGAAAAGTACTATTATTTTCAAAATACCTGAGCAATTTCCCCCCTTAACCTGAACAACAGTAATGGTAACAAAAATGTTTGACTTGCTATGACTGTGATGTGGTTGTTTATCTACTAGCTGAATGCACTGACTAAGTTGCTCGCGATGCAAAATGACCTAAATATAAAAATGACCATATGGTATTCTTATTCTAATTAGCTCCACCCCCAAACAAGACCACATTTGAATGACTGGAGATGGGAAAAGATACATCAAAATGTATGCAAATAAATAACTAAATAACATTTTTAAATACAGAAAATACATTTTAAAGTAGTCCCAAAAAAAGAATGGACTATTTAAGTAAAATATCCTGTGCAGTTGTAAATTGAACAAATGCATGTGTGAACACCAACGTTTTTTTTAATATCAACTTATTTTAGAAATATATCATATTCTATCAGGACTGTTGAAAAGTACTTTGCATTTTGAAAATACAAAATACAGTTCTCCAGAGTATCTTGTTACAAAATACACTGGACTGTAGTTCACGCCAGTGAAATACAATTGACAAAATACTAAAGTTATTTAAATACGTACTTCAAATACAACAACATAAATACTGCCCATCTCTGATTAGTATGACCCCACACCTTCTCCAAGATGATCTCCCTTTATCCCCGATTCACAGTCATTTCTCTAATATTGGTTCGGAGGGCTCAGGTTGATGAAAGATCAAGAGAGACTCCATCGCCTCTCAACTAAGTAATATTTCATAAGATCATAATGCAACTGCCACTCCTTGGTGGGATTAGCCACCTTCTCTTCTCTTCTCTGAATGGAACAGAGAGTTTAACCTTATTTGTCCATCAGAGCCAAAGCCTACAGCAATTTGCATGTCAGGATGTCCATTGTGCATGTCAGGAGTCTATCGTGTCAACTGTCTTTGCAAGGCTTTATACATTAGTGGAATAATGATATTATTTTCAAAGGAGGGCGGCTGGGGGAAATGGTGACGTAGTGTGGCTGTACACACGGCAGATCCAGGATTCGGACAGGGACCAGGTGGACTATGTCTGTTTGGGTTTTAGATTCCCAAAGAGTTAGCTCTAAGCGAAAACATCATTGTAGACTGACCTTAATCTGTTTACTGAAATCCCACTGATAAATTATAGACTCACCCCTGTTCCTCTGCTCCCCTTGCCCCTCCCTCATGTACGCACACACACACACACACACACACACACACACACAGAGTCATGAGTCTCTCTGCACTGGTCCAATCGCTGCTCAGTGCTGTCTGAGTCCAGCGCTCTCCTTTTAAATCCCCCTCTCTGTGGTGAATCAGCACTCGCAGCGCAGCCCTCCGGTGATACAGCAAGTGGTAGAGAAGTCTACTGAAACAGCCTACAGTAGGTACTCCAGCACTCTTCTTTTTCGTACTCCCCCCCCCTCCTCAAATATTGTGTCGTCCCCATCACCCGTTTCCCTGGGTCGACCCTACACTTTGTCTTTCGCTGTCCCTGCATCCTCTACACAACTCAACTTTGTACTTTGCTTGTTTTGCTGACAGTGTGGCGTACGTGGTTCACAGTGTAGTTTCACTTGAAGCGGCTCTTGCACTTCCAATCACTCTGCCTAGTGATTGTAATGCACATTGAAGAAAGAACACATGGGCAGAGCATGTTTGGGACATGCTAAACAAAGTACGATTGGTGCATGTAAATTGTGAATTGTTAAATGCATTGGCAAGTTAATGGTGCATGGTTAAATGACCTAGGCTTTTAGCTTTCTAAACTGGTAGACTAATGACCTGACTCTCATGACGGACTTTACATGGTGGAATTAACATTTAGGCTAATATAACCATCACTTTAATTTTTTGCTGGGTTGACAACATTCCCATTTATGTCAGTCGTTTCTCTCCTGTGCGAGTGAAGACGTGGTAAATGAATCATTAGACCAGGGATTGTGTGTTGACCTTGAATTGTTATTCTCAGAATTATTCTGACACATCGCTATGTTTTAAGATGTTTGGAATTAGAAGCATGACTTTGTATACAAAATGTAAACAAACAAGACCAATAGGTCACAACTGCTAGCTGTCTTACTCATTGATTTTGCGATACAATACGTGATAATGAGGATAGTTCAACAACAACCACATATAGTTTATGTCGGGCTCAGTCTTTACTACGAAAACAAAAAGGGAACTACAAGCACTCAGATCTCTTAAACGGCCTTTCTTTATTCTCTGAAAAATCTTGCCACTTTAATTAAATATACATATTATGAGGTTTATGGAGACCGTAATTTTTTTTTTTTTTTTTTTTTTTCTCCATTCATTAGGAAATGAAATGCTTGTTAGGGTAAGTTCCTCAAAAACAAGTGAAAGCAACAACAACAACAAAAAGTGTCTGGACCCCTCATTTACTAAATGGTTTCCTTTATTTTGGCAGTTACCTGTAGACCGGACGGAGAGGTATCGCTCGTGATAAAACATACATTTGGTTGTAAAAAAGCAAACTTCTCCTTTCTCCTTCATACATTATTGTTCATAGTCTAAATTGCATCTTAGTTCTTCTTCTTCCCTGTCATCCCTATCTGGAGCACAACACTTGAATGGAGACAGATGATGAACCTCTGTGGTAAGAGATCACTTAAGTGCTGCTATGCATACGTGAATAACTATGACGTTTGTGATGTTTTATAGATATGTTCGCTCGTCCTTCACACAGGCCTCCTCTGTGTGACCATGTGAGTTGATGTTTTCTGTTCTCTGTCAGAAGATTGATATCTAAACCATCTGGGTATAGAATGTTGGATATTGTCTTGGATATTATCTTCCATAATACAAATCATCTTCCACTGTGAGAAAGGTCCATGTTTAGAACTTTTGCTTTGACACCATGGGCTGTACCCGAGCCTTAGATTAGGTTTTGTCATCTCCACTGAAAATCGGTGAGGTGAGGGAGACGTTATCAGACAGACTGATCATTAAAAGAAGAATTGATCGGTGAACTCACACCTTGCCTCCACTTCAGTGACAACGTCCGCAGACAACTCTTCCATCCAAACGCGGCGGGGCACATCACCTCTGGTTGCTTTTAAACTAAGTCGAGGAGTGGGGAAAAGTGTAAGGTCTTTAGGACCTTCGTGGTATGCATGGTGATTGGTCAATCCACATATAGCACATGTATGGTTGGATTGACACCTTCAGAACTCTCCCTGGAACCTAAACTGGTTATTAACTTTGCTGAAATGACTTGCTATGAATATCCAGTGTCCTATTCTATATAGGGGGTCTGTATGTTGTGGAGTACAACCAGAGCTTTATTTGGGACCCAGGTGTTTGTTGACTGTGATATACGTTTCAGTGGAAAGTTCATTTTTAGTTACCTCAGTGGAACACGCTTTTGGCACACATTTCAGCACAGTTAAACACCTGACACCACCAACTGTAATCATTTGTCTGGTGAACAGTATTTGGATAAAGGAAAAAAACAACTCAAAGCTGGAGGCAGCTGGTCATTTGATGTGTGTGTGATCATCATGCAAAACAACACAGCCGCGGGGCCTGTATGTTATTTACTTCAACATTTATCATCCCTGTCATGACACCACACTTCTCTGGTGGCCTTACACCCTGCGTGGTCCTCCCGGGGTTTAATAGCACACTGAAATAAAACTGGGATGACATAATCAAAGACGTGGTTGTTATTTAGCAGGGTTCTCCTCTCGTGTTGTGACAGGAAACAGAAGCCTGTCAGTTAGGCTCCCCGGCCTGCCAGTGAATGCTTGGCTCTTTTCCCATTGCCTTGTTAGAGAGTATTAATTACAACTCCTAACAGCGGTCGCTATTGATGAACCTCAAGTCTTAATTTGCTGCTTCCTTCTGTCTGTTTCAATGGGTTTCTCATTGGCCTCCAGGGAAAGACAGAGCTCATTGTGAGCCAATCAAAGTAATTTGTCTCATTCATTCACCGGGCCTGTGTCTGAGGTTTTTCACAGTTGCTCAGGGCCTTATACACATCCTCACCATTGAGAGACATTAGGCAGTTTTCCATTAACCCAGGTTTATTCGACAAAAGCAATCATTGCGACATGTGTATTGGAAACGGCGGATATAGAATACCCTTTCTATAGATCGACGACATTTTTATCCGTTCGACACGGGTGGATTTATTTTGCCTAACTTTCTTTATTGCGACTAATTTTGATGGAAATGAATTACGATTGCCGAATACTTTAGATAGGTACATGGGGCACGTCATCAAGTAATTACTGTATAAGCTCCACTTTACATTTAATTCTAAATGCCTACTGCTTGCAAAATAAAAATGTTTAACTCTAAAAATGTTTCTTTGCAATACAAGGATTGTCCTGACTTTCAAGAATGCCTGAATTTCTTCGCCTTGCTTTTCTGGTTGGCTGGCAAGTTTCACCATCCAAATATTTCAGATCTACGGGAGTGAAAGTTTCACCATGGCATGGACTAACCTAGGCAGCCGATGTGGCGATACGTTGACACATGAGAATGATTAGAATATGTGTCAGCTATTGCATTCTATCCATGCGGGAGACCTGAGACATGAAACAGATAGGTGGGAGGGCATACAGGCAGTCGCAAATTTATTAATGGGCAATTTGCCTAAATAGGTAATGGAAACACTTGAACCACTATGTCCAGCTGTTTTAATTCGACATGATACACTGAACAAAAATATAAATGTAACAGGCAACAATTTCCCAAACTTGCTCAATGGACGACATGTCTGGTGAGTATGCAGGCCATGGAAGATCTGGGTCATTTTCAACTTCCAGGAAGTGTGTACAGATCCTTGCGACATGGGACCGTGCATTATCATGCTGAAACAAGAGGTGATGGCGGCGGATGAATGGCACGACAATGGGCCTCAGGATCTCGTCACGGTATCTCTGTGCATTCAAATTGCCATCGATAAAATGCAGTTGTGTTCATTGTCCGTAGCTTGTGTCTGCCCATACCATAAACCCACCGCCACCATGGGCCATTTTGTTCACAACATTAACATCAGCAAACCACTCGCCCACGCCACGCCACGCCATACAGCCTCTCGGCCATCTGCCCGGTACAGTTGAAACTGACATTCATCTGTGAAGATCACACTTCTGCAAGGTGAGCATTTTCCCACTGAAGTCGGTTACCAAACTGCAGTCAGGTCAAGACCCTGGTGACGACGACCAGCACGCAGATGAGCTTCCCTGATACGGTTTCTGACAGTTTGACAACACTACACAACTTTAATTGCTGATCAATTGAAACTTTGTTTGACACCAAGTTCTCCCTGATCACTCTTCCTGATAGGAGGTGTAGTGGAGGTAGACGGTGGTTCCTCCTGGTTCCTCTCTCTTCTTATCAGTAGCAGATGGGAGGAAGAGAATGATGAACCTGTCCCTTCCTGATGGATCGAGTATGTCTCCATCTAGACCGGCGGTGCAATGAGGCGCGGGGACAGGGAACAGCTAAATGATTGGGCCATCACTGGGTGCAGTTGTCCCGTCTGGCTGGTCCTGCCATATGTTAGAGCAGGGTGGGCCAACTCAGACTTAGCTGATAAATGGATGTGCGTTTTAAGCCAGGCAAGGTGAAGAGGGGTGAAGAAGACAGAAAACACCAAGAAGTACGTGGAGTGAAAACAAACCTGGCCGTGTCCTCCAAACAATCCTCCAAATGCACTATATATGCAAAAGTATTTGGACACCCCTTCAAATGAGTGGATTTGGCTATTTCAGCCACACCCGTTGCTGACAGGTGTATAAAATTGAGCACACAGCCATGCAATCACCATAGCCTAACACTGGCAGAAGAATGGCCTTACTGAAGAGCTCAGTGACTTTCATCGTGTCATCGTGATAGGATGCCATCTTTCCAACAAGTCAGTTTGTAAAATTTCTGCCCTGCTAGAGCTGGCCCGATCAACTGTAAATGCTGTTATTGTGAAGTGAAAACGTCTAGGAGCAAGAACGGCTCAGCCGCGAGTGGTAGGCCACACAAGCTCACGGAACGAGACCAACGATTGCTGAAGCGCGTAGCGCGCAAACATCGTCTGTCCTCAGTTGCAACACTCACTACCAAGTTCCAAACTGCCTCTGGAAGCAACGTCAGCTCAAGAACTGTCCGTCAGGAGCTTCATGAAATGGGTTTCCATGGCCGAGTAGCCGCACACAAGGCTAAGGTCACCATGCGCAATGTCAAGCGTCGGCTGGAGTGGTGTAAAGTTCTCCGCCATTGGCTCTGGAGCAGTGGAAACGCGTTCTCTGGAGTGTTGAACCACGCTTCACCATCTGGCAGTCCGATGGACAAATCTGGGTTTGTCGGATGCCAGGAGAACGCTACCTGCCCTAATGCATAGTGCCAACTGTAAAGTTTGGTGGAGGAGGAATAATGGTCTGGGGCTGTTGTTCATGGTTCGGGCTAGTTCCAGTGAAGGGAAATCTTAATGCTACAGCATACAGTTACATTCTAGACGATTCTGTGCTTCCAACTTTGTGGTAACATTTTGGGGAAGGCACTTTCCTGTTTCAGCATGACAATTCCCCCGTGCAAAAAGCGAGGTCCATAAAGACATGGTTTGTCGAGATCGGTGTGGAAGAATTTGACTGGCCTGCACAGAGCCCTGACCTTAACCCCATCAAACACCTTTGGGATGAATTGGAACACCGAATTGCCCAACATCAGTACCTGACATCACTAATGTTCTTGTGGCTGAATGGAAGCAGGTCCAGCAATGTTCCAACAGCTAGTGGAAAGCCTTCCTAGAACAGTGGAGATTGTTATAGCAGCAAAGGGGGGACCAACTCCATATTAATGCCCATGATTTTGGAATGAGATGTCCGACGAGCAGGTGTCCAAATACTTTTGGTCATGTAGTGTAACAACAGAAACACTCTTGTCTGGTAAGTTATTTAGCTAGTTCAAAGCTGCACATTTGCAAGAATCACATCAACAAAGCCACAGCAAAAATATTCTTATTTTATTATTTATGGCCATGAAACTGCACCTTTAAACTGTTAATGGGTTTTAATTTTGAGGAGTATAGTTTGACTCAGTAAATGATTTGAGTAAAGCTTATATACAAACACTGGTGAGTCCCATAGGAGAGAGGGAGACAATGACTGACTGTTGGATAATATAGGTCATGCAGCTGTGATCGTTAGAATAGAACACAGGGTAGAAACCCCAAGAGTGACTAACCAGATGCTCTTGATTGTTCTTGTTCACAGCACTGAGGGTATTTCTGTTCACATCATACAGTTCACATTATACGTGGGATGTTCCCAAGTGTCTACATGTCACACTGATGTGTCTCATTATTATACCCTTTAAAACACATTTAGTGTTCAGTACTTCAATAACTGCATTCTGGACCATTTTATCAACCTTATGATACCTATTACCCTCCAGATGCTTTTTTTGGTCACAGCGTTACAGAGCTGCTGTACATACGGGCTATCTCTGATATGCTATTATGCTGGCCTTGATCCAAGTCATCTTTTCATCTCTCTCCTCTTTTCTTTTGTCCCTCAGCATTATCCGGCTGTGAGTGGGGCCTTCATGGATTCCCCGTACAATGGCAACACGTCCCTCCAGACCTCCACCTCCAACCTCAACGCCAACTTCTCCCGGCCGACCGAGGTGGAAGAGGAGGGCAAGTACTCCAGCGACGCCATCTGGCTTTGGGTAGCCGTCATTGCAACCATCGGCAACATAGTAGTGGTAGCAGTGGTTTGCGCCTGTGCCTTCTAAGACCCGTTAGTTACAAGCACACAGCCGAACATCACTCTTGCCCCATCTTTCCTCCTCTTGAACCTATCCCTGTATTCATTTTACTCTTGTAAGTGTCCATCCATAATATTAAAGCAAAGGCCCTGTTCTGAGGGTCAACGGAATATGATAGTGAAAATATAGGGACGGGCTTAACTGATGTTCTCTAGGACTAGGAATGAGAGAAACAACCCTCCGTAGTTACCATACTGTATCTTACCTTAAGCCTATGTCTCACACTGTTCATTTTTTTATGAGAAACGGTGAAGTGAGCAGATGTGGGCTGTGCCTTTTTCTAATGAACATGGTAAGTTAGTTAAGGAAGTGGGTAATATATAAAGCAGCTGAGTGAGCCTCCCTTCTGCTTTCCACCAGAGGTCAGCCTACAGGATTAGGGAAGTGTACAGCTGTGAGATCCCCTCTGCCTATTAACCTGAACAGAACACCACACCATATATCTTTGTCTTGTTGATGTCATGTGACTGTTTGTCTGGAATGGATGTGTTGATGCTGCTGTCTTGGTCCAGTTCTCTCTTGAAAAATTGATTTTTATCTCAACGAGACTAACCTGGTTAAATAAGGGTGAAATAAATCATCAGCAGTTCTCGTTGTGGCTGGCCATCGTCTCGGAGACCAGTGGAGAGATATGTGACAGATGGTGGCTGGTAGTGGGGCAGAGGGGACAGCGGAGGGGCCCAGGGCAGGCTTGGCAGTGCCCCCAGTACCTGGTGTTCTTTCCTGTGACTGCTGCACCGCTGCACTACCATTCACCATTACTGCTCTGTCCTGTCCTCATCAGCCTGTCAGTGATAGAAATCTCCCCAAGCACTTTATAAAACGCAATAAAGTAAGGAGTTTTCTTCCATTTGAACTGCATTGTTCTGCAGTGGCTGTAGACCTGTGCCAGTTTAACTATGCAGTGAAGGCATCCTATTGGGCACACACTGGTTGAATCAATGTTGTTTCCACGTCATTTCAATGAAACGACGTTGAACCAACATGGAATAGATGTCGAATTGCCGTCAGTGGGATAGCAGTGGTTAATGTTTATGAGTGAGACAAATGTATAGAAACACAGTGTCACCCACAAGCCAAATGAGTGAATGAAGTTGTCAGCACAAATCAGATGTTATACCACCCCTGCTGACATTATCTGATGTTACGGAACCACCAATTACATCGCACTAAATCATTGAGCCGCCCACCATTACTAGACCACTGCTACAACAGCCTCAAGCTGTTGAGCTAGCAATCAAGTGAGTTCTCTCGTCATAAGAAACCCCATTGCGGTTAACATTCGTTTTTTAGTTGCCGTGCCAGGCATGCAGCATCTCACATTCGCCTCAGAATGTCTCTCAGTAGACTAGTGTGTGTAGGTGGCAGCAGCCCCAGTAGTTCTGTGCACCCAGTGGAGTCGGGCCACAGACTTGTCAAACCGGCAGGGCTTTAATGAGTTGTAATGCCTCTCTCTCTCTTTCCTAAAGCGAGCACTGACCTCCCGTTGCGCTGTGGTGATCAGAACAGAGCTGATCCCTGCTGCACTCAGCTGCTCTGAACAAAGATAGTGCTTCAAGTGCATTTTTAGAGTGTGACTTCCTCATTTAATCAGCACTCGTTGATAGAGAGAAAGGGGAAGGAGAGAGGAGTAGACGAGAGGAGTGACTGCATGGGAATTGATTTATAACAGCCAACTTCCATGTCATCGCTTTGAAATACAAAACTTTTTTTGAAGTTGATCGGAAAATTCCATTATTTTTATTGAAATCAACGAAGTGGAATAAAAAGTTTGAAAATTGAGAGATTTAGGATCAAAGGTCTGGCTGAGCCGTCACTTCACACGGCTAATTGCCCTGATCTCACTGTACAGTAGAGTTAATGAAAACAAGAGACCGATTCATCATGGCATCTCTGAGCGGTCCTTTTCAGGGTCCTTAGAGAGCTTAGCCAGAAACCTGCGGGAACATTAATCCGTTGTCTGTTACAATAAACAACAACAATCGCACTGAATGGGGTCTTCATAAGTATCTGCTGGCAATAACTCAAGATAACGCTAACAAGTTAGAATTATACATCCCCACTCTATGTAGTTACTTTAATACTGTAATTATTCTGAAGCCAAATTCATATGAACTAGGTGAGGAATCCCAGTTAGCTATAATAGGAATTTCTTCTACCCTTGTATCGGCTGTGTGCTTTGACATGGGACTGGTTAAGGCTCAGGTGCCCACTGTCTACGGCTCGAATTATGTGCCTGAACTGACTAACACAACTCCTACCCGTCAACTACTTATTGACCATGGACGCCCCTTGACCACCATGGATGATGGTCCTCCTACACACCACAAAACGTCATCACAGCCTCAAGCCCAGGTACCGTGTGAACCAGTTTGCAATGTCACTTAGGCGCGCGGTTCACCGGACAGATTAATAAGGCTAATCCTGGACAACAACAAAAAATATTATATGGAGATTCTCTATTGAGTTTAGTGTTTATTCCACGACTAGGCTTAATCTGTGTCCGGGAAACCGCCCCTTACTGTTTAAGATTTGTTTTTAATTACCGCCTCCATGTAAAAAGTGAATTGTTGCGCTATACATTATGCATCTGGCTGTTAAAGGGAATAGTTCTTTTTTAGTTTTGGGTAACTTGGAGTGATGGTTCATTCATAATCGTATTTGTTTGATGTACTGTGTTTCTTTATTTCTAGAAGTCAACATTACTTCAGTCATACTAAGTCTACACTACATATTGAGTTTAAAAATTCCATTAAGCATGTAATTTCCTTATTTGTTCGAATGGATGAATCTCTTTACTGTGTTACCTGAGAGCGTGTGTAGACTTGTGATACTGTATTATATGATAAATGTCACATTCATAAAGAAACACTACTATGACAATGCTCATGTAGACCCTGCCAGTTACAGCTGTTAAATGGGGGAGACGTGGCCATGGAGTGCTCCCTCCACCAACAGATGCATTTCACCACGTTTGACTTCCTCCCTCCCTAGGCCCAGAGGGGACTGAAGTCTGCTTAATCACACCCCATAGAGCATTCCATCCTCCTTCTCCTTTCCCCTCTGTTCTCTCTCCTTCCATCCATGCAGAGCACTAGACCGTGGTTTCTGCATTGGCACTGGCCTCTGACCCGAGGCAGGGCACCTCATGCCCACATGCCTCTTCCTTCCCAGGCAACAAGAAATAGTCCGGTCGTTGCTGGGGAAATGGACAAGTCACTCCTACGAGAGGAGAATTGTAGGAGCAAGGAGCAGCTGGGTATATAAGCGAACACACACACACAATGTAAATGTACCTTTCTATAACATGGTTGTGATGACAATGCTATGATGTCATTATGTGCTCTCAGGGTTTGTATTTTGTTCTTATCTTTCAATACATTGTAAATGTTTTACACCATTTTCTCATCATAGTTTTGGTTATAGCAAATCATAACATTTATAGGGGCCATTTAAAGTTGAGCTAGATTAAGTAAGCTTCAATTTTGGATTCTGTTCAGTCTATCGCTTCATCTATTCAGTCTGTATCGCGGAAGCATTACAGATTGTGTGATAGAAATGTGAAGGTAATTGAGCTGACATAATGCAGAGTTTACCAAGAATGCAGTCTCCACTAACGCGGGAACATTGCCTTTACATGTCAATCCCGATGTAACGCTGCACTTCTGCAATAAAGATTGAATAGAGGCCTGAGGCTAATATTCGATCCAATTATACTAGTTATAATTTTGCTTGAATTATTTAGCACTGTATTGCTGAATGTCATACTGAAGTTATTCACTCACACTCAAACATGCTTACCGCTGAGGTATAGCCCTAGACTATGTTGCGTAAATATGCTCCCCCAAACTAACTTGGGAGCTCTATAATTCATAAAATCTATAAATTCAACAATTTGTAAATATTTAAACGCTTTTGAATCCAACATTTCACATATCATGATATACCCATGTATAAATTGACCAATGACCTAGCGGGGTAATGAAAATATAGTTAGACTTCCGTGGGTGTTTCTATATGTTGTTGCCATGGGAACACCCTCCATAGATCACCTCACTTTTGTGGTGTTCTCTGGCTCTGGGTCCTCGTCAGACGCTAAGCATCCCAGCTCTCTTCCTCTGCAGAGTGTTGCGTTACCCAACGAGGCTTCGCTGCATGTTTGTTAAGTCGGAGATATGAGAATGCTTCTTGACTTTAATGCTGCCGGACATCATATCCCTTCCCTGCTGATTCACAGCGGCTCCCCTAACCCGATGGCTTGTTTGTGTTTGTCTCCACAGACTCCCAGGAATTTTCCATCCTTCCTCGGCCTCCAGGAATATATATGCTAATTAAAGCTGACTTCCTATATCCCGAGTACAGCAGAGACAGTATGGTTGACTAGGGACTGTGTCTTTATAAAAGCACCCAGAGGAAACCAATAAAGACTACATGGAGGCTGGGAGGAATATTGTGGATAGGTGGGACTTGAGAGGTGACAGTAACAGACATCGTATTTATGACTTCAACAAATAATACCATATCTTATTCAAGGTTACTTGTAGCTAACCTTATTTGGAATGTGCTGTGACTCACGACACTCAAAGGACCTAGAAAGTGAAACCACACTATGTCCATCCTTCTGGAGCCCTGTATGTCTTGTTTTGAAATGGATTTCTGACAGCGATTCACATATTCATTGCACTCAATGAATGGATATTTATCGACTTCGTTGACTCTGAAGACTTGGATTCTACATTTCTGTGCATCCAGTTGCAGTGTTGTAAGTTCTGATCGCTCCCTGTAGGTGTCAGGGTTACCGCTACGAAATACTGATTAACAGAAAGGCTGTTGGCTAAATACAGGAGCTGTATTAGTTCAATTAATTCACAATGTTCATTCACAAAAGTGTTCTATAACAATTACTTCATACAAAATACTGCACAGAGTCATGTCACTGCAATTGTTTTAAATTACATTTCTAGAGTGGGAGGGGAACACTTTCTGTCTTGACTATCCATAAATGTATGACCTACTTTGAAAAGATATCTTGTAAAAAAAAAGAAGGAAATCTAACATTTGGGGGTTTTCTTTTAATTTCAGTATGTGTATAAGCATGATTGCAGTGTACAGTATAAACACTATGGGGGTTATTGACACCCTTTTTATTTTTAACATGATATTTGAGGCTCATTATTATTTTGTTCCCATGCTAGATTAACCAAAACATGCGCACACACGCATTGTGAAACGTGGCTCGCATTACAGGAGCCAGGATTCAATATGTGTACCTTTTTATAAGGATAATGGATGTGTACACGTCAGTAAATTAGACCAGCTCTGTTGCTCATAGGCTCCTCACTACCAGTAGTCCCAACATCCAAGCCATGTGTGCATGCTCATTGCAAAGACATCTTAATATGGAAAACACTTAAATGCAGCTGGTGCGAGACCACATGACAGTTCAACCACGATCATTTTCTTGTGTTTTCAATTTCTATTGTGATATTTTGATTTAGTATGAGCTTACTTAGCTTGTTTGCATGTGTTGTGTTCCTTCCGTCTCAAAATGTTGTTAGTCGACAACTCTGCAAGCTGCGTTCCAGTAAGGGAGAAATAATGTAATAATCATGATCTTGTGGAATATTGTTTGGATGATTCATTACTTTGTACATGAAGAAATATGTAGAACTAATGTGGAATGTTTTTTTTGTAAACTTTTTATTGATCATGTACATTTTTCCAATGTTTTAGCAATTGTCAGTGCAGAAACATCGCAGCTAAAGTCTTGATGTGTTTTTTTTTACACACTCTTGCAGGTGAACAGAAAAGCTTAGAAGTAAACATGTTTTACCCTGCATAATAAAAAAATCTATATCGTCTTTTAACCTCATGATTTACCTTCCTGTTTAATTCAATTAAATTGATAAGAATGTGAAAATGATAGGTTGTCCTGTCAGGTTATTCTTCATTTGCATGTGAATGAATAATATTGTGCTATCACAAATCTGTCAATGTCCTGCTCATATGGGGTTGAATCCGCAGTGGACTCATTTCATCCTTTGAACAAATGTTTTTCCCCCAATTCATAGTGATGGGTTACTTATCAGAATTTAAAGAGAGAACTTGTTCTTTCAGAATTGGCATTGGCTCTGAAATGGCAACTCCAGTTCAAAACTGAAATCAGCTTATTTGTTCTGGCACAGCCACACTCAAGTGGCCTTCTAGAGATAATGTCCCTTGCAAGGAGATAGACTCAAATTGGACTATTATACTGTAATAAAACATTTACAGTTGAAGTCGGAAGTTTACATACACGTTAGCCAAATACATTTAAACTCAGTTTTTCACAATTCCTGACATTTAATCCTTGTAAAAATTCCTTGTCTTAGGTCAGTTAGGATCACCACTTTATTTGAAGAATGTGAAACGTCAGAATAATAGTAGAGAGAATTATTTATTTCAGCTTTTATTTCTTTCATCACATTCCCAGTAGGTCAGAAGTTTACATACACTCAATTAGTATTTGGTAGCATTGCCTTTAAATTGCTTAACTTGGGTCAAACGTTTCCGGTAGCCTTCCACAAGCTTCTCACAATAAATTGGATGAATTTTGGCCCATTCCTCCTGACAGAGCTGGTGTAACTCAGTCAGGTTTGTAGGCCTCCTTGCTCGCACACGCTTTTTCAGTTCTGCCCACAAATTTTCTATGGGATTGAGGTCAGGGCTTTGTGATGGCCACTCCAATACCTTGACTTTGTTGTCCTTAAGCCATTTTGCCACAACTTTGGAAGTATGCTTGGGGTCATTGTCCATTTGGAAGACCCATTTGCGACCAAGCTTTAACTTCCTGACTGATGTCTTGAGATGTTGCTTCAATATATCCACATAATTTTCCTACCTCATGATGCCATCTATTTTGTGAAGTGCACCAGTCCCTTCTGCAGCAAAGCACTCCCACAACATGATGCTGCCACCCCAGTGCTTCACGGTTGAGATGGTGCTCTTCACCTTGCAATCCTCCCCCTTTTTCCTCCAAACATAACAATGGTCATTATGGCCAAACAGTTCTATTTTTGTTTCATCAGACCAGAGGACATTTCTCCAAAAAGTACAATCTTTGTCCCCATGTGCGGTTGCAAATCGTAGTCTGGCTTTTTATATGGCGATTTTGGAGCAGCGGGTTCTTCCTTGCTGAGCAGCCTTTCAGGTTATGTCGATATAGGACTTGTTTTACTGTGGATATAGATACTTTTGTACCTGTTTCCTCCAGCATCTTCACAAGGTCCTTTGCTGTTGTTCTGGGATTGATTTGAACTTTTCGCACCATGGTACGTTCATCTCTAGGAGACAGAAGGCGTCTCCTTCCTGAGCGGTATGACGGCTGCGTGGTCCCAAGGGGTTTATACTTGGGTACTATTGTTTGTACAGATGAACGTGGTACCTTCAGGCGTTTGTAAATTGCTCCCAAGAATGAACCAGACTTGTGGAGGTCTACCATTTTTTGCTGAGGTCTTGGCTGATTTCTTTTGCTTTTCCCATGATGTCAAGCAAAGAGGCACTGAGTTTGAAGGTAGGCCTTGAAATACATCCACAGGTACACCTCCAATTGACTCAAATTATGTCAATTAGCCTATCAGAAGATTCTAAAGCCATGACATCATTTTCTGGAATTTTCCAAGCTGTTTAAAGGCAAAGTCAACTTAGTGTATGTAAACTTCTGACCCACTGGAATTGTGATACAGTGAATTATAAGTGAAATAATATGTCAGTAAACAATTGTTGGAAAAATGACTTGTGTCATGCACAAAGAAGATGTTCTAACCAACTTGCCAAAACTATAGTTTGTTAACAAGAAATGTGTGGAGTGGTTGAAAAACTAGTTTTATCCAACACTTTAGTTTTAATGACTCCAACCTAAGTGAATGTAAACTTCCAACTTCAGCTGTATGTGGCTCTTCTATTTCTCATATATACAATTAAAATGAGAATCAATTAGTGTCAGTAGCAATTTGACTGAAGCTTAAATCCTGGGCTTTTTCAGGGCCATTTAAGCATTTCTTTAAATGTTTTTTTCTCTGAGAGGAACTGGGGTGAACCACGAGGTAAAAGCACTAATCCACCTGACGTTTTAGAGCTGGATCAACCTTGGATTGCGGGAACTTTACTTGGCTGATGTGTTACATAATATGTCAGGAAATTGGCTTACATAGGAATTAGGAATATTAATACCAAAAGTATTGGTGTCAGCCTGACTGTCAGTCGCTGTGGAAAACCAGTAAATCTTTAGGTTAAAGGCTAATAATATTTGTCAACGTTTTGATAGGTGGTAAGAAAGTACAGAGTATATTACATTTTAAATGCATGCCTGGATAGTTTTATAGTACGGTAAGCAGTTGATGTGTATACGTAAGACACACTGGGTGTGTTTTGTACAGTTTAGGATGTTTGGGCTCCAGGCAATCCATGATAAGCCATCTGTAGTCCTGCCACATATGTGTCTTTGGGGAGAGAATACACACATATTGGGAATACCCCTCTGTTAGCCCACTGGGCATTCTAAAGCTTAACAAAACATGTTAATTTGCTGCCATCCCAATGATGTCACAGCAATTTACTCTAGAGTAGAGTGCTATCCTCCACTTCCTCAATACAGTCTCCACTGGTCCACAATGAAATATCAATCCTTTATTGATTTTAACACTGAAATATGCCTTGATTTTCAGGTCAGAGTATCTGGAATGCACAAACACAGTAAAACCATATGTGGCTGAAGTGTACAATTGCTAGAGCCAGGTTTGAATCCCTGTCGGAGGTACCCCCAACTTCGCTACATTGATGCCAGAAGTGGGATGGTGCCTGGGAGGCCATCGGAAAGGCGTGTTCACGAGAGGGACTTGGTATAGAGAAGCGTGGGGACTCTAAAGTATAATACAGTCATCTCATACCTTTTTTCACCACTTTTTTCAAATGTTGGAATTGCATAACAATCAAGCAGTCACTGTTTATAAAACCAACATATCACATAATAATTTATGCTTAGTGATGCTAAACTAAAGAGGGGATTTGGCTGTGTATCATTCTGAAAGAGCAGCATGGTATACTGGTTACCCCTGAACGACCCCAGACGCTCATCACTTTCCTGGGCGATCCGAATGCACCCTCTCCCACTCCTTGACTCACCCTGTCTGGCTCTTAGGTTGGAGATAGAGGGAAGCGTCAGAGCATGAAATGCACTGCTCCAGCGTTGTCTCCGGAGTTAATGGATACTCAACCCTGAGATGGTAATCAGAGGCATGCAGGCAAGGAGAGAAAGAGGGCGAGTGGGAACTGGCGTTAGCAAGATATACACTGAGTGTACAAAACATTAGGAGCACCTTCCTCATATTGAGTTGTACCGCCTTTTGCCCTCAGAACAGCCTCAGTTCGCCAGGGCATGGACTCTACAAGGTGTCAAAAGCATTCCACAGGGATGCTGGCCCATGTTGACTCCAATGCTTCCCACAGTTGTGTCAAGTTGTCTGGATGTCCTTTGGCTGGTGGACCATTCTTGATACACAAAATCAAATCAAATGTATTTATATAGCCCTTCTTACATCAGCTGATATCTCAAAGTGCTGTACAGAAACCCAGCCTAAAACCCCAAACAGCAAGCAATGCAGGTGTAGAAGCACGGTGGCTATGAAAAACTCCCTAGAAAGGCCAAAACCTAGGAAGAAACCGAGAGAGGAACCAGGCTATGAGGGGTGGCCAGTCCTCTTCTGGCTGTGCCGGGTGGAGATTATAACAGAACATGGCCAAGATGTTCAAATGTTCATAAATGACCAGCATGGTCAAATAATAATTATCACAGTAGTTGTCGAGGGTGCAGCAAGTCAGCACCTCAGGAGTAAATGTCAGTTGGCTTTTCATAGCCGATCATTAAGAGTATCTCTACCGCTCCTGCTGTCTCTAGAGAGTTGAAAACAGCAGGTCTGGGACAGGTAGCACGTCCGGTGAACAGGTCAGGGTTCCATAGCTGCAGGAGCGTGAAAAACCCAGCAGTGTTGCAGTTCTTGACACAAACCGGTGCGCCTGGCATCTACTACCATATCCCGTTCAAAGGCACTTAAATATTTTGTCTTGCCCATTCACCCTCAATGGCACACATACAATCCATGTCTCAACTGTCTCAAGGCTTAAAAATCCTTCTTTAAACTGTCTCCTCCCCTTCAATCTACACTGATTGAAATGGATTTAACAAGTGACATCAAAAACAAATCACAGCATTCACCTGGTCTATGTCATGGAAAGAGCAACTGTTTTTAATGTTTTGTACACTCAGTACAAAACACTTACACTATACCACAGTTTCCTGAGAAAGAAGTATAGCAAGTTTATGTTGAATTACTACGGGGTAACCTTAGATCCTAGATGTGTTGATAAGTTATCATTCTTAGATTGGACTCACAGGTTATCACATAACATACATTGACTGTAGTTGTACCTGCCCTCCAGGACATCTACAGCGCCCGGTGTCACAGGAAGGTCAAGAAGATCATCAAGGACCTATTAGCTGGCTATCACCCGGTTCTTCTACCCTACACCTTAGAGACTGCTGCCTTCAGAAAATTCTAAATTGATTCCGTAGATTTTTTCCCTCATCCATCTACACACACATACCTCATAATGACAAATCATGTGAACCATGCCTCGACCAAAAGAGATCAAGATTAAGAATTGTTTACTTGCATAAAGCTGGAAAGGGTTACAACAGTATCTCTAATAGCCTTGATGTTCATCAGTCCACAGTAAGACAAATTGTCTATAAATTGGGAAAGTTCAGCACTGTTGCTACTCTCCCTAGGAGTGGCCGTCCTGCAAAGATGACTGCAAGAGCACAGCGCAGAATGCTCAATGAGGTTAAGAAGAATCCTAGAGTGTCAGCTAAAGACTTACAGAAATCTCTGGAACATGCTATGATCTCTGTTTGCGAGTCTACGATACGTAAAACACTAAACAAGAACAGTGTTCATGGGAGGACACCATGGTCTGAAGTTCCCAAAAGAGCACCTGGATGTTTCACAGCTCTACTGTCAAAATATTCTGTGGACAGATTAAACTAAAGTTGAGTTGTTTAGAAGGAACACACAACACTATGTGTGGAGAAAAAGAGGCACAGCACACCAACATCAAAACCTCATACCAACTGTAAAGTATGGTGGAGGGAGCATCATGGTTTGGGCTGCTTTGCTGCCTCAGGGCCTGGACAGCCTACAGGGAGGAGGTCAAACACCTGGCTGCATGGTGCGCTGACAACAACCTGGTCCTCAATGCAAAGGAAACCAAGGAGCTCATCGTGGATAACAGGAAGTCTAAAAGCTGCAGCCACGCCCCAGTTCTCATTGATGGCATTGAGGTGGAGCGTGTGCCCAGCTTCAATTTCCTGGGTGTCTACATCTCCGAGGACCTCTCCTGGACCCTCAACACCTCAACCCTGGTCAAAAGGGCACAGCAGCGCCTGTACTTTTTGAGGACGCTGAAGAAGGCCCGCCTGTCTCCCAAGATCCAGGTGAACTTTTACCACTGCACGGTCGAGAGCATTCTGACTAACTGCGCCACAGTGTGGTTTGGCGGATGCTCCATGGCCGACCGGAATGCCCTGCAACGGGTGGTGAAAACAGCCCAGCACATGACTGGTGCCCAGATCCCTGCCATCGTAGACCTCCAGCGCAAGCGTTGTCTGCGTAGTGCGCGCGGCATCATCAGGGACCCTTCACATCCATGTCACAAACTGTTTGCCTTCCTACCATCAGGCAGGCGGAACAGGTCTCTACGTTCCCGCACTAGCAGGCTCAATAACAGTTTCTTTCCAGCTACTGTAACCCTGCTGAGCCATATCCACCAGCCCACCGCTTAGTAGTGCCTCTCAGGGACCTTGTTGCATTACTCACTTTGCACTCTTCACGGTACTACTGGACTCTGATATTGCTTTGCAAAGTCTGATTAAAGACATTATTCAGTTGTACACGTAGATGTCTACCTCGGTAACCTCATTGCTGCTTTCCCTGTATTTCAGTTGCATGCCTCCTTGTACTTTCAATTTGCCTTCATTGCCCATTTAGACTTGCCATTTGTACTTGCCATTTGCCTTCATTGCACATTTGTACATCCCACTTAATAATATACATTGTACTTAATTGTTTCACTTATACGTTTGTTGTACTCTTATTTGCACTTCTGGTTAGATTTCGTTGTCCTGTACTTGTACTTGTTCAATGACAATACAGTTGAATCTAATCTAATCATTGACGAAAAAATGAATTCCCATGTTGATGAAGACCTTTTGCAAGAGAATGTAAGGCTATCTGTCCGCCAATTGAAACTCAACAGAAGTTGGGTGATTCAACAGGACAACGACCCAAAACACAGTAGTAAATCAACAACAGAATGTCTTCAACAGAAGAAAATACGCCTTCTGGAGTGGCCCAGTCAGAGTCCTGACCTCAACCCGATTGAGATGCTGTGGCATGACCTCGAGAGCGGTTCACACCAGAATATTGCTGAACTGCAACAGTTTTTAAAGAGGAATGGTCCACAATTCCTTCTGACCATTGTGCAGGTCTGATCCGTAACTACCAAAAACGTTTGGTTGAGGTTATTGCTACCAAAAGAGGGTCAACCAGTTATTAAATCCAAGGGTTCACATACTTTTGCACCCTACACTGTGAATGTTAATAGACTGTGTTTGTCTATTGTTGTGATTTAGATGAAGATCAGATCAAATTGTATGACCATTTTATGCAGAAATCCAGGTAATTCTAAAGGGTTCACATACTTTTTCTTGCCACTGTATATATATGTATATACAGTACCAGTCAAAAGTTTGGACACACC
Source organism: Salvelinus alpinus (assembly GCF_045679555.1). Taxonomy (NCBI): domain Eukaryota; kingdom Metazoa; phylum Chordata; class Actinopteri; order Salmoniformes; family Salmonidae; genus Salvelinus; species Salvelinus alpinus. Next base: position 8,914,672 of record NC_092106.1, on the reverse strand, counting down.
TACTCATTCAAGGGTTTTTCTTTATTGTAGAATAATAGTGAAGACATCAAAACTATGAAATAACACATATGGAATCATGTAGTAACAAAGAAAGTGTTAAACAAATCAAAATATTTTTTTAGATTTGAGATTCTTCAAAGTAGCCACCCTTTGCCTTGATGACAGGCTTTGCACTCTTGATTTGATTTACTGTCCTTGTCTCCAGGTCCAGACCTTCAAACACCAGGCTTCTTTCATTCAGATGAGACATTGCTTTTTTTCTCTCTCTCTCCCTAAGTATAGCATTCTGTATCATTTAACACTTTCTTTGAAATTAAGTTTTATCATTGTACATGCAGGAATAGACTGCACCACTTGCCAATGGCAGAAGTATTTCCAAATGGTACAGTAAGACAAACTACACCCTACAGACTACTAGCCTATTATAAAAATAATTTGATAGCCTTTCCAAAAAGTCATGACCCAATCTACGTCTTAATTCTGTCTATCTGAAGTGTTTAAGAGACTTGGCTTACTGATATGAGGCAGTACAATTCCCAGAAAGCAGATGAACTCTCTCTGACTCACTCTGACTCACAGCCGTTTCACCTCAATAAAGCACTAAACACGGACAGCAATGCGAGGTCTGAAAAGGTCTGAGTGGAAAAGAAATTTAAAAAGATACCGGTTTGAATAATCAATATTTGATTAATGGGCTTCTTATCCAGCCTTTCCTCTAATAATAGCGGGCTGTACTTATTTATCCGGAAGCAGATGGTTTAATATCCACATGTTCAAAATATGTCATTGCAAGAGGAAATAAAAACAGTTCCTATGATGTTACCAGAGAAATTAAGATGTGCTGTGCAAATATGTCAGATCTGAAACCAAGTACATGGGAGGGAGGTGGCTGAGTCCAAATGAAAGACATATGTCTTTGGTATTTGTATACCCTGTAGGTCTAGGACACAACATTCAGCAGAAAGCCAATTCAAAGGCTGTCTCGCCTTTTATCGTTAGACTCAATTCACTTTAGGACAGATTTTCAGTTGATGTCTACTGGTTTTAGGTCAATTTCATATCACCAAGTGGTTTACAAATGCCTGTTGAATAACAGCAGTAGCCTGTATGAAACACATGAGCACTATCCATGTGTAATCCATCATATACATACAGTTTCTTATAGGCTATGCCATTGTTTGTGGTGTGTGGAGGATCCATTGCTCTCTTCTTTCAGCACACGTCCTGAGTCATTCAGTGAATCTGTCTGAGGCAGGGTAGGGAGGTGTGTGTGAAGTAGAGAAAAGGCTGAGTATGTAGAGGGGGGAGGAGAGCTACAGCAGGGTGATATAGACAGGCCGCAATGGGAAAGAATGCCATGTGTCTGTGGAGGACAGACAGAGAGCGAGGGAGAGGAGGAGAGAGGGAGAGTAAGGGGAGGAGGGAGCAGAAGGAGGGAGGGAATAGGTTCTGAGTGGAGAGTGGAAGCATCGTGGCTGGCCAGGGCGGACTGCTGAATGAAAGGGCCTGTTGCTCTCCGCCACCGTTCGTTTTTGTCCCGCGAAAGAGCACATGTCCAGAGCAAACATAGGAAGGCTCTCCAACAGTCAGGCACCAGGGGGAAGGGACAGAATCACCACTACACACAGACCTTTTGGAATTTTGCGTCTCTCCATTACTTAGCCCTACAGGTGGCAGGGTAAACTACTATTGCAATGAGCAGGGTAAGTGTAAAGGGAGTTGAGCTGCTGTCCCGTTGGCTGTTGGTCCTACTGGTCCTACACGCACCCCGACATGGGAACACCCATCCCCAGTGCCTGGATTACAAGCCCCCCTTCCAGCCACGGGAGCCTCTGGTCTTCTGTAAGGAGTACGCCAAGTTTGGTTGCTGTGACCTGGAGAAAGATGACAAGATCTCCCAAAACTTCTACAAGATCATGGACTATTTTGACTACTCGGGTTACATGACCTGTGCGAAATACATACGCACCATCCTCTGTCAGGTAAATTGAAGTCTGTCAGTAGTCGGATGTTAGCTAATGCCTCCTTATCTAAAACTTTCCACAAAAAGATAATACCTTGTTTTTCCTAAGAGTGCATTTGTAGAATGGATAATCTTCAGGCATGTTTTAAAAAAAAATTCACTTGTAATAAAATTATATTTCATCACAGGATATAAAACATTTTATACAGATTAATCTATCATATTTCATGAAACTATATTTAATTCAAATTTTTACAAATTGACACCCCCTTCATTACTGAAATGTATATGAACATCATGATAATTACATACCCCAGGCCTTTCCAAATGTGCACGCTGTAGATTGGAACAAATTACAGTTGGAGGGATTATGTCAAGCGTTGACTTGTCTGTTCAACCATGAGATACGACAGTACTGTTACCAATGATGGATTTGGGGGCCTGAACCACAGTACCACAACATCACTACTGGATGGAATATATTTGTTCTCCTCTCCAATGAAGAGAATTGCAGACCATGTGAACGTGTCCTCAGCTTTGTTTGGTTTTGGATCCAGTGGAAATTAGCTATTGTGCTCAGCTCTCAGCTCTCCTATCAGCCATGCTTAGGTACAGGCAGTGTGGTCAGTGGCTGGCGACCCAATGCCCAAGGCCACTTAGCCAGGGTAAACTCTGCTCAATCATGCCCTTTGTCCAGACAGTTATCAAAGATACAGGGGGATGCTTGTGATCTGTCAAGAGGCCCACTGACCTCCAGCCAAACATGGATTTCCTCTCTGGTCACTGAACAGGATATACAGTATCATATTTCCACTGGGATAGGGAGGGAGGGCAGGAGGGAGAGGGAGGTGAGGAGTTGAATCCAGCTGAAGTAGTTGAAGGAACTATACCATCTACTTGTGGTAGGATTAAGGCTGACTATTGGGTTACAAAACAATTAGTAACATTGACGTCAACCATTTAACTAAATACAGCCTATCCTATACCTCCTTCCCAACTTTGGAAGATGAGAAGTCTCACATTTACAGTGATTGTGGCAACGTGGAACGTTGAAGGGTTGTCCTATACGATGTGGCACATGTGCACTCTCTCATTACTGCCAACCCCTTTTGGAAGGAGGGCCGTTTTAGAGGTTTCTTTGAGCGTATTTATGTTGACTTTGGTGACTCATGGAGGAAAGGAAACCAACACACACAGCTTTAACCCTACCAGCTCACCCTGCACCGTGTACTTAACCATTTTACTACTGTCCTTCTTTACTCTCACAATGTTTGTGGGTGTGCGTGTGGTAGTGCTAGTCTAGGGTTGTTTCCACGATAAAATGTACAATTTGTAACATACCGTGGCTTGCGAAAGTATTCACCCCCCTGGCATTTTTCCAATTTTGTTGCCTTTCAACCTAGAATTAAAATAGATTTTTGGTGGTTTTGTGTCATTTGATTTACACAACATGCCTACCACTTTGAAAATGCAAAATCTTTTTTATTGTGAAACAAACAGGAAATAAGACCAAAAAAACTACAGAGAACTTAAGCGTGCATAACTATTCATCCCCCCCAAAGTCAATACTTTGTAGAGACACCTTTCAGCAATTACAGCTGCAAGTATCTTGGGGTATGTCTCTATAAGCTTGACACATCTAGCCACTGGGATTTTTGCCCATTCTTCAAGGCAAAACTGCTCCAGCTCCTTCAAGTTGGATGGGTTCCGCTGGTGTACAGCAATCTTTAAGTCACACCACAGATTCTCAATTGGATTGAGTTCTGGGCTTTGACTAGGCCATTCCAAGACATTTAAATGTTTCCCCTTAAACCACTCAAGTGTTGCTTTAGCAGTAGTGTCATTGTCTTGCTGGAAGGTGAACTTCCGTCCCAGTCTCAAATCTCTGGAAGACAAACAGGTTTCCCTCAAGATTTTCCCTATATTTCGTGCCAGCCATCATTCCTTCAATTCTGACCAGTTTCCCAGTCCCTGCCGATGAAAGACATACTGTGATGCTGCCACCATCATGCTTCACTGTGGGGATGGTGTTCTTGGGGTGATGAGAGGTGTTGGGTTTGCACCAGACATAGCATTTTCCTTGATGGCCAAAAAGCTACATTTTAGTCTCATCTGACCAGAGTACCTTCTTCCATATTTTTGGGGAGTCTCCCACTTACCTTTTGGCAAACACCAAACGTGTTTGCTTATTTCTTTTCTTTAAGCAATGGCTTTTTTATGGCCACTCTTCCGTAAAGCCCAGCTCTGTGGAGTGTACGGCTTAAAGTGGTCCTATGGACAGATACTCATATCTCCACTGGGGAGCTTTGCAGCTCCTTTAGGGTTTTCTCTGGTCTCTTTGTTGCCTCTTTGATTAATGCCCTCCTTGCCTGGTCCCTGAGTTTGGGTGGGCGGCTCTCTCTTGGCAGGTTTGTTGTGGTGCCATATTCTTTCCATTTTTTAAATAATGGATTTAATGGTGCTCCGTGGGATGTTCAAAGTTTAAGATATTTTTTTATAACCCAACCCTGATCTATACTTCTCCACAACTTTGTCCCTGACCTGTTTGAAGCGCTTCTTGGTCTTCGTGGTGCCACTTGCTTAGTCGTGTTGCAGACTCAGGCCTTTCAGAACAGGTGTATACAGTATATACTGAGATCATGTGACAGATCATGTGACAGATCATGTGACACTTAGATTGCACACAGGTGGACTTTATTTAACTAATTATGTGACTTCTGAAGGTAATTGGTTGCACCAGATCTTATTTAGCGACTTCATCGCAAAGGAGGTGAATATATATGCACGCACCACTTTTCCATTTTTTTCTTTTTATGATTTTTTGAAACAAGTTTTTTTTTCTTCATTTCACTTCACCAATTTGGACAATTTTTTTGTATGTCCATTACATGAAATCCAAATAAAAATCTATTTAAATTACAGGTTGTAATGCAACAAAATAGGAAAAACGCCAAGGGGGATGCATACTTTTGCAAGGTACTGTGACATCTGGTTGCCATCTCTGTGAACAAAAGGCACGTGGAGTTAAGTTTGACGGATTGCTGTTGTCAGGGCTCCCCATCCCATCCAACACAGTATTTACAAAGAATTTAAACAGAATTTTATAGTTGGCTAAGTGACTGCATTATCAGGGCTGCCTGCAGTAGAGGCCAGAGGAGTCAACACCCATATGACAAAAAACAATGACCAGGGCCCAGTTTTTCAAAAGTTATCTGGTTTAGGATTAAATGCATAGAAATATAATTAATAGAACCATCAAATTATTGACTTGAATGGGGAAACCCGTTCTAATCATTCTATTTCTATGCATTTAATCCTATCCGATAGGCGAAATCCAGAGAGATAACTTTTGAAAAACTTGGCCCTTTGCTCACCTCTCCCATGCAAGAATTTCTAATATTTTACAGTTACAGTTCATATGAGGAAATCAGTCAATTGAAATAAATTCATTAGGCCCTAATCTATGCATTTCCCATGACTTGGACTACAGATATGCATCTGTTGGTCACAGATACAGTACGTTAAAGAAATGGGCCTCACAATGTGCCATGACGTAACATATCTTACATTTAGTTTAAATTAAGGCATTTCATACATGCTTTTGTTTATGTTCCTTTTAGCAGCTATATGCCCACATTTGTCAGTTCTTAACCTACTAGTTTTATACTGTACCCCCAACTCAGACATGTGGCTGTGCGTAACACATACCACCTCCAGATTGCCCCCTTTTTGTTAACGTCACTGCCTGGGAATCATGTGATTTGCATAATTCACCCTGCAACTTATGGTCAGCAACAGATTTAAACCCTGAGTTGGCCAAGTGTTGTTGATGTTAAACGCTTTGATGTAGAGTTTTTGAGCATTGTTTGATGGCACCTTTTGAGAGAGCATATCCCAGATTTAAATGGAAAGAAATGAAAAATGACTCAGCAGAACTCCAGAACACATTATGCCCCCTTTGCTTAAGAATTGGAATCATTATATTATTAATCAGAGTTTTTGTAACAGAATTGTTTATTTCAGTACCAGCTGTTACAGTGGTTTATATGTTTTGCATCATTGTCCCAACGGTTTACCAGTGTCAAAATGGGTGTAATTGTGTGGCTTTGAGTTAATAAGGGATTGGATGTTCCAAGATGCATTTAAACAGGTCTTATTTATAGCCAGAGTAGTCATTACCAGCTGGTCTGGTGAGTACTGGGAGGAAATGAGGACACGCTGAATTTCAAATGTTTACAAGCTTTACAATGTTTACAATGTTTACAAGTTCATCATGAAAATAGCTGCACAGTATCATGAACAGACATGACATAGCATTAACATGCAGACTATGCTTTTGAAGTTTCAATATGAGATTACACAAAGTGGCTATAGCCTACAGTTTAAGTGGTAGCTCATTATGAAAGTTATCAGCCGACAAGGTAGATCTACCAAGTTTTGCTCATAAGCGTGTGTAGTCCGAGCCCCAATACCTCTGCCACTTTTCAAACAAGCTTTCCTCATCCTTGCAGGAGTGCTCTCCCTACTCTGCCCACCTGTACGATGCTGAGGATGCCAACACACCCATGAGGGAGCTGCCAGGCCTGTGCGGAGACTACTGCTCTGAGTTCTGGCACCAGTGCCGCTACACCATTAGCCTGCTCACCGACAACAACGCCACGGTGGGCATAGAGGAGGACCGCAATAAGTTCTGTAACTTCCTGGAGCTCAAAGACAGGGAGTACTGTTACCCCAACGTGCTCTCCGACGACAGGCTCAACGCCAACCTGGGAGATGTTCGGGCGGACCCTGAGGGCTGTCTCCAGCTGTGCCTGCAGGAGGTGGCCAACGGCCTGAGGAACCCGGTGGCCATGGTCCACGCCGACGACGGGACCCACCGCTTCTTTGTGGCCGAGCAGCTGGGCTACGTGTGGACGTACCTGTCCAATGGCTCCCGTATTGACCGGCCCTTCCTCAACCTGACTAAGGCAGTGCTCACCTCTCCCTGGGCAGGGGATGAGAGAGGCTTCCTCTGCATGGCCCTCCACCCGCGCTTCACGCTGGTGCAGAAGGCCTATGTCTACTACTCTGTGTCTGTGAAGAAGGAGGAGAGGATCCGCATTAGTGAGTTCACACTGTCCGCTGACGATATGAACCAACTAGATCACTCCTCAGAGAGGTAAGAGAAGTATCACCAAATGACATGGACTGAATCAGAACCTGTGGTGTCATGGGCTCCATTCACATACATGTATTTGACATTTTGAAACAATACAAAACAGCAGATTTGAAATAAAGATCTGCAACTACAATCATCCTATCAGATTTAGAATTTAGTGATGTTTGGTCATGCGTGGTTTTCTTTGTAGAACTATTTTGGAAGTGGTGGAACCTGCCTCGAACCACAACGGGGGCCAGCTTCTCTTCGGGCACGATGGCTACCTCTATATCTTCATCGGCGATGGGGGAAGAGCAGGGGACCCCTTTGGCAAGTTTGGGAACTCCCAGAATAAGTGAGTCCCCGTGCTCTATACATTTCAAAACTAATTCAGGGGAAACAAATGAAGGGGTTTCATTTAGTAATTTAGTGTATATCTAGCCTTCACCCCATGTTGATGTTTTTTGAACGTCAGAATGATATGTTTGCTTCAGAGACCTACATTTTTTAAGTTGAAGATATAGTTCAACAAAGGACACCTAAACAGCGGTGTTGGAGTATTATTGCAATGTGTTCACTGGGATTCAGGAAGCAAGTTCAGGGAGTTTATTTAATAACTAAATGAACATAGAACAAACCAAGAAACACAGGTAGCGTACAAAATGAACTCTGGAACAGAAACAATAGCACCTAGGGAAAGAACCAAAGGGAGTGACAGATATTGGGAAGGTAATCAGGAAGGTGATGGAGTCCAGGTGAGTCGGATGAGGTGCTGGTGCGCTTAACGATGGTGACAGGTGTGCGTAATAATCAGCAGACTGCCGACCTCGAGCGCCGGAGAGGGAGTAGAAGTGACAATTATAGTTAGTAGTGGAGTGAAACGCTTAATGTGATACATCTGGCTCTTCATAGTATACTTACTTACAGTCATTTAATATTTAAAAAATCTGGAAAAATAAGAGTTCAAAAAGTTTAATCTATAGCGTGACATCTTTGTTGATATAAATATAAGCTACAGTAAAGGGACCACAGGGCACAATTAGTCTTTTAGTGTGTTTGTAAACTGTATTACTCAATTGCCAAATTATGTGACGTTCTCATATGATAACATAGTGATACATGATTCTATTTTTAAAGAATGGAAAATCCTGTTGCCCTGGTAAATGTCTAGTAATTATTATATTCATGGTTGACTAATACACGTTGTTTAGATGAAATTTGTGTCTGAGTTGTTGTCAACTTGTCATAAACAAGTTTAATATTCCAGAAGATGAATTGACTCCGGAGGGTAGAAGAATCTTTTACTAAAAACTTTGACTAGAAATTGACAAGCTCTAGACATTGAGAGAGTGACAAATTTATGGATTGAAGCGCAATTAACTTTATACAGGACCTTCAGCAATGCCACTCAGCAGCTATTTATGAAAGTGAGATTTTATGACCTTACTTGCCAATGGCGCCAACGCTTTGGTAACATTGGGAGAGAATCGCCATCTATGACCTCAACCCCTGAGCATTTGACATGACAAACACTCAGCTCAAGGCTATGTGTACATTCATGTAGACAGACAGTACAGTTGTTCACAATATTAGCCTTGGCACTGTTTAGCTTTCTCCTGGCAGGGGCCAGGGCAGGGATTGGCAGTGTCCAGAATCTACATAGTGTCACAGGGCCATTCAGAAAGGACTCAAAGGCAGCCCAAAACATTTTGCTGAAAGTGACCTGCCTCTATAGTTATAACACCATGACAGAATTGTACACACGGTGATATTATGAGAAACTCTAAAACCTTCTTTGAGGAAAAACATCACTGAGCTCTGGACAGTCTGTGTCTTAGAATGCATTTTATTTTGAACCATGGGCAAGGACAGGGCATAGCAGTACCAGTCAGGTTGTGAGTGCCACCCCCACAGCGCTTTGGACAGTGGCCAGAGTCTGGACCTGCTGTGCCAGGCTAAATATTTATGGAGAATGTTGTCGAGCGATGGCGGGCATTTTCTTACCATGTGATAATCACTACAGTCTTGCATAGTTGAGCTTGAAGGGACGTTTACCACTCCTTTTAAAGACCTGAATGGAGGTAGAATATCTGCTATTCTGTTCAGAATATTACGATGTAGATGTAAAAGGAGGCTAGTGGGAGGAGCTATTGGAAGACGGGCTCATTGTAATGGCTGGAATGAAATAAATGGAACGGTATCAAACGAATCACAAAAAATATGGAAAACACATGATTGACTCCGTTCCATTCATTCTATTCCAGCCATAACAATGAGCCCACCCTCCCAACTTCAACAGTGGCATGAGTAAGAGCAGGTGCTCTAAATCAACCTTGTTATGCGTTATTCTCAGAAGAGGGTTATGTCTAGTTCATAGTTGGGTAGCTCTAGTGGATAGCAGAATTTATGCATGCCGAAATAGAGGGTTCTACACATCACAGCTTTATCTCGGGGGCGGTATTGTATTGAGTTGCATTGGGTGGAAACATCCCTTTCAGCTCATCCCAGGAGAAGAAAGATGAGCAGAGGGTTTCTTGACAGCCAATGAGTGGAAGGCCAGGGATATGAGGGTTTTGGGCCGTGCCAAGGCTAATATTTACACAAGACGCTGTGGGCCGCATAATAGTATGAGTATATGAGTATATGAGTATATGTGAGAGGGAGAGAGAGAGAGAGAATCCCCGATGTATTTATTTGGACAGTGAATCTAAAACAATTCATTTGGCTCTATACTTCAGCATTCTGGATTTGAGATCAAATGTTTTATATGAGGTGACACTACAGAATGTCACCTTTTATTTGAGGGTATTTTCATACATATCTGTTTTATCATTTAGAAGTGAAAGCACTTTGTGTATCTAATCCCCCCCATTTGAAGGTGTCATAAGTATTTGGACAAATTCACTTATAGTGTATTAAATTTAGTCAAAAGTTTAGTATTTGGTCCCATATTCTTAGCACGCAACGACTGCATCAAGCTTGTGACCCTACAAACTTGTTGGATGCATTTGCAGTTTGCATTGGCTGTGTTTCGGATTATGCCTAGTAGAAATTAATGGTAAATAATGTATTATGTCATTGGAGTCAGTTTTATTGTAAATAAGAATAGAATATGTTTCTGAACACTTCTTCATTAATGTGGATGTTACCATGATTACAGATAATCATGAATGAATCGTGAATAATGATGAGTGAGAAAGTCACAGAGGCATAAATATCATTCCTCCTAAAAAAATGCTTTGGGGGCATGATCTTTGTGCATCTATAACTTTCATTAATCGTAAATGTCTTTGATGACTGTTGTGACACACCAGCCTGGTCTCGTAACATCGTAAACGTAAATCTGGGACACTCAAATTAGTATGACACGTTACAGTTTGTATGACTGTAATGTTTAGCAACCCATACGTTGCTAGTTCGAATCTCATCACGGATAACTTTAGCATTTTGGCTAATTAGAAACTTTTCAACGACTTACTACTTCGCTGCCTTGCAACTACTTGGCACGTTAGCTAACCCTAACCTTAACCCGTTAACCTAACTCCTAAACTTAACACTAACCCCTAGCCTATATAACATTAGCCACCTTGCCACCTAGCTAGAATTTGTATGTCGTATATTTAGCAAATTCCTAACATATTGTACATTTTGCAAAGTCGTAACATATAATACCAATTGTAATTTGGAACATATCATACTAAAAGGAGTGTCTCAGATTTACGTACAGAATAATACAAAACGCTCTGAGACCAGGTTGGATACACATACACAAATGAAAAACAATGACAGAAGCCCACACTAAAATACTCACACATTTTCCTATGAGTACAACTCAGTTAAACACATGTGTGTGTAGGTCCACTCTGTTGGGCAAGGTGCTGCGTCTCGATGTGGACCACAACGATGACGTGGAACCCTACAGCATCCCGTCGGACAATCCTTTCCTGGGGGAGAAGGGCTCGCTGCCTGAGATCTACGCCTACGGGGTGCGTAACATGTGGCGCTGCTCCATCGACCGGGGCGACCTCATCACCAGGCAGGGCCGTGGCCGACTATTCTGCGGGGACGTGGGACAGAACAAGTTTGAAGAGGTGGACCTCATCGTCAAGGGTGGCAACTATGGCTGGAGAGCCAAGGAGGGCTTCTCTTGCTATGACAACAGGCTGTGTCGCAACTCCTCTCTTGGTGAGTAGGCTATTCCTCCAACAGAACTTGGTAGAGGTGGCAGGCTGATTCTCTATGAAGAATCAATTCATTATTTGGTGAAGAGATTCAGATATGTATTCAATCCCTTAATAAGCAGTGTAAAAATATTTTCTCCTCAGATGACATCCTGCCTATTTTTGCTTACCCCCACAAACTGGGGAAGTCTGTCACTGGAGGCTACATATACCGCGGCTGCCAGATGCCTAATCTCAATGGCCTCTACATATTCGGGGATTTCATGAGTGGGTGTGTGTTTATACAACATAACCAACATTTATCCAATATTAAACTGATTAAAATGCACCAAAAAAAAATCATAGATTGTCATGCTTAGAAAAAAAGTTGATACACAAATGTTCTTAAAATTGAAAGATCATTGACAAATGTTTCAAATGCCCTAAAACTCACTTGACACATGCACAATCTGAGTGACTCCTTGTCTGCCTAGGCGCCTGATGTCACTGAAGGAGAACCAAAACACTGGGAAGTGGGAGTACAAGGAGATCTGTATGGGAAAAGACCAGACGTGCCGATTCCCCAAACTTATCAACAGCTATTACAAATACATCATATCCTTTGCTGAAGATGAGGCAGGTAACCTTGACAACTAGCTTTGCATGTTTTTCTGTCTTTTTTGTGTTTTGTTCGTACTGATCCGTACATGAACAGGCCATTAGGGGATGCGTGCTGCTTGTGAATTCAGTCACCCAAGACAACCATGGAAAATTGTCTGCTTCTCTGAGTTATTTCATGATGAGCCTCTGCTGCTTTTGAACAGAAATAAAGAAATAGCACACCCAGTTCAAACCCAGTGGTGTACCACTTAGTGCATGCTCTTTAGCTTCAGATAAGTCTCAACAAGCAAACTGTTTCAGAATACTTGACTTCAAAGCTGATTTGAGTAGAGTGGGAAGGGGTTCAAAAGAAACGGGCTGTCTTGATTTCACTTTGAAAGTGTTGCATATCTTTGTGATGGGTCTTAGATCCTTTTTTCCTCTTGTTTCTAGGGGAGCTGTACTTCCTGGCAACGGGAGCTCCCAGTGCGTCTGCCAGAGCGGGGGTGATCTATAAGATAGTGGATCCATCCAGGTATTAAACAAGGGTCACAGTGTCCCAACAGCCAAGTGGCTCTGGGAATTCATCCCTATCTCGGATTAATGGCAGATTCCCAAAACAGACATACCTTTGCCAGATATACTAATGTTTATTGTCCATCCAATTATTGATGTGGTCTTCAATCCCTCTGTGTTTGTTTAGTACATCTCTTACTTTAACTATGTAATCAGCTAATGTAATCGCTCTGTGTCACGCTAAGGGAATATCTGCTAAATCTTTTACCCTAACGGCAATTTACTGAATATAATGTGCTTATCAATGATAGAACTGTTCTTCATGTGGTTATGATAATGTATGATTCAAATGACTCTATACTGTATTAGTAAGAGATAGAGTTGTAATGGGCGGCATTAAAATAAATGGATTGTTTGACGGATTTCTCTCACCATCTAGGAGAGCACCTCCAGGCAAGTGCAGCTTCAAGCCAACTCTTGTCAAGATTAAAGGCAAGCTGATTCACTTCCAACCAAAGGAGGGTAAGTGACACCACAAACAAACACGCGTTCCTTTGCAGGCTATCGTGAGTCACAGCGCAACACATCTCGGGTCAGTTGGAGTGCTCTAAAAGGCTGTTTCTCTCGCTTGACTTCCTCTCTACAGAGTTTGTCATTGACAAGAAGCCGACGACCACCGCTGCGCCCACTACTACGGCTAGAACAACAGCTACCACCACGCTCCGTACTCCTCCGACCACCATGCGCTCCACGACGACGAGACCTACCTACACACCTCCAACTGCAACCCCGAAGGCTACTGCTAAACCTGCAACGATAAGGGCTACTGTTAAACCTGTAACAACACCTTCCAACCCCACCTCAATGCAGCAGAGGCCTACTGGTACCGCTACAACTGCCCTGACCACCTCATGGAGGCAGGTAATGACGGCCAGGCCAGGTCATGCCACCACTCCTTCCCGGCAGAGACCGTCGTTGTCCTACACCAGGCCCACTGTTACCCCGAAGCCCCGACCACTGTTGACAACTGGGGCCAGAAGGCCCTCTCCACCAACAGCACGACCCTTGACCCGACCACAACCACACGCCACAGTCAGACCCTTTCCACTAGGAGTTACAACCAATCGGCCCCAGACCACACCAAGGCCTACGTACTGGACAGCTGCAACAAAGCCCACCACCCAGAGGCCTAACTTCACTCTCTCAAAGGCCCAGGACAAGTTCCTGAAAGGCCAGAGTGACAAGATAGAACATTCCACAGGGAACCGGGTCAACAAGAAGAACCGGGGTTCCAAACGGCGCCGGAAGCATCGGGCTGGGTCGGTGCGGCTGATCAGTGCAGAGCAGCTGTCGGACCGTGGGCGGGTGGAGATTTACATACGGGGGGAGTGGGGCACAGTGTGTGATGACTTGTTTAGTAGTAAAGCGGCTACGGTGGTGTGCCAGCAACTAGGCTTCCCTGTAGCCCTGCGTGTGGCTAAACGGGCAGAGCTGGGGGGTGGCAGTGGCAGTATCCTGCTAGATGATGTGGAGTGTGAGGGTACAGAGAGGACGTTACTGGACTGCAAACGGGCAAAGGTGGGCAAGCACAATTGTGCACACGATGAGGATGTGGGGGTGGTGTGTGGCTACCACCACGACGAGGATAAATAATGAGCCAAAGGATGTCCTCAAAGGATCATTACTACTCTCCTGTGCTTGAACAGAAACGTCCTCTATGTACTGTACTTCCACTGTGGTCAGACACATCTCACCCCTCTACTCCCCCACACATACTCATGTAAACACACACACGAATTCATGATGATTAACAACAATTGTTGATTGTAGACTAGACGTTCTGATACTTCACTTCAGAGGCAGCAACCCTTTCCTTCCCTTCACTTGCCTCCCTGCCAGAAAAAATGTATATCACTTTACAATATTGCCCTCTGCTGGGAAAAAAGGAATACATTTTGTTGAAAACCTTGTTATTTTTTACATTGTATGAATTGATAATCACATCTATATATATATGTTTTCTTTTTCTTTTTAATACAAAAAAAGTGATATCAGTCAAAGTAATAATAATGATGATATAAGTGAGGAAAATGCTGGACATTGTGTGCTTTATTATTGTTTAATTTGACAGATTATATTTGTAAACTGTTTTCAGGGTACAGGGTGCCTTTGAGGTTAATAAACTGAGATTTAAATTTCATTCCTGCTCCTCATTTCTACTCAATCAAGCATACTGCATCACCCATGTAGAACCAGATTAAACTACACTGTTATCCAGAGGACTAATGCTGCATTCACGTGCTAGTCAGAACTAGGAAACTCAGAAATGTCCGACTTGCCAATAGGTTGTAGTTATACACGAGCTGAGCTGCGTTCAACCATTTAGCAAGTTGGGCATTTCCGAGTTTCCTAGTTCCGACTAGCGCGTGAACGCGGCATAATGCTGGACCCTAAGGGAGAGTGTGGTTTCATGTGCTCATGGGAAATTAGGAAGTCGTAAATACAACATGAATGTGTTCAAGGGTCTTTGAAGTCTGAACAATTATTCAACCAATGAGATGTTAGCTAGCTTGATAATCTAGCTAACATTGCTAATAATAAAGTTAGCTAGCTTGCTTAACATTGACACATTGTCAAACTAGCTATACTACTGTTCAAAAGTTTGGGGTCACTTAGAAATGTCCTTTTTTTTGTTCTGACTTTGTTAATGTTGTAAATGACTATCGTAGCTGGAAAAGGCACATTGTTTAGGGAATATCTACATAGGCGGACAGAGGCCCATTATCAGCAACCATCACTCCTGTGTTTCAATGGCACGTTGTGTTAGCTAATCCAAGTTTATCATTTTAAAAGGCTAATTGATCATTAGAAAACCCTTTTGCAATTATGTTAGCACAGCTGAAAACAAAGAACTTTCTTCTGAAACTCGTCAGTCTTATCTTGTTCTGAGAAATGAAGGCTATTCCATGTGAGAAATTGCCAAGAAACTGAAGATCTCGTACAACGCTGCATACTACTCCCTTCAGAGAACAGCGCAAACTGGCTCTAACCCGAAAGAGAAAGAGGAGTGGGAGGCGCCGGTGCACAACTGAGCAAGAGGACAAGTACATTAGAGTGTATAGTTTGAGAAACAGATGCTTCACAAGTTCTCAACTGGCAGCTTCATTAAATAGTACCCGCAAAACACCAGTCTCAACGTCAACAGTGAAGAGGCGACTCCGGGATGCTGGCTTTCTAGGCAGAGTTCCTCTGTCCAGTGTCTGTGTTCTTTTTCCCATATTAATCTTTTATTTTTATTGGCCAGTCTGAGATATGGCTTTTCTTTGCAACTCTGCCTAGAAGGCCAGCATCCCGTAGTCGCCTCTTCACTGTTGACGTTGAGACTGGTGTTTATTATTTTCTGTCTATCTGTACTTGACATTAATATTTATAATGCTTAGCAGGACAGAAAAAAAAATCTAATTCAAGCACTTATTAAGAGAACATCCATGATCATCCCTCCTGCCTCTGATCTTGCAGACTCACTAAACACACATGCTTCATTTGTAAATGATGTCTGAGGGTTGAAGTGTTCTTCTGGCTATCCTTAAATAACAAATAACAAGAAAATGGTGCTGCCTGTTTTGCTTAAAATAAGGAATTAGAAATGATTTAAACTTTTACTTTTGATACTTAGGGATGGATCGTAATTTACATAATGGGTAGCTGAATGAAAATGGTGGAGGGTCATGCTTTTTCAATTTCAGTCAAGGGGTTTATTCAGTTTTTTAAATCTAGTCCAGTGGAGGGTCATGTAATTTGTAATTGACTAAATGTCTATATTTCTCACTGTTTTAGAATGAGTTGCTTATAAGGATATAGATTGATGTGTGCCCGATGTCGCCGATCATCTCTGCGCGCCAAGCAGGCAATCAATGTCAAGTGTCCCTATAGGCTATTTAGTGTGGTCTCAATCAAATTATCCATAGCCTATAAGCTACGAAGTGCATGCTTGGAGAAGCACAGAGCAAAGTTATATTTCGAAGATGGCTGCTGGGATGGTGTAAATAAAACTAGGCTGCATTACACGCTGCAATGGATATTCCAACCTGAGGCCGATTATATAAAGTGATCTATAACAGCGCTTAGGTCTGCGATGCTTTATGCTATGAACAAGCTGTAAAATACCTGTAAAACACATGACTCCGATGCATATGGGGATATCGTTGTTATTCAGAGGCTGAGCTACAACCTTCTATACCCGAGGAGACAAGAAATGTACTTTGCTTGGGAAATAATCGAATTCTGTCACTATCAATTGATTAAGCTATTTACTTTCCGTACAATAAATGTTTAAACCCAGACAGCTTTTAGGGAAACACTTGTGACCTTCTCTCGTTGAGTTAAGCCACGGAAGAAGAGTAGCCAGCAGTTAAAGCTTACATTTTTCTGCGTGGGTATGCCTACTCGGTCTGGGGTGGAAAGGTAGGCCTAATATTTGAAAGTACAGTACCGTGCTCAGATTCCTAATGATGTCTCAGATTTTATTATTTGCAAACAGGTTTGTTGCAAACAAGACATTGATATGTCATTGGAGACACATGATAAGATGAACACATGCCTATCTCTCTGTCCATTCTTAGCCTGTAAATTCAGTAACTTGTGTGGTATTAAAAAAAGATTCTGCTAATATGTCAAATTACGTAGAATTGCATGAAATGTTTCTAAAAGGCTATTTTTGCTTTTACTATATAGGAGATCTTTCCACCCCTACTCTGGTCCATAGTGGTCTGCAGATACACAACCATTTGGCCTGGAGTCCTGTGCGCTATCAAAATTCCCATGTAATGCTTACAGGACAAAGAACAGTTTCTAAAACTGCATATCCAAGGCTCTGGTCTGTCCAATAAGTTATGGTAAATGGTAGACATGTTCTCTACTATCCACATGTTTTAATTATTATTTTGGGTATAGGGGAGGGTCACTTGTTTTTTTTCAAGCGTTCAGGGAGAGTTTAGGTAAATAAGGGAGGGCCACCCATTTTCATTTCAGAGAGGTCCGATTTTCTCCATGTAACCCTTATTATGAATAACTCCCTTAAGTATTTCTTAGCAATTACATTTACTTTTGATACTTAAGTATATTTAAAACCAAATACTTTCAGACTTTTACTCAAGTAGTGTTTTACTGGGTGACTTCCACTTTTACTTCAGTCATTTTCTATTAAGGGAGTTGCTCTTGTACTCAAGTATGACAATTGGGTACTTTTTCCACCACTGCTTGTAATTCCTATTTGGAGGGTCATTCAAGTAGAATTTCCCACCGGGAACTATGAGAATGGAAGGAGATAGCTGCCAAAAGGTTGAGGTATCATTAGGATCGTAAGAAAATCCATACGTAAATGGTTAGGATCGTAAGAAAAGCCATGCATGAAATATGAAACGTAAACTTTAAATTAGATCTGTAAACATATGTTACGACTATGAATTAACATTTACACTTTAAATTCTTATTTTACGTCTCCCTTTACTCGGTTACAGATCTTTTTTATATGTACAAACATTCATCAGTAATGTGGCATCTGCAAAGGTCATGAACCGAACGTAGCTAGTCAAAGTTAGTTAGTAAATCAAGCAACTCTAGCCCAGACGTTGGAGTTGCTCTGCAGCTTCCGGTTTCATTTCCAAAATAAAAGTATAGAGCTTGTTTTATAACTGCATTCAATAGCGACGTTATACCAGTAGATGGAGTAGTATAGTCTTGGGCCTTCTGAAAATTAATTGTGTGAGAAGGATGGAGACTTTATTTTCATTTGTTTAACCTTTATTTAACTAGGCAAGTCAGTTAATAACAAATTCTTATTTATAATGACGGATTACCAAAAGGCAAAAGGCCTTTTGGACGGGGGCTGGGATAACATTTTTAAATATAGGACAAAACACACATCACGACAAGAGACCCCACAACACTACATAAAGTGAGACCTAAGACAACAACACAACATGGCAGCAAGACATGACAATACAGCATGGTAGCAACACATGACAACAACACGGTAGCAACACAACCTGGCAGCAGCACGAAACATGGTACAAACATTATTGGGAAGAGACAACAGCACAAGGGCAAGAAGGTAGAGACAACAATACACCACGCAAAGCCGCCACAAGTGTCAGTAATAGTGTCCATGATTGAGTGTTTTTTGCAGCTCGTTCCAATCGCTGGAAGAAGCAAACTGAAAAGAGGTGCAACCCAGGAATGTGTGTGCTTTGGGGACTTTAACAGAATGTGACTGGCAGAATGGTGTTGCATGTGGAGGATGAGGGCTGCAGCATGTATATCAGATAGGGGGGAGTGAGGCCTAAGAGGGTTTTTATAAATAAGCATCAACCAGTGGGTCTTGCAACAGGTATACAGAGATGACCAGTTTACAGAGGAGTATAGAGTGCAGTGATGTGTCCTATAAGGAGCACTGGTGGCAAACCGAATGGCCGAATGGTAAAGAACATCTAGACGCTCGAGAGCACCCTTATCTGCCGAGCTATAAATTACGTCTCCATAATCTAGCATAGGCAGGATGGTCATCTGAATCAGGGTTCATTTGGCAGCTGGGATAAAGAGGCACGATTACGATAGAGGAAACCAAGTCTAGATTTAACCTTAGCCTGCAGCTTGGATATGTGCTGAGAGAAGGACAGTGTATCGTCTAGCCATACTCCCAAGTACTTGTATGAGGTGACTACCTCAAGCTCTCAACCTTCAGAGGGAGTAATCACAGCAGTGGGGAGAGGGGCATTCTTCTTACCGAACCACATGACCTTTGTTTTGGAGGTGTTCAGAACAAGGTTAAGGGCAGAGAAAGCTTGTTGGACACTAATAAAGCTTTGTTGTAGAGTGTTTAACACAAAATCTGGGGAGGGGTGAGCTGAGTATAAGACTGTATCATCTGCATGTAAATGGATGAGAGAGCTTTATTCTGCCTGAGCTATGTTGTTGATGTAAATTGAAAAGAGAGTGGGTCCTAGGACCGAGTCTTGGGGTACTCCCTTGGTAACAGGCAGTGGCTGAGACAGCAGATGTTCTGACTTTATACACTGCACTCTTTGAGAGAGGTAGTTAGCAAATCAGGCCGAAGACCCCTCAGAGACACCAATACTCCTTAGCAGGCCCACAAGAATGCAATGGTCTACCGTATGAAAAGCTTTTTGCCAAGTCAATAAAAATAGCAGCACAACATTGCTTAGATCAAGGGCAATGGTGACATAATTTAGGACCTTTAAGGTTTCAGTGACACATCCATAACCTGAGCGGAAACCAGATTGCATACACGAGAGAATACTACAGACATCAAGAAAGCCAGTCAGTTGAACATTGACACGTTTTTCCAACACTTTTGGTAAACAGGGCAAAATATAAAATTAGCTTCTAACATTTAGGATCAGCTTGATCTCCTCCTTTAAATAAAGGACGCACCGTGGCTGCCTTCCAAGCAATGGGAACCTCCCCAGAGAAGAGAGACAGGTTTAAAAGGTCAGAGATAAGCTCGGCAATGACAGGGGCTGCAACCTTAAAGAAGAAAGGATCTAAACCATCTGACCCAGATGTTTTTTTGGGGTCAAGTTTAAGGAGCTCCTTTAGCACCTTAGACTCAGTGACCGTCTGCAGGGAGAAACTTTGTAGTGGGGCAGGGGGAAAAGAGAGAGGAACAACCACATCATCAACATTAAGGGACATATGGCAGCTGTGAGGAGGAGGGTTTATTCTCCAGGTCTTACAGCGTTTTCCAGAACCTCTTGGGGTTAGACCCACAGAGCGAGAGCTCCTCCTTAAAGTAACTCACTTTAGCCTTCCGGGTAGCCTGAGTGCACTTATTTCTAATTTGCCTGAACGAGAGCCAGTCAGGCTGAGTATGTGCGTGCCGAGCCTTTCGCCAAATGGAATTCTTGATGGGGAGTAACTCTGCCAGATAGCCTATTCTTATTGCAAGATATGTTTTCCCTATCAGCCACTGCATGTGATTCATCAACTATTTTGTTTCAAATGTATTTAGAAGCTATATTTAGAGACCTGTGAGCTAGG
Organism: Salvelinus alpinus; assembly: GCF_045679555.1. Lineage (NCBI taxonomy): Eukaryota > Metazoa > Chordata > Actinopteri > Salmoniformes > Salmonidae > Salvelinus > Salvelinus alpinus. The sequence continues at coordinate 8,894,238 of NC_092106.1, read as the reverse complement.
GTCTCTTTTTAAGGGGATCCCTATAGTAAAAATAGTGTGAGAGTTCAGTGACCAGGTGGAGGAAGACGAAACGACAGCACCCTCCTCAGGGGATAGGTACTTATTGTAAAGCCAATTAGTACACAGCTGGGCCCACTAATTGCTTTGTGTCTTCCTCTATATAGGTGTGCCAGGAGAAGAGATGGGGATGTAATTTATTTATTTGTTTATTTATTATTATAATATTTTTTTTTGCCTACCTCAGAGAAAGCTTCTGTGACTGGCCACCCTGTCTCTCTGTTAACCTAGGCAGGCTTTAAGTAGAGAGAAGCGTTCTTCCTGTAACTTATGTGTAGACGATAGTCTAAGACAGGAGTAGCCATTTGTTGTTTTGCGTTCCCTTTTTGGCCACTGGCCTTTTTGTCAACGGCTTAGTTTATTTTTATTTGTTTCGTTACACTGGTGTTTTCAGCGTTGGATGTTCCCTGTACTGGAGTTATTTTGTCGGATGAAAGAAGACCCGTCTAGTAAACGATAAAAAAGGAACCACAACCACTGCCTCTGGTCAATTCATTTTATGCCTCCCGCCTGTGTTAGGGTGCTTCGGACAAGCAGATCCGTTCACAACAGTTATAAAACACAAATAGAGTTCTAAAAGTATTCGGCAAGACACCAGTACCCAAAATGAAAGCCTAAATTGCAATTCCTACAAGTTGAAGGCCTATTATTTATTTGGATAGGCCTAAATTAAACATTGAATTATTAAAATGGTAGGCTAAAGAACTTTGGAGAATTTAGATTTCCATAAACAAATGGTTAAGACTTCTATTCTCTTTGATTTAGTTCCTGTTGTAACTCATACAAATGACAATGGATGACATACTGACTGACTGAACGAGGAATTAAACGTTGCAATGAAACGTTGCAAGCATCATGCATGCTCTGCACTTTATTTGGCTAGTAGGCAAAAAGGCCTACATTAGGGTATAATGACTATGGTTGCATGCCTCCAGAAGGGCATCTTCTGAGGCTGAGGGGTGCTTTTCCGAAGGCGCATGGTGCTGTGGTGCTGCGTGGAGATCACAATGTCTTCAACTGGGCAGCAGTGTCGCGATGGAGGGAATAGTTTATACTGAGACTACCTAAAACCACTGCAACAGAGTTATTGTAAAGTTTGGGAATAAGCTTATGCCAGATTTAGCCTATGTTTAACCTCTCCCTTGTTCATTTCAAAGTTTATATGTTCATGTTCATATAAATCATGTAGAATTATTTTGAATTCATATTAACCCCTCCCACAGAATATGCTTTGGCAGATTTTGAGTGACGAAATTAATCTGAAAGTATTCTATAAAAATATATTTTGAGTGGCAAAGACTCCAGTGGTCATACATAATTAAAATACTCACCAAACATCTATTATTATTCTATGTTTCATTATTCCTGGTAGATACTACTGGTTATGATTGCAGACAGAGCCCAGAGAATGGGATTGTGCAATATTGAACGTCATATATTGATAAGGCGCATGCATGGGGATGTTCACGTCACCCAGAGATATGTCCATGCTGTAGAGATGCACCTAGCGGACTGAAACTTCACTGTTGTAGGCATAATTCAGCTAGTGCTATCTAGACTTGCACTGGCAAACAAACCATTACATTAGCTACCTAAATGTGAAGTAAATTTAACTGAGGAGTAATAGAAAATGTTGACTTAAATTGAAAACGTGCAGGATACCTGATTTGAACGCAGCAAGAGACTAGAACACCATTGCTCATTAGAAACAGGATGCAATACAGCTGCACATTACTGTGCAGGAGATGTAATGTGTCAAAAATATAGGTGAAAATCAGTGGTGTAAAGTACTAAAGTTAACATAGTGTTCTGTACTGTAACTAACACCTAAAAAAGATTTCATGAAGTTGCACTCCCTGCGTAAGTAAATAATTATATTGGATTATTTCGATTGGTCCACATTTTACCAGGAACGCCTTTGTCTTTTTTTTTTTGTATGATACTATCATTGGCCAGTTGACACATGGGTGTGGCTGTGTACTAATTTTGTAGAAGCGTATTGAATGGTTTCATATCAGCGTTTTTATAGACGATATCCCAAATTACCTGTAATAATTGATGGACATGGATTACACAGCAACTCAAAGTGGGTTCACACAGTGTAAGTTACGTACGTTGGTCAAAGTACTGGTAAGATGTCTTGCTTTTTGACCTAGAAATCTAGCTAACGTATGCTAGCTAGTTAACCGGCATGCTAATAACTAGCTAGCAAGCTAACCAACTCCATGTCTGCTCTTCAAACCAAAACGAACCTAACTACCTGGCAAATGTATCTAGCCAACTAATTGTTTTGTCATATCTTGTGTGTTATCAATCATAACAGCAAACTTCTTGCTAATATAGCTAACTGACACCATGTTGCACAAGACTAAATTAGCTAGCTTGCTCGTGGTTAGCCACATTAGATAATATCACCAGATAGGTTGTCATATTCTATGTAGACAGAGAACCTGAAACATGTCTGATCAGTTTCGGGCTACATTATTCAGGTTTACGTTAGAAGGTCTTGCTATTCGCTCTCTAGAGTTACGTTTTCTTTTATCAAGCCTTTACGTACTGCCCGCATTGCTTCTAAATTGGGTCATGGGACTGTGCCTCTGGTTATGTTAGCTAACGTTAGGTTCTTGTTGGTTTCTCCGCCCAGTGTCCAATCAGAACTTGTTCCCAAAACAGAGCTACAGTAGCCACCTTCAGAAAGTATTCATACATTACATTTGTAGTAATTTAGCACCCCCTTGACTTGTTCCACATTTTGTGTTACATCCTGATTTTTTTTTCTCTCTCTCTCTCTCAAAAGTTTTCATGAAGGCACAGGGTGGCTATTTGAAGAATCTCAAATATAAAATATATTTTGATTTATTTAACACTTTTTTTGGTCACTACATCGATATGTGTTATTTCATAGTTTTGATTTCTTTACTATTATTCTACAATGTAGATAATAGTAAAAATAAAGACAATCCCTTGAATGAGTAGGTGTTCTAAAACATTTGACCGGTACTGTATATATATTGCACTGAGATGCAGTGCCTTAGAAAGCTGCGCCACTCGGGAAATGAAGTACAGAAATATTTCATTTACATTAAGTATTCACACCCCTGAGTCAATACTTTGTAAAAGCACCTTTGGCGGTGATTACAGCTATGAGTCTTATGGGGTAAATCTTTGAGCTTTTCACATCTGGATTGTACAATATTTTTTAAATTCTTCAAGCTCTGTCAAGTTGCTTGTTTTTTTTATTTTTTTTATTTTTATTTTTTTTTATAAATTTTATCCCCTTTTCTCCCCAATTTTTCGTGGTATCCAATCGCTAGTAATTACTATCTTGTCTCATCGCTACAACTCCCGTACGGGCTCGGGAGAGACGAAGGTCGAAAGTCATGCGTCCTCCGAAGCACAACCCAACCAGCCGCACTGCTTCTTAACACAGCGCGCCTCCAACCCGGAAGCCAGCCGCACCAATGTGTCGGAGGAAACACCGTGCACCCGCCCCCCTCAGTTAGCGCGCACTGCGCCCGGCCCGCCACAGGAGTCGCTGGAGCGCGATGAGACAAGGATATCCCTACCGGCCAAACCCTCCCTAACCCGGACGACGCTAAGCCAATTGTGCGTCGCCCCACGGACCTCCCGGTCGCGGCCGGCTGCGACAGAGCCTGGGCGCGAACCCAGACTCTGGTGGCGCAGCATAGCACTGCGATGCAGTGCCCTAGACCACTGCGCCACCCGGGAGGCTCAAGTTGCTTGTTGATTATTGCTAGACAGACATTTTCAAGTCTTGCCATAGATTTTCAAGCCGATTTAAGTCAAAACTGTAACTAGGACACACAGGAACATTCAATGTTGTCTTGGTAAGCATCTCCAGTGTAGGTTTGGCCTTGTGTTTTAGGTTATTGTCCTGCTGAAAGGTGAATCCCAAGTGTTTGTTGGAAAGCAGACTGAACCAGGTTTTCCTCTGAATTTTTTGACTGTGCTTATAGCTGTATTCTGTTACTTTTTAATATTTTTTCTAAATTTTTGACCCCCCTTTTTTCTCCCCAATTTCCATCTTGTCTCATCGCTGCAACTCCCCAACGGTCTCAGGAGAGGCAAAGGTGGAGTCACGCGTCCTCTGACCGGTGTCAGCTTGCAGGCACCCGGCCCGCCACAAGGAGTTTCTAGTGCACCATTAGCCAAGTAAATCCCCCCCGGCCAAACCCTCCCCTAACCCAGACGACGCTGGGCCAATTGTGCGCCGTCCTATGGGACTCCTGGCCACGGCCGGTTGTTGCACTTCCCAGGAATGAACCCGGGTCTGTAATAGCGGTTTAAGGCTGTAATAACAGCCTTAGACCGCTGCTCCACTCGGGAGGCCCCATATTCCGTTGCTTTTAATCCCAAAAAACTCTCAAGTCCTTGCCGATGACAAGCATACCAATAACATGATGCAGCCACCACCATGCTTGAAAATATGAAGAGTGGTACTCAGTGATGTGTTGTGTTGGATTTGCCCCAATCATAACACCTTTTGTATTCAGGACAAAAGTTCATTTTTCTTTGCAACATTCTTTTGTAGTATTACTTAAGTGGCTTGTTGTCAACAGGATGCATGTTTTGAAATATTTTATTCTGTACAGGCTTCCTTCTTTTTACACTGTCATTTAGATTAGTATTGTGGATTAAATACAATGTTTTTGGTCCATCCTCAGTTTTCTCATATCATACCCATTAAGCTCTGTAACTGTTTTAAAATCACCATTGGCCTCATGGTGAAATCCCTGAGCAGTTTCCTTCCTCTCCGGCAACTGAGTTAGGAAGGACGCCTTTATCTTTAGTGACTGGGTGTATTGATACACCATCCGAAGCCTAATTCATTACTTCACCATGATCAAATGGATATTCAGCATCTGCTTCTGTTATTTTTACAAATCTACCAATCAGTGCCCATTTTTTACGAGGCATTGAATAATCTCCCTGGTCTTTGTGGTTATATCTGTGCCTGAAATTCACTACAAGATTGAGGAACCTTTACATATGTGTTGGGTACAGAGATGGGATAGTTATTCAAAAAAATCATATTAACCACTATTAGTGGTCCATGCATTTTATGTGATTTGTTAAGCACATTTTACTCCTGAACTTATTTAGGCTTGCCATAACGAAGGTTTTGAATGCTTATTGACTCTAGGCATTTCAGTTTTTTTTTATAAATGTCAAAAAATGTCTATAAACTAAATTTCACTTTGACATTATTGGGTATTGTGTGTAGATCAGTGACACAAAATCACTATTTAATAAATGTTTTATTCAGGCTGTAACACAACCAAAATGTGGGAAAAGTAAAGGGGTGTGGATACTTTCTGAAGGCATTGTACTTGCTAAAATAACTGGCACCGCTGTGGTAAGCCCAACAATGGCCTACTACAGGGTGTCCCAATTTGGCAGCATCTTGTGCAATTGAACTTGGGATTTGTAGGACCTGGTGGCTGACTTCCTGGACGGCTCCATAATAAGCCTAGGTAGTACTATTGACTGAATTGGTGATTCATTCTGCTAAATAATACTATATATATGAAGTTGTTTGATGCAATGGAAATGAATGGGCATAGACTCTATGCTCTATGATAGAGCCCCCAATCTCTCACAAATCCAAGGTAACCATGAGCCAGGGGGGTCGGTTAGGCTCACTTGGGCCGACACTCTTAGTGTTTTTTTTTTTTTAAAGGTCTATATCCCTAGAGTTGGAAAATGTGTGAGAGCAGCGCAGCAATGGTAGCCTTCTGTGTGTTATCACTCTCTTTCATCACTCCATCCCATTCAATATTCCCATAGGGATTTTACCCTATGACAAACAATGTCAATATACAGCAAGTTGTTGTTCACTTATACTCTTTAATCATATATCATTGGAAAGCATAGATTCACAGCTATCCATCAGACATATTTTCGGGAATGTTTAGGCCAACATGACTTTGACCTCTAGGGTACGTGTTAGAGTTGCCTGTATAAATGGCTTTAAAAAGGAAACCCTGATACATTTTAAACTTTGTTTGACAAGTGGTTCTGAAAGGTCATGAAATTACCTTTCAAATGATATACAATATAACCAACCTTTTAAAAACACCAGCTATAACTAGTGTTGTATATTGTGCCATTGGCATTAGAATGTTGGAGGCATAGACATAAAATTCAATATAATGGGGCAGCTGTGTTTTGGTGATAAAGGCACCAAATTGCACACACACAGCTAGAACAGGTGTTTCAAAATATTTGTAGATACAGGGCCATCACAGAATTCACACATTAAACCCACAGAAGCCTTTTTCCAATATGACCGCCAAACAACTCAATGAGGTCTTATTGGACAACTTCGCATGAAATATAATTGTAGTATGCCCATTTTTTTTTTATAGTGATGTAGAATACACAACCAGATGAGCCAGTGTGCTAGATACAGTATATAAAGATGTTCAATTATTCACAGAATTGTGGTAAGAATGTGCCTAAAAAGCTGTCTGAATTGCTGATTTCTGAAGATGGTATTTGCAATATTTCATCTTCAAACATGTAAAATGTCAAACATGTAAAATGTATTTGATTAAAATGATATACAATGTTATCCAAGTACAGGGATCATCATCTAGATTTTCTTGAGCGGATGGTCGGGGCCAGAACATTATTTTTTATTTAACTAGGCAAGTCAGTTAAGAACAAATTCTTATTTTCAATGATGGCCTAGGAACAGTGGGTTAACTGCCTGGTTCAGGGGCAGAACGACAGATTTTTACCTTGTCAGCTCGGGGATTTGATCTTGCAACCTTTCAGTTACAAATCCAACACTCTAACCACTAGGCTACCTGCCACCCCCAAGTACAAATAGGTGAAAATGTATTGGCATTCCTATGGAATTTTACATTGTAATGTAGGCATTCCTATGGTATTTTACATTGTAATGTAGGCTATGCAGCAAGTTTCTAGAAGTCTGTTTAATGAATAACAGTTAATAGGATAGCATTGTATATAGTTTAATTCAGCTCACATCCATGACTATTCACATGTAGCCTACATATGCATTTTGACATGTTTGAAGATGAAATATTACAATTATTGATGATGACATCTTCAGAAATCGGCGATTCAGAAACCTTTTTTGGCACATTCAGGTTTCGATCCTACGACCAAAATAGTCGCATTTGCGACCATTTGAGTTAGCAGTGCAACACATTTTTTGTATTGGTCGCAAGGGTGCCAGAGGAAAAAAAGGTACCTGGTTATGTTAGTTTTTGGTTCACAATTGGCTTTTTTTAATCATCGTGGCAATTTGCAATTGACCAAAAATAAACCAACTTTCTTAAGTGGCAGCAACAGCACAGGAATGCCCGTTTGTGTGTGTCAGGGTCGACATACAGAGATTTGGAGACCCTCCGGGCCAGTCAATCATCCCCATCAGTAGCCCGTTAACCTAATGCATACATTTTGGAGGGATACATTTTTTTTCTATAGGCTATTACATCAATTTAATATCAAATGTAGGACCTTGAAAATTATAATTAAGTGCTTGAAAAAGTCCTTGAAAGTCATTGAACTTGACTTGCGAATGTCTGAATGAACCCGGTATAGGCAAAATTAAAGATAAAATTACCCGCTAGTGAAATTATGCACGCATCATTCGCTTTCCTGTCAGATCTTGACCCGGGACAGTATATATTTTTTTCAGTGTGCCACTGGCACATTTACCTGAATGTCGAGCCCTGCTGTGTGCAGTGCGCGTAGGGCCTATATGTCTACCACTTTGTGTAGCCGTTAGCAATGCTAATGATAGCCTAACCGTTTTCGGGTAGATGGAAAGCAAATAAAAGGTCATAAAAAATGCCTAGCAGACCTAATTATTTGCATCAATCCAGTGGCCATTTGTTTTGAAAACTCCCGTCACATGTGCGCTACAGAAACACGGCTAGCCAAACACAACTGGCTGGCGCGCACCTGAATTAAAGGGGGACTACACAAAAAATATATAATTTTCAAAACAATTGTCCTCTAAAGTGTTTAAGCATTGTTGTGGACTTAGAACATCCACTTTTGTTGTTTTTCTGTTAAAAAAAGTGTGATTTTGAGACCGAAAATAAATCAACTAGGGGAAATCACAATCCTCCACCCCACTTTCTTCCCTTTTTTTTTTTGCCGTGTTATCGTTTTGGTATCCGGTATAGTTTTTTCAAATTCTGCCCTCTAGAGGATTTTGCAGTAAAGAACACATAGCACTTTTGAAATCTGCAATAAATACACATTTCGTTAACTTTTTGAAACGTTATTAATCCTTGCTAGCAATACGGTTTTGGAAACCTTTGGAACTTAACTCTCATATAAGAGAGAAAGAATATTTCAAATAATATACACTTACTGTGCACAGTTTAACAAAGTTGCACCCAGGTGTTGTTTTACACACCGCCTCAGCTACGACACATCCTCTCACATTTCCATTGGACAATTCCATTTCACATTTCCTCTTCTAAACTGTGTACAGCAAGTGTATCTTTTGTATTTGAACAATTAATTTCTCGCTTATATGAAAGTTAAGTTCCAACTGTTTCCAAAACCATATCGCAAGTGAGCCGTATTTGAGCTTAGACAGAGCAGCGTCGGGCCATTTCACTCACAAGTCAAAATGGGACGTGGATTGGCTACACTGGAATGGAATTGGAGTCATGAGAATGGCTAAGAGCGCCATGGTCAACTTACTGATTTTGTAAAGGATAGGAAACAATAGGCCTACCCATGAAATTTTTCAGAAATAGAAATACAGATATTAAGAGATGTGCTTGTTTTGAATAACAAACATTGTATTTCATTATTTAGGCCTATAGGCTTTTAAGCTTTTTTGACACAGTAGACTAGAGCTGGACGATATATTGACCCAATTGTCACGATAATGATGAATTGAATGATAACTTTGACATTAGTGTGCACCAGTTACTTTTTTATATGACCCTTTGAAACTACTACTTGTGTTAAAGATCAGATGATATTTACTAGAAGAGAGAGACCAAGTTGAGACGCTAGACCAGGTGGATAAGGTATGATATTTAAGGCAGTTTAATAAGTTGCAAAGATATCTGACAACACGTGCACGGGCTCGTCCATTTAGCTCAGAGGGAGCTAGCAGGAGGAGCCCCGACTCATATTGTGCAATACATTTTATACAGTGAAATGACGTAGTTAGATTCTAGTAGTTCTGCTCTCCTGACTGGTCGCTGTGAGTGGAGGGCGGTCCCCTTCAGGCTGATATCAATGTTCCATTGGTTCTCAGTAGTGTTCTTTGTCCTTGGAACTCCCGCCTGAAACAGGGGTTTGTGTGTGTGTGTGTGTGTATATGCATGCGCATGCTCGTTGAGTGCCATGCCGGTCTGGGTTGTCTCTTGTATTGACAAGATGTTGAAGCAGACACCAGCAACTGGCGCCTGAGGTCAGAGCGCCCCCCTGAGGTCAGAGTGCCCCCCTGCCTTATCAGTGCTCATAAATGGTTTGTGTCAGCCATCTCTCTCTGTGTGTGTGTGGGAGTAAGGTTAGTATCTGGCACAGGCAGAACTGGTTCATCTGTGGGGTGCAGCAAAGTGTTACAACCACGTCTGCTTTAATAATGAAGGCATTATAACAATATTATAGCTAACAAATGTAATTTTGTACCATTTGCCCAGTTAGCAATAGCCCATATTAGCAAACTTATTTCATTAAACGTCACAAAGCTAATTATCATTATTATCGATTTCTGTAAAATGTCCTCGATAAATCCTTGGTTTGGTTAAGTATCGCTAATTTTCGTTTTATCGACCCAGCTCTACAGTAGACCACAAGTGAAGATCTATAAATGTCCTTGTTTGAATGTTTCATTGGTCCATTTTGAAATAGAGCCTCTACTTGTTCTGGCTGACTTCTAGAGAAGGAGGTTCCTAATCTCAAGGGATCTTGTTGTTAAGCATTAATAATACGATTAGTCTACAGTGCAGGCCAAGGAATGTCTGTTAAAGAAGGACAAAGCATAAATTGATAGGAAGAGGCTGGGGTGAAGTAAGGGTGTCCTTCTGCTTAGTGTGTGATGATGTGACCATTCTGCCCTCGGGGGATAAAACAAACCCAGAATTGATGACTGAGAGCAGGGTTTGTCTTACACATGGAGTGAAGAGACCCCATTATTGGCACTGTCTGATTCGGCCAGGCTATTTGTTGCTACGTGTCAAAGTGCACGGCATAGCTCCTTTTTCAGCAAAAAAATGTTGGTCCTTCAAATGCATTGGAGGATTGCCATTTTGTCACCTTACAACTTCACATAACATCACAGCTATTAACGATGCATGCATGTGTTGCGCAGTACTTGCAGTCTGTATCCCCCACTCCACTGACCAGAATGTGGTTTCATCCTCCTCTTGTGTAATAGATCCCAAATTGAGGATGAGGAACACGTCAAAGGACGGGACAGATCCCAGCCAGCTGTTTGACGACACCAGCACAGCGTCGGGGGTGCAGCCCGCTGGGTTCCCGGGCCAGGGTGTTGGGGCGATGGGCTACCCTGGCCAGACCCTCCTCTCAGACCCCATGTCCAACATGGCCATGGCGTACGGAAGCAGCCTGGCCAGCCAGGGCAAAGACTTGGTAGACAAAAATGTAAGACTCATGGTACTGATTGTAAATAGTTGTCGTACCAGTTAGTAAGTAGCAACATGAGTGCCATTAAGAAGGGCTAAATCGTCTTGGTTTTGCTCCGTTTACTCTACAGCTGGATCGTTTCCTCCCCATCTCCAAACTGAAGTATTACTTTGCTGTGGACACAGTTTACGTGGGCAAGAAACTCGGACTGCTAGTCTTCCCCTACATGCACCAGGTACCATCTGGTCACCATCTGTTCATATTGCTTGTGTCCATGTCCAGACTCCGAGCTACCAAGCTGATACTGAACTTACGCCCTAGGATGACACTCATTGATTGGGTGACTAAAGAAGATGTATGTTTTTGTTTTAGAACTGGGAAGTGAGCTACCAACAGGACACCCCAGTGGCTCCACGCTTTGATATCAACGCTCCTGACTTGTACATTCCAGGTAAAGGAGATTTGGTCAGGTCTACCACCCTGACTGAACCAAACTAATAAGACCCACAACTAGCCTATTGTTTTTTTATATTGTTTTGCAGCAATGGGTTTCATCACATACATCCTGGTGTCTGGGTTAGCACTTGGAACACAGAACAGGTAAAGGTGGTCCACTTCGACTCACTTTTTTGCACCTTCCCAGTTTTCTGTATAAATAGTATACTGAAACTTGTATCTACCCTAACCTCAACCTCCCGTCTGTCTCTAGGTTTACCCCTGAGATCCTGGGCATGCAGGCCAGCTCGGCCCTGGTGTGGCTCATCATGGAGGTGCTGGCTGTCCTCCTCAGTCTCTACCTGGTCACAGTCAACACAGACCTCACCACCATCGACCTTGTGGCCTTCTCCGGATACAAATATGTGGGGTACGGATGGTCTCTCGCTCTCTGACATGATTAGTATGACTTTGTGGTTCTGGATTTTCCTGTCTTTCAACTTTGATGTCGTCTGATTTAAAACAAAACAAAAAGTTATATAGACATGATGACACATCAACTACTCGGATGGATTGTGAAGGATTCCCTTGTGTGTGCAGGATGATTGTAGGGGTCGTGGCAGGGTTACTATTTGGTCGAACGGGTTATTACCTAACACTGCTATGGTGCTGTATATCCATCTTCATCTTCATGGTGAGTAGCAGGAAGAGCTAACTTTAGAATCTAATTTACTCCGCCCAATGTCCCCCGCCAGTGCCTTGACTACTGCGCTCAGGTTTACAACCTACATTTTTGCTCCCTCTGTCTTGGTCCTCTCTTCAGATCCGCACATTGAGACTAAAGCTCCTGTCTGAGGCAGCAGCCCAAGGCGTGTTGGTCCACGGGGCCAGGAACCAGCTGAGGATGTACCTGACCATGTCCATTGCAGCCGCCCAGCCCATATTCATGTACTGGTTGACCTATCACCTGGTCGGGTAAGACCACGAGCTGACCAGGAGCGTTTCATCTGACAAGACACTACCTCTCTATGGAAAGATAAGACTGTTCACTGACCATCACCTCTCCCAACCATTCGCTGCGGAGGTGCGGGACACTTGCACAGATAAACACACACAAATGGCATTGTGGAATCAGCATTGCCAAGTCTCACAGCACAACTGTAACAGTAGGGTTGACTTGTCTTTTTGTATAGTTTTTTATGTAATTGTCTAAAGAATAATTGACTGGCTTGTCATGTTTTGTATACTGTAATTTAGTCAATTATGTTTTCTAAGCATTTGTGAACATATGGTTGTATATTAGCAATCTAGCTTGGGCCCTCAATCTCAAAAGCTTTGACTGAGCCAAGGATGGAAGCACAGTTAAGGCAAATGTATAGCCTACGTAAGTATGCAACGCAATTAGCTACGCAAAACGTCTGTCCTGCAGAATTGCATTGCCGAATTTGCAGCCTAAAATTTGTAACGTGTCACAACTACGCAGGGAAGCCATTTCGGGTGACTAATTGCGTTCTTGCGTTACACACTTAGGTTGACTGAAGGGCTTTAGCATAATTTGCCTGCGCCGTCCAGTGAACACAAAAAAAGCACTCTGTCCTTATTCATAGGATGATGTATTTAAACAGATTTGTGGATGTGTTGTTTGTAAATAGGGGGGGGGGGGAATTGTACATGTCTGACGTCTTGGTGACACACTGAAGCCCAAATAAAGGCTTTCTATCATGTAACAAAGTCATTTAGAAATCTTACATTACAGCTGATGCTTTTTTAAATATAGCTTGACAAAAAAACATGAGCATATGACACTGTAATTGAACATGACAAAATATACAAAGGTTTAGATGTTATAATTACTAACTTCCATTTGAAATGTAGGCTTAATTACTAGAAATATCATGCCAAAATGGTGTTGCGTTGCCATGCTTCAATTGCTTTTATGAATAATTGATATACAGAAACGTAATAACATGGAACCTCTTATGCTCTCTACAACCTAATAAATAAACTGAAACTGGAGTACACATTTATGGCTTTTTTGAATTTAACTTATGAAGCTGATTATGTCTCATGTCCAATATCATTAACACACACTCGAACTTTGATTTCCATTGATCCAACAATTTTTTCCAACAGAAAATAAGCTTTAATGGTCTATGGTTAGGTTGTATCTATGTAAGATTAACACTTTAGCCCTTTTCCCTCTGCCCCAAGTTAGGATGATATGATAAATCCTGCTTATCTTGACATTATCAGATGTATTTGACAGATGTTCCTGTCAATCTTGAACCGACACTTGAGTCGGCATTCCAAACCAAATGCATCATACTCTGCCACAACTGTCACATGTCACAATCAGATAACAGAAGCCATAATTTACACCTTGCATTTACATGTTGTCATCATGGATTGCTATCTGATCAAGATTTGTTGTGTCTACACATGGTAATAAAATGTGTATCTTATCTGCCACTGCGTCTGCATTGTGCCCAGATGCCATGGTCCATCCCTGTATGCAAATTCATTCAACCTGACTTGGACCTTCCGTTATGACACAAGCTGTATAAATTGACAGAAAACCGCACACTTTTAGTTTTATATTCATCAATACAGCCTACTTTTGTTATCCAACGATTTAAGACTGGCCGTAATAGGCTATAGTCCCGATAACCTCGACCTGTCCACAGCCATACAAAAAACATCACCGCACAAACGAGCTGAATATCTGGATGTACAGTGGGGAGAACAAGTATTTGATACACTGCCGATTTTGCAGGTTTTCCTACTTACAAAGCATGTAGAGGTCTGTATTTGTTTTAATCAAAGGTACACTTCAACTGTGAGAGACTGAATCTAAAACAAAAATCCAGAACATCACATTGTATGATTTTTAAGTAATTAATTTGCATTTTTTTGCATGACATAAGTATTTGATACATCAGAAAAGCAGAACTTAATATTTGGTACAGAAACCTTTGTTTGCAATTACAGAGATCATACGTTTCCTGTAGTGCAGGTCTCCCGGGGAATGGGACCATTGCCACCCCTTGGACAGGTTGAGGTATGAGGTCACAGGCCAGTCGATGACCTTGACGAAGTCTCTCTCCACATTGTGGTCCAGGACTCTGAGCAGCTCAGCTGCAGCTGTTCCTGTAGATTGCCACCCGCTGCACGCCCAACAGTCGACACATCTCCAGGGTCTGCACCATCTGCAGGACGTCATCAAAGTCAAACAATGGTGAGATGCAGACAGTGAACTCATAGGGGAAGAACTCGTTCCGGGCCCTCACACATTTATAGTGGTCAGAGTGGATGCTGTAAACAGCTGATGAGTTGTATTTTTGTCCATCGCAGCAGAAGATGCACTGAAAGACTGCCTTCTCCGGTTGGCCACGTCGGTGCTCAAAGTATGCTTATACAATAAATGTATGTGTGCCGCCAATGGCCACTAGGGGTCTTCACTGTTGAGCTGCACAACGGTTGGTGGGAGGCAGTGGTTGTCAATCTTCTAGGCCTGGTTTAGTTGACAGTTGATTTGAAGGGGATTCAGAGAAGGAGTCTCAGCTTTATCTTGTCTATCTTGAAACCTGCCTGACTTCTTCACAAAACTCCTCCCGAACCCCCAGCTTGAAAAGAAGAACCAGGTATAAGGACTGGGACACATAATATTGTATGATACACCAATGGCTTGGAAATTTATCACAAAAATGTAATGTGGGGAAATGATGTTCATGAAATGCATGTTAGAGTTTCAAACAAGTACATGAACACTGCTTATTCAGGATTGTCTAGTCTTGTGTAAGCAGCCACAACGTCTCAATGCAACATTTACACTGAGTATACCAAACATTAGGAACACCTAACATTGAGTTACACCCCCATTTTGCCCTCAGAACAGCCTCAATTAGTCGGGGCATGGACTCTACAAGGTGTCGACAGCAATCCACAGGGATGCTGGCCCATGTTGACTCCAATGCTTCCCACAGTTGTGTCATGTTGGCTGGATGTCCTTTGGGTGATGGACCATTCTTGATACACATGATTGACTGTTGAGGGTGAAAAACCCAGCAGCACTGCAGTTCTTAATGCCGTCTATATACCACCACAAACCGATGCTGGCACTAAGACCGCACTCAACGAGCTGTATAAGGCCATAATCAAACAAAATGCTCATCCAGAAGCGGCACTCCTAGTGGCCGGGGACTTTAATGCAGGCAAACTTAAATCCATTTTACCTAATTTCTACCAGCATGTCACATGTGCAACCAGAGGAGAAAAAAACTAGACCACATTTACTCCACATACAAAGCTCTCCCTCGCCCTCCATTTGGCAAATCGGACCATAATTCTATCCTCCTGATTCCTGCTTACAAGCAAAAACTAAAGCAGGAAGTACCAGTGACTCGCTAAATACAGAAGTAGTCAGATGACGTGGATGCTATGCTACGGGACTGTTTTAATAGCACAGACTGGAATATGTTCCGGGATTCATCCAATGGCATTGAAGAGTATACCACCTCAGTCACCTGCCTCATCAATAAGTGCATCGACAACGTCGTCCCCACAGTGACCGTACGTACATTTCCCCAACCAGAAGCCATGGATAACAAGCAACATCCGCACCGAGCTAAAGGCTAGAGCTTCCGCTTTCAAGGAGAGGGGCACTAATCCGGACGCTTATAAGAAATCCCGCTATGCCTTCAGATGAACCATCAAACAGGCAAAGCATCAATACAGGACTAATATTGAATCCTACTACACCGGCTCTGACGCTCGTTGGATGTGGCAGGGCTTAAACTATTACGGACTACAAAAGGAAACCTAGCCGCGAGCTGCCCAGTGACACGAGCCTACCAGACGAGCTAAATTACTTCTATGCTCGCTTTGAGGCAAGCAACACTGAATCATGCATGAAAGGACCAGCTGTTCCAGATGACTGTGATCACGCTCTCCGTAGCCGATGTGCGCAGACCTTTAACCTTTTCACATGTACCAACACATGGGTGTGATCATTCTACAGTGGTCCCTGTAACATACGATCAAACCGGTGTGATTAGAATGCTTATTTAGAACGGACAGTTTCGAATGACGCAACAATCCGCATTTGATCTGGCCACACTTTGAGAAACATTTTGCACAAACAGTCCTTACAAAGTTATGTCCAAAAGGTGAACAGTTTATTTTTGGATGCAATGTTCAGACATTCACAGAAGTATCTACAGCATAACACAATCATCCAAACTGGAAAAATGTAGGCTATATGTCCTAGCGCTAACTGAGGAAAGATTGACGTAACACAAGCGGTCATTTTTATAACTCTCGGCTGACAAACTACAATATGAATTAGCTTATAGCAATTACTATTTATAATTAATCACTTCACGGGTGAGCTCACCATTGATCAAAATAATTGAGTAAAACACTCTAGAAATCGAAGATAATCTGACGATGGGTCGTTTCTGTGCGCTGCCATGCTTTTCTTCCCACTGAAACCAAAGATAACAGAAGACAAAATGAGTTTGGTCTGTTTATAGTATGCATGTTGAAGGGGGTGTGTTGTCTACCATCGTTCACATCCCACCATTGACTTCCTGAAGTTCTCAATTTGTGAACCCTTACTCACCTCATTTTGTTATAACATCTTTGGTCCGACAGACGATTATGTTAAACCCAGAATGTGTTGTATGTCAACAAACATATCTTCACACACACACACAGAACTGGAATTAGCTTGGTTAATCATAATTAGTACAGCCTTCAAAAAAGTATTTCACACACATAATATGTGCCCATTACAATTTATAGAAAAATCTGAATGCGTGATTTGTCACCGGGACTTGAAAACGTGAATAATACAGTAAACATATAAATAATTACCACACAAAACATTTTCTGAAAGTGATTCATTGATGCAAGTGGCACGTGCCGGCAGTCAATCATACAACCTCTCACTCCCAGACTGAGCCATTCAGTACTGTTGTTTATGTATGTAGCTAGTGAGCCAAGCTGTAGCATTAGCAATCTCTTTCAAAATGAGACAACTCACAAATGCAGAAATTCTGGAGATTAAAAAAAATCTGACAATGAGTCTGAAATTCAGAAATCAGATTCTGACAGTGAGGAGCTGCCCCCCAACCTTGTAGCCATTGAGAACCCTGAATCTGAGAACCCCTTGTCCAAGGTCCCTTTGAAGATGCTGGTGGTGATGGAGGCAGACTGACAGTGGATGAAGTACAGGAGTTCTGTGGTCGCTGGAAGGCTGCCAGCCATTTCACACCTCCTGGCCCTGCAGTTTGCTTTGATGAGTCCCAGTCTGGAGAGCAACGCCCCTTGCCATTTTCATCTGAGGCAGTGCTTCAAGTTGTTTCTAACAGAGGAGCTGGTGGGAGACATAGTAGAGGAGACCAATCGCTATGCCTTGGAGATACAGGAGAAGAGAGAGCCAGGAGTGGGGGGAAAACTCGCTAAATGGGTGACAACCACAATTAGTGAACTGTATGCCTTCCTGGTGACATTCCTTCTCATGGGGATAGTAAAGAAGAACTCCAAGAGAATACTGGAGCACAGATCCTATGTTTGCAACTCCCTTCGCCACCGTCTTTTCCCAAATGCTGCGATGCCTGCATTTCGTCAACAATGCTACTGCCATCCTAAATGACCCGTTATACAAAATAAATAAAAATCTTACCAGCCTGACATCAGCATTTGGTCGGGTCTTTGTGCCATACAAGGACCTATGCATTGAGGAGTCCCTGGTGTTATGGAAAGGTAGGCTTGTGTTACGTCAATATATTCCCTCCAAAACGCACAGGTTTGGGGTCATGTAACGAGTGCGCTGAGAGTCGCGAAGCAAGTTCAGGGAGTGAGTGTTTTAATAAATAAATTAAATAAACACGTAACACAAACAACGAACCGACATGAAAACAAAGTCAATAACACCTGAGGAAAGAACCAAGGGGAGTGACAGGTATAGGGAAGATAATCAAGGAGGTGATGGAGTCCAGGTGAGTGTCATGAGGCGCAGGTGCGCGAGATGGTGACAGGTGTGAGATAATCAGCAGCCTGATGGCCTAGAGGCCGGAGAGGGAGTAAAGGTGACAGGTCAAGTTCTTTGTCATGTGAAGACAGGATTTGTCCAGGACATTAGTTTACACAGGGTTCACCACTGACATCCAACATTATGAGGGGCTTGGGGTTTCCGGGTCTGTGGTGATGACAATGCTGGCTCCTCAGCTCAGTGTAACAAAGTGAAAATGTAGAGCTTCCATCAACCTCGCGCGCAATGTACAGTCGTGGTCAAAAGTTTTGAGAATGACACAAATATTAATTTTCACAAAGTTTGCTGCCTCAGTGTCTTTAGATATTTTTGTCAGATGTTACTATGGAATACTGAAGTATAATTACAAGCATTTCATAAGTGTCAAAGGCTTTTATTGACAATTACATGAAGTTGACGCATAAAGTCAATATTTGCAGTGTTGACCCTTCTTTTTCTAGACCTCTGCAATCCGCCCTGGCATGCTGTCAATTAACTTCTGGGCCACATCCCGACTGATGGCAGCCCATTCTTGCATAATCAATGCTTGGAGTTTGTCAGAATTTGTGGGTTTTTGTTTGTCCACCCGCCT
This sequence comes from Salvelinus alpinus, assembly GCF_045679555.1. Classification (NCBI taxonomy): domain Eukaryota; kingdom Metazoa; phylum Chordata; class Actinopteri; order Salmoniformes; family Salmonidae; genus Salvelinus; species Salvelinus alpinus. Next base: position 8,875,504 of record NC_092106.1, on the reverse strand, counting down.
CTTGAGGATTGACCACAAGTTCTCAATGGGATTAAGGTCTGGGGAGTTTCCTGGCCATGGTCCCTAAATATCGATGTTTTGTTCCCCGAGCCACTTATGGCAAGGTGCTCCATCATGCTGGAAAAGGCATTGTTCATCACCAAACTGTTCCTGGATGGTTGGGAGAAGTTGCTCTCGGAGGATGTGTTGGTACCATTCTTTATTCATGGCTGTGTTCTTAGGCAAAATTGTGAGTGAGCCCACTCCCTTGGATGAGAAGCAACCCCACACATGAATGGTCTCAGGATGCTTTACTGTTGGCATGACACAGGACTGATGGTAGCTCTCACCTTGTCTTCTCTGGACAAGCTTTTTTCTGGATGCCCCAAACAATCGGAAAGGGGATTCATCAGAGAAAATGACTTTACCCCAGTCCTCAGCAGTTCAGTAACTGTACCTTTTGCAGAATATCAGTCTGTCACAGACGTTTTTCCTGGAGAGAAGTGGCTTCCTTGCTGCACTTCTTGACACCAGGCCATCCTCCAAAAGTCTTTGCCTCACTGTGCGTGCAGATGTACTCACACCTGCCTGCTGCCATTCCTGAGCAAGCGCTGTACTGGTGGTGCCCCGATCCCGCAGCTGAATCAACTTTAGGAGACGGTCCTGGCGCTTGCTGGACTTTCTTGGGCGCCCTGAAGCCTTCTTCACAACAATTGAACCGCTCTCCTTGAATTTCTTGATAATCCGATAAATGGTTGATTTAGGTGCAATCTTACTGGCAGCAATATCCTTGCCTGTGAAACCCTTTTTTGTGCAGAGCAATGATGACAGCACGTGTTTCCTTGCAGGTAACCATGGTTGACAGAGGAAGAACAACATTTCCAAGCACCACCCTCCTTTTGAAGCTTACAGTCTGTTATTCAAACTCAATCAGCATGAAAGAGTGATCTCCAGCCTTGTCCTCATCAGCACTCACACCTGTGTTAACGAGAGAATCACTGACATGATGTCAGCTGGTCCTTGTGGCAGGCCTGAAATGCAGTGGAAATGCTTTTTGGGGATTCAGTTCATTTGCATGGCAAAGAGGGACTTTGCAATTAATTGCAATTCATCTGATCACTCTTCATAACATTCTGGAGTATATGCAAATTGCCATCATACAAACTGAGGCAGCAGACTTTGCGAAAATTAATATTTGTGTCATTCTCAAAACTTTTGGCCACGACAGTAGATATCAAAGAACGCCGCAGTTCGCGGTAGAGTAGTAGGTGAAACCATTCACTTCAGGAAAAGGGGTGATATAAATGAAGTTTCCTTTCATTTTGTGGTACTGAATTCATGAAAATATTTGCTGCCATTGTAGTAAGGTTGGTAATATGAGAGGTCTTCTGACTTACCATTTTTGTATTATTTTATTTGAAAGAACCACTAGTGGGGTTTGAGTGCTTCTCCCCTATTTGCGAAGTTGGTCTGCCTGCTCCACAATCAGAGAGATATTCTGAGAGCAGTTTCGTGTCTCCTTCCTCTGTATATAAAAACTGTACTGTATAACATAATAGTGTTTTTGGATAACTGGTTTATATATCCTGAAGTCAATAGCGAATATGGCTATGTATATATTTAATTTGCCGTTAATGTATTGAAGACCTATTTCAGCAAGTTAACCAAGTTTTTGCTGGCTTAGCTAGCCATGTTAATGATGAGCTAACTAGCACCGTTGGTCACTCCACTACAATGTCACGCTAGCTATTGCCAGCAGGTGATTTGCTAGCAGGTGACTTATTAAAATATTAAGTGAATGTTTATTTTATTACTACCTTAAAAGGTTTATTTAAAAGGGTTGTACTTGTGCTCGCTACTGTTGCGCCTATCTAAAATATATCTTGCGCGATACCTAACCAGTGAACGTGTGGCTGTGACCGTCCTCTCAATGCCTGTCATCACTGTTTGATATCTTTTACTTACTAAAAACCTAGTCAACCTGGAGTGCGGGTGTCCGTGGGCCTTTCTTCTGAGGGGCTATTCATCAAGGGACACACTTTGTATGTGGACAATTGGTACAGCATTCCCAGTCTTCCAGCATCTGCTCTCCAACAGCACAGGGGCCTGTAGCACAGTCAAGTCGAACAGGAAGGGGATGCCGGCATTCGGATGCAGGAAGATGAAGAGAGGGGAGATGGAGTTCAAGGAGAACGGTCAACAGCTGGCAGTAAAGTGGCATGACAAACGAGACGTCCATGTCCTCTCCACTGTCCATACAGCAACCATGTCGTCCACAGGGAAGGTGGACCAACTGACGGGAGAGAGAAAAATCAAACCAGACTAACAGGTGAGATGATTACTGAACAAGGTATTTTTTGTAATTGGAAATACAGTTCACATACAAATCACATACAGTTCCATTATGCAATTATAGTGACAATATTTCACGCACCTACCCACTGCCTCATCATCCTCTCCCTTCTCTCATCCTCCCCACTCCCTCATAGATAAAGTAATTACCTACCAAAAGTACAGAGAGAACCTCATGAGAGAGCTGCTGGAGGAGCACCACACATCGACGCCCATCCACTGGGGGTCGTCCTGCTGCGGACAATCCCCTAAGCCTCACTGCACGGCATTTTCCCTGCAAAGTCCCTCAAACTGCTGCTCAAGGTAGTCGCACACGGAGCCACTTGTCACAGGCCGGCTCAACCTGTGACAAAAATGAGGGGACACGAAGAACAGGTATAGGCCAATTAAAAATGTTCTTTATTATAAACCAAACTATAAACTTTAAACTAAGAAAAAGGAATGAGGTGTGGAAGTATCATAATGTAAGGTGTATGTAAAGTGCATGGATGCGTGAATCTGTGTGTGTGAATATGACTGAGTGAAAAGTATGCAAAACTACAAAGGAACAAACTACAAAGGAACAAACAAACAAAACAGGATCATACCTGGAGGAGCAGAGAGAGAGAGAGAAGTGATTATTGAAGCAGTTTAAATACACTGAGCCCAGGTGGCGCCAATCACTAACGACCCTCCTCTGCCTGCAGGAGGAACCGCCCCTGCAATGCAGAGGGGTCGTGACACACTGCAAAGTTTGCATGTCTGGCACCAGGAGAAGAAAGCAGAGGAAGTTGTCAAAATACATGCATTTAGCTTGTGATACACCTCTATGTATTTCACCATGCTTTGGGGAGTATCATATGCTCAAGCAATATTGAGCACATCTGCAGCAATTAGTGACTGACTGACCTGACAGGTGACCTTCCATGATACTAGTTGTTGTTCAATCACGGCATGAATATTAAATACGGGTTATGCATATTCAGTGTTCTTTCCTCTAGTTATACTTGTTGTTCAACCAACCACCACCATTACTGCAATAAAATAGACGACTATTACATATTGGCCTATGTTTTCTTGCTGTGTTTTCATCCAGTAAAAATTCTATATTGCATTGACAAAATCACAAATTTGAGTTACAACAGTAAGAAACAGTAACTTTTGAGCTCCACAAGGGAGCAAGGCAGGGCAGAACAGAGCTATGCTAATAGGCCAAATGAAAACAAACCATGGTCATATTTTTACATTTTATTTAACTAGGCAAGAAAATTAACAATAAATTATTATTTACAATGACGGCCTATACCAGCCAAACTCGGAAGACACTAGGCCAATTGTGCACTGCCCTATGGGACTCCCAATCATGGCCCAGTTGTGATACAGCCTGGATTCGAACCAGGGTGTCTGTAGTGACGCCTCTAGCACTGAGATGCAGTGCCGTAGACCGCTGTGCCACTTGGGAGTCATAAGGCCAGGGTAGCTTCAAATACAACACAAGCTAATACTTCTCTGATGCAATTAGCTTTGTTTTACAGAGCTAAAAGAATTATGTAGCTAGCTACATAAGCACGATTGAATACAACACCATAAAGGTTATGAAATGAGTAACGTTACATCGCGTGTCCGCTGTTATAAGGAATATACACACAAATATATTATGCTCCATACATACAGTAAGCTACAGTAGAAACAACATACAGAAAGTATTATAATGTAATAAGGCACTTTGATAGAAACACACACATTTCCAAAGTTATTATTAGTAATGAAAACAATGACTGCGATGCGGGCAACATACGGAAAATGTGAACAGATCCTGTTCTGACGGGAAATGCGCAAATGTCTGCAGACTTGAACTGCACAAACAATTGGGAAGTGCTTGGGGAATTTTGTAAACAAATCTAGTTGTAAACTCCCCTATGAGAACAGTGAGTTGAAGACAGGCCCCTAGACGGAGATAATCTTAGAACACATCTACGATAGTACTGAGGTGTACCACACTGGTCATAGAGGAAGTCCAGTGGACTTCCACCTCAAACAAATGGCAAAAATAGTCATGCCTTGCCATATGTAGGTTCAACTACAATACAAGTAGTAAAATGCTAAATAAATCGGTAGGATAACTGGTCCCCTTTAGTGCCTGTACCAATGCCAGCAACAGTCATTCCAGCTACAATCAGTAAAAAAGTTAGACCTAACAAATCAAATTGCCCTTGACAACAGCAACAGAGTAGTTAGGATTCACTCAGAGTGCAACACGGGGAAGGGAAACTCCAGAGCAGTCTTCCAATGGTTAACACACATGCCACTAATAAATAGAACCCTCCATTCAGGAGGAATGTTATTAGAAGTCATGAACCATGATCACACCACATACAACTGATCCAATGCTTAAAGAATACTTATGTCGTGAGGTTAGCTCCTCCATGGATAACATAGCTATGAAATAGACTTCTTCATACCTATCGCCACTACAATAGTGGAAGACAGTGACTCGTAGTAAAACCACGACATACTCCATAGACACCAATTCTGACTGACCTGAAAATTACCTGATTACGTCAGACTCATTCTGAATAAGTTGTAGTCTGCCAGGATACTTGGTTTCCTTCCTTTGACATGTGCACTTGTGTAAGCATAAACGCACATGCACAACAGAACATCCAATTAGGATTTATCCTAGGATCACAAAATACCAGCCTTAGTCAAGTTGAACATTTACTTTGAGGCCTTTGACTCTACAGCTACAGTACTCACCAGTTCTGTTCCCAGAAGTCCATAGGTCATCCCCGCAGACTGCCCAAAACTAGTGCCTTACAGCTGTAGACTTATCATATATTTATCAACTTAGGATAGTGCTTAAGCAACACACAAATTAGGATAACCCTAGACATGACATTTGAGACAATGCCATGGAGTCATTTTGCCAGGACATTGGATGTATATAGAATACAGTCCAATTAGATGATTTGTGTGTGAGAACTATATTTTGTATATATTTTGTTTACCCTTTCATTCCTTTTCAGTTCAGTTACCTTGACATAAGACGCGATAGAGCCATAAACAAAATCCCCATACAACCATCACTTAGTGCCACAACGCCGCTCATTGGGGAATTCATGTAATTGTATATTTCATGAGTGTGTGTGCATTAACATCTGCCTAAGTTACTGCCCAGATCGACCGGTCCTGAACAGCGATCCCAAACCAGACATTCACTGCCCATCCTTGTGGTGGACTGCTCCGCTTTCAGAGAGCCTACCAAGTTCAACTACCAGAGGGGGACTGCAAAGATGATCTACAAACAGGACATCACTTGATCATTATTTTTATGTTGATTTGTAACTTGCAAATCAACATCTGACCAGAGTATCTTCTTCCATATTTTTGGGGAGTCTCCCACGTGCCTTTGGTCAAACACCAAACGTGTTTGCTTATTTCTTTCTTTAAGCAAGCTTTTTTTTCTGCCCACTCTTCCGTAAAGTCCAACTCTGTGGAGTGTACGGCTTAAAGTGGTCCTATGGACAAATACTCCAATCTCCGCTGTGGAGCTTTGCAGCTCCTTCAAGGTTATCTTTGGTCTCTTTGTTGCCTCTCTAATTAATGCCCTCCTTGCCTGGTCCCTGAGTTTTAGTGCGCGGCCCTCTCTTGGCAGGTTTGTTGTGGTGCCATATTCTTTCAATTTTTTAATAATGGATTTAATGGTGCTCCATGGGATGTTCAAAGTTTCTGACATTTTTTTATAACCCAACCCTGATCTGTACTTCTCCACTGACCTGTTTGGAGAGCTCCTTGGTCTTCGTGGTGCCCCTTGCTTGGTGGTGTTGCAGACTCTGGGGCCTTTCAGAACATGTGTATATATACTGAGATCATGTGACACTTAGATTGCACACAGGTGGACTTTATTTAAATAATTATGTGACTTCTGAAAGTAATTGGTTTCACCAGATCTTATTTAGGGGCTTCATAGCAAAGGGGGTGAATACATATACACGCAACACTTTTCCGTAAAAAAAAATAATAATAATAATTTCACTTCATCACTTTGGACTATTTTGTGTATATCCATTGCATGAAATCCAAATAAAAATCCATGTAAATTACAGGTTGTAATGCAACAAAATAGGAAAAACGCAAAGGGGATGAATACTTTTCCAAGGCACTGTACACTTGTTAGTCTACAATTATCTGTTGTAATTAAGTACTGATGTTTCTACCTTTGACCTGTTCAACTGCCACTATCAAATGTCTGCCAGTGTTGAATGTTACGGTTAAAGTTTGACGCCAGACAGAGCCGAGGGCACACTGATAATGTATCTGTGACACTGGGTGATTCTGTAGCAGCTGATGTTGTGACTTGGGTACTGTGCGTTCGGTGCTGTGTGCTTCTGTTCTGTATGTGTCTCCTCAATGCAGCATGTATTATAAAATTGGTTGTTTAGATCCTGGATGCTGATTGGATGAGAAGCGTTCCAAGCCATGCTGTATTGGCTCTCCATTGGCCCACTATACCTGCTAAAAGTTCAATCTAGAGTACATTTTCACTGCGACACACACTATCTCAACTAGCACATAATTTCCCCTTGCTTCTAGTATAGAATTTAGTTTGGTGCAGCGGGAGTTAGTATAAGCCTCGCAGTCTGCCTGGCCGACCTCAGAAGATTTCTTGGGTTAGGGTTAGGGTTATTTGGCACACTTGGAATAATAAAAGCTGGGGTGAAACTTTTTTCATGGATAACTTCACCATGCTCAAATGGATATTCAATGTTAGCTTTATTTTTTAAAACTCATATACCAATAGGTGTCATTCTTTGCGAGGCATTGGAAAACCTCCCTGGTCTTTGTGGTTGAATCTGTGTTTAAAATTCACTGCTTGACTGAGGGAACTTACAGATAATTGTATGTGTGGAGTCCAGAGATGAGGTAGACAAAAATCATGTTAACCCTTGTGTAGTCTTAACATTCTGTATACTCCCCTTGTCCTAAGGGTCAAAAATGACCCGCCTTCACTAAACCCCTAAAATAAAGCAGCTTCATTGAATTTTAAACCCCAAATCTATTTAGTATGAAGAAACAACCTGTCATTCATCACAAACTTTGTGAATGTCTGGGTTTTCCCTCTTCACAGTGCAGAAAGACTGCATTTAATCAGTGGACACCACTCGTTTTATTACAACAAACCTGTCATAATTGTTTTCTTTACTAAAGTAGAGGTTTATTATTATTATTATTGCTAAAGCTACTGCATAGGTGTTAACATAATTTTTTTCACAACGCTTATTAGGCATCCAGGTAGGGTTGATCTTGTTCTATATCACAAAGGCATTGTATGAGGACACATCAATGATGTTATGGAAGATGACCAGGGGCCAGCGGGCAGTCATCCTCCTGCAGCTGTAAGTTCTAATCACCTTGTCCAGGTTGTCCACACCTCCTTTGTTATGGTTGTAGTCCAGGATGATAGCTGGCTTCCTTCCTCACGATCACTGATCTCAGCCGTTTTGTGCAGTGTGCTCAGGAGGACCACATTCTTGTTCCTCTTTGGGAGGTAAGAAACTAGAGTGGTGGTGGGGGTGAAGGCCAACTTTGATGAGAAGGCCTCTCTCCCCCTTGTTGCGAGAAGTGCAGGGTGGAGCTCAGGCTTGTTCTTTCTGCCAACCATGGTGATCTTCCTCTTTAGGAGTTCAACCAGTAGCACACATAATCAACATTTCTCATTGTGTGTGTGTGTGTGTGTGTCTTGTGGTTTTTGTGGTGTGTAAATGATTTTATAACTGCCGGGTCAAAAATGACCCTAAGACGATCTTTGTACCCGGGTGGTGTACAGATTTCATGGAAATATGAACAAAGGCGATGTTTCACTTTTTCTAATGTTGGGGTCACTCTTGGAAAAGTCGTCAAATTTCAAGTTTTCTCTGCTGTTACACATAGTGGCGGGTCATTTTTTACCCTTAAGACAAAACAATGGTTAAACACTGTTATTGCACGCAGAGTCCATGCCACTTATTATGAAACTTGTTAAGCACATTTTTACTCCGTAACTTATTTAGGCTTTCCATAACAAAGGGGTTGAATACTTGTTGAATATCTATTGACAGAAGATATTTCAGCTTTTATATTTTTTATTAATTTGAAAAAATATTTTAAAAAATCTAATTCCACGTTGACATTTTGGGGTATTGTGTGTAGGCCAGTAACATAAAATCTAAATGTAATACATTTTTAATTCAGGCTGTAACACAACAAAATGTAGAAAAAGTCGAGGGGTGGGAATACTTTCTGAAGGCACTAGATTTCAGCATTGAGTCAAGAGCATCTTTATGTTCCTGCAAGGAAATGGAGGCATCTAGATGGATTGCTTGATTGACAGAAGCGATGGAAGATCCAAAGCGTTAAGGAAGGACAGCATCATATGACATAGAGAGAGCTCATGAGAGAACTCAGATGTGTACAAGATAGAGTAATGCTACATTGTAATTATTTCGCCTCTATGGCCTATTTATTTCCTTATATCCCTACTCTTCTACATTTGCACACGCTGTACATTGTTTCTGTTGTGTTATTGACTGTACGTTTGTTTATGTGTAACTCTGTGTTGTTTTGTCGCACTGCTTTGCTTTATCTTGACCAGGTCGCAGTTGTAATTGAGAACTTTTTCTCATCTGGCCTACCTGGTTAAATAAAGGTGAAATAAAAAATAAAATAAAAGAGTCAAAAGTAGTTACGGCTTCATTGATTTGAGAAGGGAGGGTAAAGAGTGCACCATCCTCATTTTTAATCATATATTAATTGCTGCCCAGTGTTCCGACTGCTTTAGTCTCCATGCCAACAGTCTACTAGATCTCTGCATTTTTTGCCTTGTTCTCAAGTGGAAAAATACTTCCTCAGAACTTGTAACACTTTTGTATTCAGCTTTCTAATGGCTAAATTCCTCTGCCTGTCATCCGTTTAATCACCTTTCATCATTATCTCTGCCAGACACCCCACTCTTCACATGAAGCTTTCACTTGATTGCAATCAAAACACCTTTCGTTTTGTTAGCAGCACATGACTAAGATATAACCTTATCGTGTTCATTTTGAAATAGATTAATATCTGATGTCGTTAAGTGTGTCTTGAATGGTGAGCTAAAGAAATGCATGTCTAAGTAGCTCCAAACATTGTATTATTTTTACGAGCGAGTTAAACCCCCGCACATTTAAAGTTGTTTCGTTTAGACTGAACATCTAATAGTTTGAGATATAATGTAGACAGTCAGTATGGATTGTAAGTAGGACATATAGAAAATAAAGTAAATATGAAATAAAAATACAACAAATAGTGAGCCACTGTGGTGGTGTTGCTTCAGGTTTGGAGTAGATACATACCTCCCCCAAACACACACACACGCACGCACGCACACACACACACACGCACACACACAAACACGCAAACATCCAACCTCAGGCTCATGCAGGTAAGATCACGCATGCTCATGCATGCAAAAAATAAAACTACACACAGTCAGATGGCCGAAAAAAATCTGACTTGCGATGTGCCTGCGTACAGTCGTAACCTTTGGAGAGGAGTGGCCCTTTGCACAAGGATGGATGGGTACAATATCTAGTCCTGGCTGATGGAACTCGGATACCCACCCCCCAATACACACACACAATAATCCCCAATGGAGAACCTTCACCCCAGACACCTCTGTATAGTCAGTCTGTTGTGATATGATATGCCACCAAGACAATATTATGCCCCCTCTCTGCCTCCTCTCTGACCCCACGTTTCATAAATAAAAGCTAATGTAAGGTGGCAAAGGCTATGCTACATTGTAAAGCACTAGATTCAATTCCTGTTCTATTGCTGCAACATAATTTCCAGGTGAAGAAAAAGGAGAGCAGTAGTTGATAAAACCAATCAAAGACAAATGCAGTTTAATACAATAATTCAGGGAGACATCTCTGGAACAGAAGCATAGAAAATATCTAACGGGCCTCTTGTTTTTTTTTATTTATTTTTTTTTTTTTTTAATTTTTATCCCCTTTTCTCCCCAATTTTTCGTGGTATCCAATCGCTAGTAATTACTATCTTGTCTCATCGCTACAACTCCCGTACGGGCTCGGGAGAGACGAAGGTCGAAAGTCATGCGTCCTCCGAAGCACAACCCAACCTAGCCGCACTGCTTCTTAACACAGCGCGCCTCCAACCCGGAAGCCAGCCGCACCAATGTGTTGGAGGAAACACCGTGCACCCGCCCCCTCGGTTAGCGCGCACTGCGCCCGGCCCGCCACAGGAGTCGCTGGAGCGCGATGAGACAAGGATATCCCTACCGGCCAAACCCTCCCTAACCCGGACGACGCTAAGCCAATTGTGCGTCGCCCCACGGACCTCCCGGTCGCGGCCGGCTGCGACAGAGCCTGGGCGCGAACCCAGACTCTGGTGGCGCAGCATAGCACTGCGATGCAGTGCTCTAGACCACTGCGCCACCCGGGAGGCTAACGGGCCTCTTGTTGACTGGCCCTTTTAAGAGAGTACGGAATGCTCTGTAAACATCAATCCGAGAGGCTTGTGCAAAGTCACAACAAAAGACAGGATCTTTGCCAGCTGCCACAGAATCACAGTGTTGATAATGCCATCAATACAATAATAATCAGTGTGTCCTCGGTCCTTACACCTTCAGTAGCTCTGGCGTCAAACAATATCAAATTATATGAGCATAAGCCATTGCATTCAGTATCATCAAACCATACACAAATGAGTGTCACAAATAGAACACTGGAAATCATGTGTATTACAGAAAGGGAAAACATAAATATTATTATGATATGGGGGGTAGTTTAATGTGAGGCACATATATATTTTTGTTCAGTATAGATGGACAACATACTACACTTGCACACCTCATCCCCAGGTGGCAGCACCAGCCGGGTCAGGGGGTTAGCTCTGCCAGGAAGCCTTGATAATTACTTAGGTGTGGGCGATCAGGATTTATTGACGGATCTATATTGGCAGCATCCATGGAAATGTTGCTTGAATCTGAAAGGAGTGGAAAATGGAAAAGGGTGAAATCAACGAATGGAACGAAATGAGCAAAAGTTGTAGTGGAAGACAAGGATCTGTCCCATAATGCATTTCTTGTTGGACTGTGTTTTCTGGACAAGGAGGCTCATTTGGAAAATCCATGTGTACTATTGAAGATGGCGAAGAGAGCAGTGGGAAAGATGGATTAAATCAAGGGGACTAGAAGAGGCCTTGTTTTGGTTAATTGTGTTGATGAAGAACAGAAGAAATGTGCATTGGATCTGGCAAAATTGCCCACATCAGAAGTAACATGTATTATACATAAATTGTTGTTAGATCTAGATGTCGAGTACCTTATTCAGAAAATCCCAGGAGTGGTCAGTACACGTCGCGTGACCGATATGGTACATGGAAAGAAGGAGAAAAGCTTATTGATACTATTGTTGTATGAGGAGACTCTACCTGCACATGTGAAGCTTGGATATGTGAGGGATGAGAGCATTTCTGTCTAAACCACTACAGTGTGGGATTTGCAAAAGATATGCCCACATGTCAAATGTTTGCAGATGGGAGAAGTATGTTATTGAAGAATCTGTGAATGGAAAATTGCATTGCATATGCAGTAAGGATAATACTCCAGACTTTTTTGAGTGGCTTGTTAGGGTGAAAGAGGTCGAGGTGTCAAGGATCAGGGCTGTACAGCAGATCTCCTATGTGGAGGCGGTGAAGAGAGTCGAAGGGGCAAGAGGCCACAGTGGTGAAGAAGATATGGTGATGGATGCACCGCAACCAGTTGCAAATGTTTTAAGTCAATCAAGTTATCTGGATACACTCATTGTGAAGAAAGTGGATTTTGTAGCATTTATAGCCACAGTTATTAATTGTACTGCACAAGTGTCTAAGAAGTCCATTAAGTTGGACATAATTATAACTGCAGCTCAGAAGTTTTGAGGGCACTCAAGGCTTCACGGAAGAAGCACTTGTCAGCAAGAAAATGTCCCACCCTCACAAGATCCTTCTGAGCCTGTGTAGGGACCTGATTAGAATGTTGGATTTTAACAGAAGAGCATTTATTTTTGATAGTTTGTATGATTATTTTCCCCCCCTAATTATTTCGATTTTGGTATCTTTATTATCCACCTGCACAGTAGGTGGCAGAACGCACATCCAATTGTTGCTGATGCCATTTAACACAATTTAAGTAAAGCAGTTTTAACCCCCCCACCAAGCAACTTCATTTTGGACACATGTTTACTGTATAGGGTGTCACACCTTGATCTGTTTCACTTGTCTTTGTGATTGTCTCCACCCCCCTCCAGGTGTCACCCATCTTCCCCATTATCCCCTGTGTGTTTATAACTGTGTTCTCTGTTTGTCTGTTGCCAGTTTGTTTTGTTAATTCAGACCTACCAGCGTTTTTTCCCTTGCTCCTGTCCTGTCTATAGTGCCTGTTTCCTAGTTTTCCCGGGTTTTGACCTTTCTGCCTGCCCTGAGCCTGCCTGCCTTTGCCCCACTATTCTGGATTACCGACCTCTGCCTGCCCTGAACTTGAGCCTGTCTACCGTCCTGTACCTTTGCCCCACTACTCTGGATTACTGACCTCTGCCTGACTTGACCCTGAACCTGAGCCTGCCTGCCATCCTGTACCTTTGCCTGCACGTGTTCGATTTAATAAACTTTTGTTACTTCGACATTGTCTGCACCTGGGTCTTACCTTCAAACCTGATAATACAAACTGGCCATGACTGACCCAGCAGACCCGGGCCAGCTAGGCAACGCCATCTCCTCCTAAGGGGCCACCATCGGGAGGCACACAAGGAGCTGCTTCGTGGCATTATGGAGGGGGTCCAAACGTTGGCTGAACGCCATGACCGGGCTTTGGACATTTAGCTGGAGCAATTCTGTGGGTTGCCTATTACTGTGGTAACCTCACAGACCCTCAGTAACCCAGCTGCTAGCAGCGCCGTCTCATTGGTCACTCCACCTTCTCGGGAGAGGTGAAGAAGGTTTTTTACGCAGCGTTCTCCGGGAGAGAAGCTGCCTGGAAGCTAATCCAGCTTCAGCAGGACTCCCGCAGTGTGGCAGCCTATGCGGTGGATTTCCACACTTTGGCAGCGGAGAGTGCTTGGAACTAGGAAGCACTGTTCGATATGTTCCTGCACGGTTCCTGCACGGTGAAGAAGTCAAGGACGAGCTTGCAGCTTGGGATTTACCTACGGAGGGAGAGGAAATTTGACTTTGCTAGCATGTCCAGGGATTCCACTTTGCTTTCAAGTCATCCCGGATGTCCCCAACAATCCCCTTACCGAGAGAACCCGAGGCTTCCCGATCTTTCCTGAGAGTCGCCGAAGATGGCTGAGTCATCGCTTCCTGAGCCTATGCAACTAGGTAGAGCTGGGCTGTCGCCAGTGAAACGGCAATACAGGATCAACATGAAGAGTTGTCTGTATTGCGGAGCTCTTGGTAATTTTGTGTCCTCTTGTCCTTTAAAAAGACCAGGCTCACTGGTAGGAGCGAGGCTTCCGTTCTGCCATGCCCAGTGTCTGAAGTCAGCGCAACCTGCCCCGGGACGTCTTCCTGGGGGCTCGGAAGGTGCCCCGGACCTTTCCGCCATTCCAGCGGAGATCCAGGACCTTTGGGAGGTGTTCAACAAGGCCCGGGCCACTTCGCCGCACCGGCCATATGACTGCGGGATTGACCTCCTCTCTAGCACCACTCCGCCCTGGGGACGACTGTACTCGCTATTGGGACCGGAGACCAAGGCTATGGACACCTACATTGGGGAATCCCTAGCTGCAGGATGAATATGTCCTTCATCCTCTCCTGACGGTGCAGGGTTCTTCTTTGTGGAGAAGAAGGACAAGACCCTTGCGCCCGTGCATCCACTACCGGGGACTCAATAACATAACGGTGAAGAACCGCTACCAACTACCACCGTGTTTTCCAAGCTGGATCTACGGAACGCATACCACCTGGTGCGGATACGGGAGGGGGATGAGTGGAAGACTGCCTTCAATATGGCCAGCGGCCACTACGAGTATTGTGTCATGCCATTTGGCCTCACCAACACCCCTGCTGTGTTCCAGGCTCTGGTAAATTATGTTCTCTGCAACATGTTGAACCGGTTCGTCTTTGTCTACATTGATGACATCCTTCTTCTTCTCACGCATCTCCCCAAAGAACCTGAGCTCCATGTCCGACAGGTTCTTCAACGCCTCCTGGAAAACCAGCTGTTTGTTAAGGCAGAGAAGTGTGAGTTCTATCGCTCCATCATCCCCTTTCTGGGGTACATCATCTCCTGTGGGAGTGTCCAGATGGATCTGGGGAAGGTGAGAGCAGCGGTGGATTGGCCCCAGCCTTCGTCCAGGGTGCAGCTGCAACGTTTCCTGGGGTTTGCCAACTTCTATCACCGCTGCATCCGGGGTTACAGCACCCTGGATTCCCCCGTCAGCACTCACCTCTCCCAAGGTTTCGTTCACGTGGTCCCCTGCTGCTGACCGGGCATTCCGGGACCTCAAACACTGCTTCACCATTGCTCCCATCCTGGTTCATCCTGACCCTTCCCATCAGTTCGTGGTGGAGGCCGATGCGTCTGGTGTAGGAGTAGGGGGGGTCCTGTCCCAGTGTTCTGCCCTGGACCTGAAGCTACAGTTGAAGTCGGAAGTTTACATACACTTAGGTTGGAGTCATTAAAACTCGTTTTTCAACCACTCCACAAATTTCTTGTTAACAAACTATAGTATTGGCAAGTCGGTTAGGACATCTACATTGTGCATGACACAAGCATTTTTTCCAACAAATGTTTACAGACAGATTATTTCACTTATAATTCACTGTATCACAATTCCAGTGGGTCAGAAGTTTACATACACTAACTTGACTGTGCCTTTAAACAGCTTGGAAACTTCCAGAAAATTATGTCATGGCTTTAGAAGCTTCTGATAGGCTAATTGACATAATAAGTCAATTGGAGGTGTACCTGTGGATGTATTTCAAGGCCTACCTTCAAACTCAGTGCGTCTTTGCTTGACATCATGGGAAAATTAAAAGAAATCAGCTAAGACCTCAGAAAGAAATTGTAGACCTCCACAAGTCTGGTTCATCCTTGGGAGCAATTTCCAAATGCCTGAAGTTACCACGTTCATAAAACAAGTCCTATATCGACATAACCTGAAAGGTCGCTCAGCAAGGAAGAAGCCACGGCTCCAAAACCGGCATAAAAAGGCCAGACAACCTTTTGCAACTACACATGGGGACAAAGATCGTACTTTTTGGAGAATTGTCCTCATGTATTATGTGATTTCCTAAGCCAAATTTTACTTATGAACTACTTTAGGCTTGCCTAAGCGAAGGGGGTGAATACTTATGCAACGACTATATTTGATGAGATTTTTCTTTCTGTCTAACTACTCTAAAGAATAAGGCCTATTTATTTCTCTATGGTTCTGACTTTACCTGCTCGTTGCACATTGGCTTGTATCAATCACTGCGTTCGATATTCCGGGTACTATTTATATGACGATTGACGACGACCATTCAAACATTAATGCATTTTTAACACCAGCTGCTTTTGAAGTTATTAGCCATAATTGCAGGGGCGCACCTTTGGTTTTAGAAGTGGGAGTGGGAGGAAGTAAGGGCTCCCGAGTGATGCAGAGGTCTAAGGCACTGCATCTCTGTGCTAGAGGCGTCACTACAGACCCTGGATCCATTCCAGGCTGCATCACAAACGGCCGTGATTGGGAGTCACTTAGGGAGGCGTACAATTGTCCCAGCATTGTCCAGGTTAAGGTTTTGCCGTCATTGTAAATAAGAATTTGTTCTTAACTGACTTGCCTGGTTAAATAAAAAAAAATACACTCAGTCAGGAAGTCAGACCGCTCTGAGGCATCTGCATGGTCCTAAAGCACACCGTTGTCTCATTTTGTATCACATTCCAATGATAAAACTGGGGGGGACAAAATTGCAATTTCAGAATTTGGGGGGGGACATATCCCCCCGTCCCAAATGAAAGTTGGTCCCCTGCATAATTGTACAATTAGTGTAGTGGGCCCCCTCGAATGATGAATAGAGAGTCTTATTAATATGTCACAATTATGACTTGAATAAACTTAGCAATGTCAGTTTAAGTCACCAATGAAGAATCGCTAAACATTGCATACAGTGTAAATCTTACTTATTAACAAATGGTAAATGTTTATTCTCTTCACCACTAGAGGGCAGCACCTCTGCAATAAACCAGGGGATTGTAGTAAGTAGCACTTCAACATAACATTTACATTTACATTTAAGTCATTTAGCAGACGCTCTTATCCAGAGCACATAAACCTGGTATATGCTAAACATCATCACTTTGAAAATGTAATCATACTATCAGAACTATTGGTATCTACATCACTTCCACAGTTAGCCATATGCAAGTAGATCAAAGGGTTTTCAAAGAATCTTAATACATGTATGGATTGGTCTAGGTCTACATATTTACAATTCATATTATCACAAAGTGTATTGTTCAAAGCAATGCATTAGAACCCTCTTATGGATTACAGTTGGGATATTTTGCATTGGTTTTTCAGTCAGTCCCTTGGATGTCTCCAAAGTTTTGCCTGAATGATCTTTGCTTATAACTCTCAGACGAACACACACACCCATCTCTGCTACACCTCCACCACCCCCTCCTCCTGGTGAACAGTTGGGACAATCAACTGAAAGCCTCTACAACCCCCCCCCCCCCCCCCCCTTCTCGTAGTCCCCAATAAATCTGCTCCCTGGACCTATGACTTCTCAATGGACTTGCAAATCGCCCTCCCCTACTTCAGCGAATTTCCATGGGCTAGCATTAGCATACAGATGTTAGTAAGAAAAAGGGAGAGCAGTCTCACAAAAGGGCTGCGCTCCGAGGAGAGCCCCATGCCTTTTCATGTCTTGCAGTAACCCCCTCCACCCCAACTTTTCAATATAATGACCGATCGCTATTGTCTGGGATTATTCAGCAGGGTGCTAGAACCCGAATGCCAGAACAAAGCCAAATAATAAACACACAAAACCAAACTTCTGTTCCCTTCTGTGTATGTGTGTGTCCAAATAAGATATCATTTTTTGTATCATGTTCTCATTTTGTGCAGAGATACATTCTTGTTCAATCTTCATCACAAACATTTTATCCTACTATTTTTCCTCTTAGAAAGCATAGGCCTAAATAATTATAAAAGTATTTATCTGTTAACATCACTTTTTCTAAGATGAGAAATAATATCACTTTATTGCATGACAGTGATGGTATTAGGTGCAGTGTGCCTCTAAATATAATAAGTCAGTGAGACAGTGATATCCAAAAGTTTTATTTTGAACCAAACAGGTAAAAATATATTAAGATAGAAACCGGGATACATATCCCATGGAATGTAAACAATACACTTAAATTATATAGAAACCAACATAATATAAAACCGACACTATCATTTTTGCTTTGAAAAACAAAATAAATACGTTTTAATTTAACAAATGCAAAGCTGTGTTTGTTTTTCCAACACAGTTAAGGCTAAAGAAAAGCGCAGTCCTTCTTACTGAAGATGGGCCACAAAGACAAGTTCATTGTAAGATAAAATACACATAGTAATTCATGTCACTTTGTCTAATAACAGCTGGTGTGCAAGAGACCAAGATGTTGATGCAACCCATATTACTCATACATTGTGGCAACATTGTTTTCCTATGTTATTACCACACGTACCCTGAGGAAGGCACAGTGATGCCGAAACGTTGGTAAATACTCATTAAATTGCCCGGAGTTCATATATGGCGTGTGCGACTTTATTTTGATAGTTTATTCGTCGTTAGTCAGCACCTCCACACAAACTAATTGTTTTGTGTGTGCGCCAGCTCATGTTTTTTTGAAATTACCTCACATAACACCACAAATCATGTTTTAATATTATAGAAACAGTCACAAAATGGTGTATGAGAATCCTGTCTCATTGAGTAAGCAAAACTGAATGAATGTTTCAGATTTTTTTTTTTTTTTTTTTTAACTTGAACGGTGAAACGCTGAAACCCAAACTAAAACGCTGATATGCACTTGTTGTGTTAGAACACATAAAATACCTCCTGTAGCATCTTACTATGACCGGTGAGGGCAATAAGTCTATTTACTGATTGAACAAGGTAACTTGTAACACAAGTATTGCCTTCACTGGCATAACGCGATGATGGTGGACATGGCTCTGGCAGTGTCTACACTCAAGCAATTCAAAGTTCTAAAGCTACGCGATAGCTCAAACAAAGCAAAGAGTAAAGCATGTCCTTCTGCATCATGTACAAATGCACAACACAATTATAAACAAACTTTGTGAAAACATACAAAATAAATACATCTAAAAAAAAAAGCTCTATAGTTAGACTACCTGATAATACTGTCAATTAGTTGCCTTTACTAAAGGCTACATTTGTTTACAGTAGGCCTAGCTACATTTTTGGATACATTTCAACATTTACTCTGCCTACAAGACAAGATAGATACTATGTTCAGCTTTGGTTACACTCTAAAGGGCAAGGGTATAAGGAGAACCGTTGAAGTTGTAAAAAGCACACGTGTGCACAGTAGGTTTGTCCTTCTACCAAGCCCAAAAGTATCATTACTGACATGTTTTTTCAAAATGGGTACAAAAAAAATTCCCCAACAGAACTCTCTCAGCAAAGACACCACGGATACTGTAAAGCTAGTTGAGGCACCCATAGTAGCTAAAAACGGGTATACAACAGTATACATGGATATTTAAAAAAATATATATGTTGGCTAGCTTTACAACACTTTGCAGAATTCCTCTGTTTGGATGAGAATGCAATGTCCAGTTAAAGTTTAGTCATCTGAGACAGAGAGGCGGCTAAAGATGGGGAGACGTCTGCCCTCAAGGCCAGGGGACTCACAACCACTCTGGCTACTGGAGCTGGTATAGCCTTCCTGGTCGGAAAGAGAGTCAGGTGAAGCACACCGCTGCATGGCAGGCAGGCCGGTGAATGAGAAGGCATTGCGGTGAGAGTTATGTGCAGCTGACTTTTGCGCACAGACAGTTTGGCACTTAGAGTCAGTGATGGCGTAAAAGTGAGGGTTGTTATTAATCTGATCGTTCCCGAAGTCAGATGAGAACGGATAGTTGTGCTTTAGTGTAGCAGGTTCTGGAAACAATGGGGACAGCAGTTCTGGGCTACCTGTGGAGGGCGGGGACGATACTGAGGAAGCCCTGGAGAACAGCATGGGCTCTGGAACGGGTTGGAATCCGGTCAGCGCTTGGGGAGAGGAGAAGCCAGCGAAACTAATGCTGTGACGCAACAGCTGTGGGCGTTCTCGCATCTTCTGTCGCTGAGGTGGCGCTCCGCCATCCGGCCCGAGCTGCTCGTCCGCATTATGGATGAAGTGACAGCGGGCGCCATAGGGGCAGAAGCCAATGGTGTGGAACGTGCGGCAAGGCTCGGTTTTGTACTTCGGGTGCCTGCTCAAGTCACGCTGCTCATCCGTGCCGTGGGCAAACTGACACTTGGCTCCGTATTTGCATGTGCCACTCTCCTCGTAAGTGCGGCACATTTCGGTTTTGTACCGGGTGGAGATGGGAGGGGAGGGGGCGAGTGACTTTGGAGATGACAGGCAGCTGGTGCTGATACTTAGGCCGGGTGGGGGCATCAGAGGAGGGGTGGTGGGGAGCTGCTGCTCGTTGTACCCGAAGCTGCTAACATGGCCCTCTATCATGCTGACCGAACGGTCCACACGGAATGGGATGTGGTTGAGAGAGGAGCGGGGCAACTGTTGCTGGTGTTTCAGGCTCCACTGCTGGTTAGCAGTGTTAGTAAGGGCCCAGCAGGCTGGCTCGCCGATTGGGTCCACACTCCCGCTGTTGAACTTTGAGTTGGGCAGGGTAACCGGGCATAGTGAGTGTCTGCGCTGAAATCCCACGACGCGCTGCATCTGCGTGGTGGCTGGTGCGCCATCTGGCATGTCCAGACCACGGAAATTCTATCACACAAGAGAAGAATAAAGTCACATTCCAAGACCGGGGATTCAAGCCATGGTTAAGCTAATACAATGTAAATATATGCTGAACCAAATAAACAATAAACAGCAAGCAAACACAATAGCCCATGTCAAGTTCCAAAAGTTGACTATAGTGCGCTTGATTTGACAAGGAATGAACGACAGATGGAAACCGTTACGCACGTGAATCAGAAAGTTTGAAGCCTTTTCTTTTTAGCCAAAACGTTGATAAAAAGGCACACATACAACTCCAAGGTACAATTATTAAATGCTATATTTGATAGTGTATTATTTACCAGTTTAAATAAAACGTATAACTTTCAGACATGTGCTATGTAGCCTGATGTATTAATAAACATTTCAAAACATATTCTTACCTTGCAGAACTCATCCTCCAGTTCCAAAAATGGCGTTAGGAAGTCGGATGGCATTGTACTGATGCCTCAGTCAGGTTATCCCACTTCACAGTAGAGTGTGTTCTGTGTTGGTGCAGGAGGACGCCCTAATCAAGCGCTTCTGAAGTTTCTCAGCCATCTGTTGGAATCCCAAATAAATAGTTGAGAAGCCTAGCTCCACCCACATTTTGGTAACAAGGCGTGTCTTGCGTGGAGGGGATGCCTCTTGAGTTGTAGTACTAGCCTTCTCTCCCCCCCCCCCCCCCCCCCTCATGCACGTTGATATTCTCTTGCTGAAACAAATATGTGGAGGTTGATATACAACACTTTAACATATTGGCCTCCTATAGGCTATACTTCATAGTTTAAACATACATCCAAACAGCCACAGATTTAAACTAGTGGTCTGTTAGTGGGGTTAGTTATGTTGGTCTAGATATTTGTCTAAATAAATTGACTGTATATGCCATTTATGAATTCATTACATGCCTCCCTCTTGTGGTTGTAAGTCATGGGAAAGTGAAGCGTCAATATAATTATAATTGCACTTATTTGTTTGTTTTTATTGGATATGACTGCTGCTGTATGTAAGGGTGAGTACATTTTCATCTCTTTGACCCATTGGCTCGTCATGGTCGAATATAATATGGGGATGTGTTTTGTGGCATGTTTGGCATGTCAAAGGCCCAGATTTGGATATGAAATCGTGTCTGGAGGAGAGAGGAAATCTACAATGCCCTTCAACTATGATGTTATTTCAGGTATTCAGTTGTAAATGGCCGCCATAACACAAGCACAAACCGCAACAAGTGCCCCACCCTTAACTCAAAGGGCCTGCTGTCAAACTGTATTGTATTTTGAATAAAGTGGGGAGGATGGGGTTCGCCAGTCTGGCAGATAACAGAGGTTGTATGAAGGTTGTATGAAATGCAATATGCTCCATAACTAACTAAACCCTGTGGACTGATTACATGCTTGTTACAGACGTTTGTGCTCTTTTTATAAACCTTATGCACAGAACAGAACACATTCTACCAGAGACATTGTAGAAAAGTCCAACTAGACAGGGTTATTAGGTTCACAGTGGGTGGGATAGCATACTCAAACATTTGAAAGACAGTGTAGGCAAATTCAAGAAGGGCAAATGTTTACAAAGGATGGGAAAAGCTTACAAACCCCAACACTTTGAACTGAAACTTAATTCATTTGGCATTTTTTTTCAACACAGATGTGGGATTTTAATTTGATCACCCTGTTGCTGGAGAACTTTCCTGCAATGCAGGTATCCCATTTACAACTCATGGTGTATTTGAGGTTTAAAAGGCCACTTTGAAATTTCAGACTTGATTTTTCCTTACAAAAAAAGATCAAACCCTACAAAACGTATCATTAATTCAAATCCACATAATTTCCAGTTCCTGCAGTATTATTTTCCTGCTCTAGCAAACTGGCTCAAATTAAGATCCTACATCTGTATGTCTCCTGATGCCTGAATGTAGGCCTCGTTCTGACTCTGTACCTCCCTACCTGACATTTGGTGATACGAACCGAAAATAACCCTAAAATCTACATCATTATGCATAGTACATGGGTAAAAACACTCCGGAAACATTTCCGTAGAACCTTTCAGTCGGCAGAAAGCACTGTCCCTTTAAACCACTGTGATGCCTTGTCTTCAACAGTAGAGTCAACACTTCTTACCATTCTGTAAGAACAGAGATAGGGCCCAGCCATCAGTCTGCTATCCCAGGATGACACTTGTTGTTTTGAAGTAGATAAGGAGGAGGGTTGTTTAAATAGGGCATGAAAAGACAAGCAACTGAAACTAAGGTTGCTGTTTGTCGAGTCACAGTGTCAGTAAACCAGATTAAAGTCTATCTCCACAATGACAAGAGACAGTGTCAATTGTCTTTAGTGACAACAGTGAGAAAAAAACTCACTATACTGCCGGGTGACAGTATATTGCTGTTTTAGGGACTGTCTCATGCAGGAGTCTGATTCATAGTAATAGAGGCTCATTTTAAATGCTATTTTATAGCTTTATCTCATGTTGGTGTCTATTAGACATTGTGCATTCTACCACTCTCCTGACACAGTTTAGTTTCTCTCATGCTGTTTTTGTGAGGCTGTGGAGGTGGAGAGAAAGGTGGAGGGGCCTCCACAGTCATAGCCACCCCGACAAAGAGAGAGAAAAGAGACAGGGATGGCCCAACTCCGAAAAGAGACAATCATCAGGGCACAATCAATGTCCTCCCGGAGGCATGGTATGGTTCCACCAATTATGCTTGAGCAATGGTGCTCACTGGGGTAACAATGGGATTATGCAGACGCCGGCCTGGGCCTTCTCCCTCTGATTGGCCCTGCTCTATGTGAGCCATACCAGCAGGCCTCTGTCACAGATTCCTGTGCATGGATCTATAGTAGTGCATGGAGGGAAAGGGCTTTGTTAATGATTAGACAATCAGGTCACAATGGGGGAGCCATCACACAAGAGGGGGTGCAATGGCTGTTAGAGTTTTTGCTTTTGACCCTCAATGGGAACGTCTCAGCTTCTTTATGGTGTCTGACTCCTAGGACCTTTTTTGTCTTAGTAAAGCAGCCCACTGATGCGTCTCCAAGCTGCTATACAATAGGCATACTCTAATGCAAAGCCGCAGCAACATTTTGCCAGTTAAATGTTTTCTCTACAAATTATTTATGACTTTTATGACCACAATGAGTGTTTCATGAAAATTACAGTGTGCGCACGATTCAAAAACGGTGATGCTCAATGGTTTCCTTACGGCGTTTGTGGTCAGTTGCTGTAACAGTCTGGCGTTAGCCCTTATCTGCCTATAATCATGACTGGTGGATGTATTGTTTTTCTTGCAGGAAGGCATGACTTAGCAACTGATTCCGTTGTGCGGTGGCCGTTACATAATCCATGATAACTGCCGGGGATATCAGGGCTGAGAGAGGTAAACGGTAGCAGTGAGGTTTTGGTCCTGACCAGGACCCACACTCCCCAGAGAAAAGGAAAACAAGTGGGTGAAGCCTGACCGTTAGTTTTTAGACACAGGCAATACAGTTAACTGATTCTGTGAATTGGTGTTCAAATTTTAGCGGTTGCGGGCGACAGAGAACTGTCACATTGCAAAAGGGAAACTGTTGGAACTATAAATAAAATAGTTTTAGGAGAGGGAGAGACATGTGTTGTCTTGACATGCTGCTTCTCATTACACAATCTTAACGTTTTGATTTTGTCATTTAAAACATGTTTAAATAACATCACACTATCTGATGATCATGAAGAAATGGTTAAAGTAGCTTATACATTGTCATTACATGAAAATCCCAAGCCATAATGTCACTAGCATTTCTTGCTAGCTTTCTTGTTGTTACAAAGGGAAGCCTTTTGCTGCTTGTGTTTGAGATGCCATCCACAGTGACATTTATTAGTAATGCACAAGCTATCCTGCTACCCCTCCCCTTCCTCTATCTTTCACCGTTTCACTGGAGCTTCCAGTTCCCCCTTTCCGGCCCCAGAGCAAGATAGTTTCACAGAGCCTATGTTGGAGCTCCAAACCCCACCCCCACAGCCTTCGCCCCCCAAACGATCCGGACCTGCCCTCATTGTGCGCCCCTCACAAGAGTCCCTTTGTTGTGGCCCTACATATGCCAGGCCGGAAATACGCTCTGCGGCTCAGATAAACATGGCCTGGCTGTAAACACGTCTGGAGCTCTGGAGGGCCAGGAGGACCATGCCAGGGCCCAGACGCAGGCAGGCCGAGGGATAGCTCACCTTCTCAGCACAGTCAATAGCTACAGGAACAGACACATATACCTGTAGGATGAGGGCTCTTTCCTGTGTGTAAAGTCCTCAGAGTCTTGTCCCTGTCTGGGTTGTTCTGGGGGACAGGGCAACGTGAGGTTCCCACAGACATCCGCTCAGGAACAAACAAGCCCCTCATTTAACGCGGTGCTCCAGTTTCACAGCAAACATTTGTACATTCACACACAGGTGAAGGATTAGATCGTACAAACAACGTCAACAGAGCGGCAACATTGTAAAACACCCTCACGTTGTTGCAGGTTCCCTATTTAACATATGTCAGGGATGTTCAGAACACTTATACTACAGCATGTAGTCAGAACTTCCCTTGCATTGACTTCCCTGTCTGGGTACTTCCTCTCTCCTGTGTACATACATACGTGTGTTTGTTTTCTGGATGCGCTAGGGTTGGTATGATACATTTGAAAGGGAAACCAATGGCAACATTGAGGTTAGGTCAGACAGAGCATCAGGTGGTACGTTAAATGTGTTGTTAGTGTATGAATAAAAACTTAGCTTAACTTTAACGTCAGAGAGAAGCCTGCCTACTGCATGTGTGGATGCTACATTTTAAGCTTAGCCAATATCTGTCCCAACATGTTGCCTTTGAGAAGACCAAAACAAACCAGTGATGAATGTGAGAGTTAGGAGAGTATTTCCTGCATCACATAAGTTATGTGTTACTCCCTCTACTGGTATCGATAACCATTTATTAATATCATCTTATGTGCGCCAAGCATCCCTTAAGATGGAAGCCTCCATTAAATGATTGGATGTAGTAAGTATATGAGACTCAGAATGACAAGTCCCCCCTAGGAAGACACTGCATTAGGTAAAAATGCACAAACCCAAAACGATATGGAGATATTGGTAAGGGAGTAGGGGTTTGCATGACACCACACATATGCAAATGATTAGGCAATAGATGGGCCACACTGACAATTTAGCTTAACACACGCTTGCTGAGTCTTCCCTAACTGGCCTTTCTCATGGATTGTGTGTCAATTAGAGCATTTCCATATGCAGGTGGAGTTGAATGGATGTGAATGGCTCTGTTTGTATAAGTACTACCTATTGTTGTTACCCAGGGTTTGTATGGTGGTCCCAGTAGGGATCACAGAAGGCTATCTCCATGCACTGTATGTAAGCAATGGGCCTATTTGCTATTTCACAGCAATGCATAGCAGGTAAATTGTGAAACAATTAGTGTTATCCCTACACTGCAAAATTAACTCCCCTACAAGTATTTCCTGGCCGTCAATATCCCAGAATTAAGCAACATATGTAAATGTAACCAGTACATTCCAGATAAAAATAAGTTACTACATTATTGTAACTTAAAGTTTAAAAAAATGACTAAACATACAAATATTTTCTTTTGAGGTTTCAGATTGTGGTCATCCTCAAATCAGTGTTTTAGTGGTGTGTGAAAAATGACAATGGCACCGAACTTTGATGATCAGCAAACGGGGTGACAATCATGTGCCAACGGTAGGTGTGAGAGAGTCATCATGCTGCCTGTTGCTTCACGTTTCTATTCAAAGTCCTGTACTTTGTGGTATGTTGTCAATTTGAAATCTGCTCTCTGGAAACATGAAAAATGTTTTACTGATGTCCATAAATCAGCTCTGTCTATTCCTTTCAGATTTTTTTTTGTCTCAATAAATGTATTAAACTGTACACTTTTCACACCACAAACATACAGCAAGTTGACGTTTATTATCACGAGTCTTGTCCTGGAGGTAGAACTGAGGGATTTCCCCTTAGATAGGCCAGCTACAAAGTCAAAATTGTCTGTATTGTAAAAATTCAAGAAAACAAATATTATCTTTTTGGTCTTATTTTAAAATTAGGGCTAGGCATTATGGTTAGCAGCGTGGATAAGTTTAGGTTTAAAATCAGATTTTATGACTTTGTGGCTTTGCTAGCTAGTGACCAATCTGCAGAGCTGCCTCCAGAACAAGAGTCATGATAAAAAACGCTCACCTGCAAACATACACTGACCTCCTCTGGATTTTGTTATACAACTCTACCCTTCTTTCACCCCTCGCTTGATTTCTATCCTATTCACCAGGCCTCGTTTCATGGTTCCCCAGACTCTTACACTCCACTTCCTAAAGTGTTTTCCAAACCCCCCTCCCCCACATCAGGAAAAATGACAGCCTTTTCTTGGTAAGGGAAATCCCTCCCCGCACAGTAGCTCTAGCTTCCCCTATTTCCAGTAAAAGTGTGACAAGGCACTGTGGAATGTGTTTGGACAAGAGCCGAAGAGGCACACACGCACTCACTCACACACACACACACACACACACACACATACACACACACACACACACACACACACACACACACACACACACACACACACACACACACACACACACACACACACACACACACACACACACACACACACACACACACACACACACACACACACACACACACACACACACACACACACACCCTACATACTGCTTTCGCAGAAGTGTATAGACACCAAAAGTGCCACCCCCCCATCCTCTCTCGTCTCTTTCCCCCCAGACCCTTTTCCTGATTCCAGGAAACAGCTCCAGCCTTTGTGGGTCCTCCCAGCCATATGCTGCCAACTGCTGCCTGCTGTGACGCAACACTGCTGACCATGGAGGACCCGAGACGACTCTGGTTGGTTTACAATGTGCTTGTTATGGTGGTGGAATTGCAGATTTGATTGAATAAAAACAACATTTTTAAATAAGCAATTGCTTTCCCATATGTCTGCATTATTGAGACAAACAGTTGGCTATGCAGGATTTTTTGGCGGACAAATTTGTAACATCAAAGTTAGCAATGGAAACACACGCTCTGTAAACAGCGACACATCAGCCACAAGATTGGCAATTTTTTGTTTAAATTCATGCCCCTAAACTAGCAAATATCCATTTGCACAGGAACCTTAGTTCAAACTCCCATGCAATTGCTTTCCACAACTGGTGTACTTTAGTTGAGGCACTCTGTGCTAGAGCCATTATTGACGACTGGTGCTGTCTAGAGCGTGCACATAGAGTCTGGTTCCCTGGGTGTGAGAATCAGTGAAGTGTTGTTTGGTGTTAAAGGAAACCCGTCTTCTTCTCCTGAGCAGCTGTTGCTGTTATTTTAACAGGGGCCTGTCTCTCTGTCTGCGCCAGTCTGTGCTTTCATCGCCCTCAGCTGTTGATAGCACGTTCCTTTTCCTGTTAAATTGACAGGCCAAGTTTGTCAGATGGCCATGTGATGTGCTTTTGGGAGTTGGACACTGTAACTTCAGAGTCATATTGCAGACTGCCCACATGTCGCAAATGAGATAGATTTCAGTTTGCCTTTTTAACACCATTGAGGATTTTGTTATGATGTTGATAAAGGTTACTTGATCTCTCAGTATTCTATTTGGCTGTTATACATTCATGAACAGACACAAGAGTAATCCAGCGTCAGTTGGGTCTGACTATTTGGGACATAGCAATGACCGTAAGTCAAATAAATAAAAGAAAACAGATTAAGATCCAACTTGCTAGCAGAGCAGTCCCCTGTGGTTTCGAAGTGTGGCAGCAGTGGCAGTTATGAATCTGCTAGTACTACTGGACGAAACGCCTCATCTCAGGAACAGCGCAGATTTAAAACAGCAGGTGGGAATGTTCCACTGTGTCCCCTAGAGCAGGGGTTCTTACATTTTGTCAGCTCGATACCCAAATGAAGAAATTGACCATCTTCCGTGACCCAGATCGTCCTCCATCGACATAAATGAAGAAGAGATAGTGTGTGATAATAGATGTATTCTCATAACTCGCGACCCACCTCTAACATGCCCAGGGCCCACTTTGGGTCCCGACCCATAGTTTAAGAAACCCTGCCCTAAAGAGATGCTGTTCTTTACCTTTGGATGATGTCTGTTGCTCTGATGAAGCCTATCTGTGTACACAGTCTACAGACCATGTGTGTCTTTAGTCAGTGTAACTGTAGGCAGTTAGTGTAAGAACACTAACAAGCCAATCATGGCTGTCAGAATGGTGGAGTAGTTAACATTCATCATATTCACCCTAAATTACATTAATATATATGCATGGTTGCTTCTGAGGATTCCCAGCCCCGTTTTTCCTGTGTGCTAAGCATGAATTATGTATGTAGTTAGGCTGGTTAGGCTAATCCAGCATTCCAGAGCATTGTTCTTCTTCCAATCTATTGTTCCGACTCTGTTTTCATCATGCTACATCTTTCACGCCTCCCCTTGTCCACACAGCACCTTAACTAGAAAGTCGGTCGAAGAAATGTGAATGATGAAACCAAATAATACTGAATAACTGAATCATTCTCAGTTCTTTTTAATATTACATTCGGAAAGTTTTAGAGAAAGCTCAATCATCATTCATATGCCAAATAGAACTTTTGACGGCCTTGAAGACTTTGGTTCGTCTTCAAGTCGGACAAGTCAAGAGCTAAGAGCAAGAGAGGGGGACATGGTTTAAAAGTTATACACTGAGGGGATTTTACTCCTGGATATGGAGCCTTGTTATTATTCTATATGAAACTAATGAGAGTGCACCTGGACCTACTACATTATGGAAGTACTTTATGACAACAGACAGTGTCTGCACTGTTGATATTATTTTCTCTGGCTTCAGCCAAGGTGACTTCATATTTGGTTTAAAATATAACCTCCAATATGTATTTTCTTTGAAAGTCCCCAGCCGCCTGGCCCGTTGCTTGGTACTTGTTCCGAATGTTTAGAATGTCAACATTACATCCAAAGTTAGAAAACACTGGATAAAACGTGTGGGGTTTGTAAACGCAGGCTCTCGACATGTGCCAGACATTTAGTCTAAATAGCTGTCCTTTTAAATGCTGTTTATAACCCAGGTGGGGTTGGGAACATATTTGACTTTGGAACTCTCTCTTTCTCTCCTGGAGCGCTAGCTGAGGCCAAGGTCAACACATGCCCTCATAGCCCTCACTGGTCCTGCCTCATAGGGCTCTGAAGGGGGCCGTACAGTGAAAAGTCAACACAGGCCTTTTACTGTTAATGTTGTCATTACTGTCCCAAAGCGGAGGGGTAGGGGGGCACCTCGTAACTCAACACCAGTTGCAGAGCAGGGACTTTAAAGTAGGGTGGTGTGGATGGGAAGGGGGGTTCTTTAACCCTTTTAAATGAGCTCAGCACTTGAGATTAATAGGTTAGTAAAATGATGGAGCGCCTGGCTGTGGGGTAGATGTGAGGCCGAGTGGTTTGGGTCGTATAGGGGATGGTGGTCTGTACAGTCACACGTGCCTCCTGTCAGCAGGTCCCCAGCCACAAGCACCTGGTGACATAATTGCTGGGTGGTAGACTGGGGGCTAGACCGGGGAGGTTGCAATCTCAGGGCTGGAGCACTGGTCTGGTTTGGTTGCTCCGGTTCACCCCCATGGCAGCCCAGACACACACACAGACAGGCAGACAAACATGGCTTTCTTACAGAAAACACAAGCACTTCTGTTTGCTTTGTTTGTTTACATCCTTTTCGCAAATTTTTTCTCAGTTTGTGTGAACGACGGCTTATGATCAAGCTTATGTGGAGTCGACATATTGGTAGGAGTAGCATTTTACACAGACATATACATGCAAATAGAGAAAAGTTTAAGGCACAAAGACACCCTTTGTCCCATGTGTACACGCACGCACGCACGCTTACACGCGCACGCACGCACACACACGCACGCACGCACGCACGCACGCACGCACGCACGCACGCACGCACGCACGCACGCACGCACGCACACACACACACACACACACACACACACACACACACACACACACACACACACACACACACACACACACACACACACACACACACACACACACACACACACACACACACACACACACACACACACACACACTCTGTTTTCTGATGACATGTTGCCATTAACCTGTCATAAATGGAGAACTTACGTCGATCTTCTGAATTGTGTTGTCTGGATGTGGTGGCATGTTAGAGTAGAGGGGTTACAGAGTGTGAAGGCTTGTGGCGCTGATAACGGGTACCCCTCTATGCCCACTTCCATTCGCTCAAATTGATAACCACTGTGCAAGATGTTGTGGTTAGCCCAGCCGTAACGGGTGATACCTCGGGGCTAACGGCTCCAACCACTGTCAGTTGGCTCTACAACAATATCTCTGGGAGTGGGTTAACCTCTATGTTTGTGTAGACTAGAGAGGGTTGAACACATCAAAGTCAAGTCACATAAGCTGTTTGAGGTGATTCCAAATGAACGTAAAGATGTTAACATACTTATTTATTTTTATCGGGACACACAGAATAATTGTCTTTTGATGATATCTACAAAAAAGACTCACCAAACATTGTAAAATAGTATTACGCTATTTGTACAGAAGATGAGGACACCCACGACAGAACAATGCTTGCCATGACAGAAACAGGTTTGAGATGTATGAAACAGATAACAGGAATGAAGAACATGGGATCAACACGAGGACAGCAGGAAAGAGATTAACATCGAAACAGATCGTTCGATGACTGATTACTGTGGAAGGTGGCTGGGGACGCATTGGCCTACTGAATGACGCCTGTTGTAGAGAGGAATAAATCTGTCTCTTTCACAGCGGGAGCTGCAGCAAAGCATGGTTTTGTTCTGACACTCATCATGCCTCCAGCCAAGTTCATAGCCCTCATCCTGATCACGTTATGGTACGAGCCGCGTGCTCTGGGTTCGACTCAGACCTTCCCTTCCCACAGTTGCCTAAGGAGATCTGCTTTTATAAGTGTCGTGTTGCACCAAGTTCCTCTATGTGCGGTCTGTGTGTAACTGCCTGTTAACTGTATCGCGCCAAACTCAGCTCCCCTTCCTCACATACCTCTGGAGTTGAGTGGACAGCTGCTGCCAGTATTGGCGAGATTGCCCAAAGCGGTCACTAGACATGGAGGGATAATCTATGTTAACACTGGGCATTGATAATATTACAATCTTCTATAAAACGGGGTTTTAAAAACGGGGATTTCATTTGCAATTAGATGAGATATGAACAAGCTTTTCTCTGTGGTACAGGAAATAATATCTTTGTGTTTCTGGTACTAGAATATATTATGGCATATGTTATACTGTAAGCGAGATTGTATGAGTTGTTGGATGATAAGAAGGTTATGTCTCTTTTCCTTTCCTGACACATAGCCTAGGCCCAATGAAATGTTTGTGGGCTTCAGCTACAAGGTCTTGGAGTTAACTTAACTGTGGACCTTTCCCATCTGACAAAGCCTAAGAGGGTACATCATTTCTTATTTCAGGCTGGAACTATCAACACCAGAGCTGCTGACTGACATGAGTGAGCTCAAATATTTGATGTCTGAGGTCGGGAAACGGTTGGCTACGATTGCTACCATGGCGGTCATATTTGGTGTAATGTGTGTAATGTTTAAGTGGTTCATACTGACATGATGTGCACATGAAATATACTCTGTCTCTCTGAAATGCAGTATCTGTATTGTGCAATAGCAAGTACAGTATCTGTGTTTTTCACCACGTGACAATTGTGTTTAATCTGTGTGGCTAGCAGTATAAGAAAAACCTTGCATGTTCTTCCCGTATAATAGTGAATGACAGTTAAAATCGAAAGGAGGTTATTGTTGTTAACTATTTCTAAAACCACTTTTATAGATATTTGGTTCTTTCCCAACCGATTAACCCTTTGACATACAAAAAAAACCCTGCAAAGTGAGTGAGCTGACCACTTGTATTTAATCCTGAGTGGCGCAGCGGTCTAAGGCATTGCATCGCAGTGCTAGAGGCATCACTATAGATCTAGGTTCGATCGCGGGCTGTATCACAACCGGCCGTGATCGGGAGTCCCATAGGGTGGCGCACAATTGGCCCAGCGTCGTCTGGGTTAGGGGAGGGTTTTGCTGGAGTAGGCCGTCATCATAAATAAGAATTTGTTCTTAACTGACTTGCTTAGTTAAATAAAGGTTAAATATATATATTTTTTTTAATCAGATGCCTATCACATGAAAATGGAATTAGAAAAGGAAAAAAGGTTCCCTCCTCTGCTCTATCCCCTTCTATCGAGGCTGTTTCTGAAGAGAAAAAGCCTGAGAGGCGAAAGTTTTAAAAGTACCCTTCTCTGTTTTCTCTTCTCTGTCTCCGGCTACTCTTTCCACTTTTTCTCCTTCCACAGGACTGGTGAGCCTGCACAAGAGCAGAACAGAGCGACAAGAAGGCCGCTATTCACCAATCGTTTTCAATTAAGTTAATTATCTGTTGCTTAATTGCCCGCAGGGCCCTTCCACAGTAGCACGGGCTGTCCTGGGAAAAAAATGACTCTACATACATTTCTAAAAACAACAACCCCTACAACAAGCATTCTCTCCCAATGGAGCATGCTGAATACTGAAAAGCGGCCATTTAGCTGTGTCCTCTTAGGACCTTGTCACACCGAGGAGCTCCATACAATGATGTATTTAACGCAGCGGGTTTTTCAATGCTGGGTCCTGGGACCCCCTCTTTGTTTGTTGTGATCAGAAACTTGCCCCAGAGCACGTCTGTTTCCCAGCAGCCTCTTCACTGCCCCTCCGTCCCTAGCTATGCTACAGGACTCACTTGGGAACAATTGGCGTTTGTGGTATTTGTGTGTGCATGGGCATTAGGTTACATTTACTCCTCCTCCCTAGCAACCGACTTGTGGCCTTAGTTTGCTATTCATTTGGGTGGTTTCTTCCAATGATTTGCCATTTCATTTTTTAAATACCCTTTACTCCTCCACCAACCACCATTAATCGCCTCCTCCCCAGCCTATTCTCCCTGCCAGTCCCACTGGCTCTGTCCACACAAAGGCCCACAACGTCTTTCTCTAGCCCTAACGTGTCAGGACAACTATAGTTTATGGACATCTGGACCCATCACTAGGTGCAAAGCTGATCATGATCTGAGAAGACCGTGAGAAAAGTGGCAAGATTGTGGCTTGTGACTAAGTGTGTTAACTACAGAGTATGTCCGGTGGGGGGATTTGTTGAATGATGGGTGTTACAGTTGCGTTTTTATGATGCAAAGCATCGAACGTGGCTTTGTATTATGAATCTACATTTGATGTAAAATACAAAGAGTTCTTGATGTTCCGTTTTTTTTTTTTTACTTCTCTCTTTCTTCTATGCTCTTTTATCATGCTTTTCTTTGTCCACACTTCTCTAGTGCCTGGGGTTTTGTGGTAATGCTGGCTGTTGTTTTTTTTTTTTTTAGAAATGATCAAATGTTACCAAGCAACAGTAGGTTTCTTCAGCACTTCAAGATTACTGAAATAATACACAGCATTAATTATTCAAGATCATTCTGTGTGTTTGATCAGCTTCAATGCTCTGGCTTATTAAATGGGTCATTAATTCATGCTCACTCTCGATGGGAACTTAAGCAGTATAGAATATACTAGCCTGCTTCACCCCCTCTCTGCTCCCAATAGTCCCACATCACCTTTTTCTATTCCTCTTTCTAACAACTCTCTCTATCCCCCGTCTATTCCTCTATTCCCCTCACGAGCAGCTCTCTCTATCCCCCTCTCTACTCCTCTCTCACATCTGCACTCCTTCTGAATTTCATGGTCCGTCGGCGAATTGAGTCGGCAGCACAAAGCCGGGAGCCACGGCAACGCTGCAGTCCTTGGGGGCGATGACCCCTGACCTCTCA
Source organism: Salvelinus alpinus (assembly GCF_045679555.1). Taxonomy (NCBI): domain Eukaryota; kingdom Metazoa; phylum Chordata; class Actinopteri; order Salmoniformes; family Salmonidae; genus Salvelinus; species Salvelinus alpinus. The sequence goes on along the minus strand of NC_092106.1, from coordinate 8,841,273 downwards.
CAGCTGCTTTTCTGCAACAGCACCTATCCCTCAATCCCCACTTTTTTTTCATTCCAGGAGCAAAGGTCATGAAAGGGGAGAACAAGGAGCTGAGTCTTCAGAGCCAAAAACCCAGGCTGGCGTGTGAATGCTCAAAAGCTGACATTCTGTGCCAAACAATCTCACAGGGAAGCACAGAGAAACAGTCAGGGAGAATGGGCATCTTTGACCCCTTGGGCAGAGTGGGAGAGTTAATATCCATATCATTTCAGAGTTTCTCTTCCATTTAAACTTTGACACTGTCGATTCCATCTACTTTTTCCATTTGAGATAGTAGTAGTCTTTTGTTCTTTGTTTATTTCAGTTTGAATAGTTAAAGGGATAGTTCGGGATTTTGGCATGCATGCTGATCCGGCTACACATGCAAGCATTTAGCTACACCCGCAATAACGTCTGCCAAATACGTGTATGTGACCAATAACGTTTTATTTGATTTGATCCCGAAGACTTCAAGTCTTTGAGCTAAGCTAGTTAGCATTGGCTTGTGATACTACTTCTGACTTCCTTCATACTGGACACAGAGATATAAAAATGGTATCCACAAGTTCATCTGACGCTGGGGAAGTACACTATAGATAAAAGGCTTCATTGCCAAAATCTTTAACTATCCCTTGAAGTCAGTTTAAATTATTATTATTGTGGCGTATAAGCATAGCAATGATAATAACCTTGAATATTAAAACGTTTATCCATATTAAATGTTGAAACATTTCAATATTAGACGGTCAACCTGTCTATATTTGTAAAAGCAAATAGTAAACTGGAGCGATGAAGAAGTAAGAAAATAATGAGGCAAATCACTTGACTTTCTTGATACTTTTTCAATTCTTGTTGAATTACTGTCTTGCCCATTAAAATGGGAATTCTTCCCTGAGCTTGATTGAGCAGCTAATTTTGTGCATCTGCAGAGTATTTAAAGACAAAGTAGCTCAGATTTATATTGATCCTTTCTTTCCTTCCCTCCTTTTCCCTCCTTTTCTTCAGCTGTCTCTCACAGAAGGATTCTTCACCTGCAATTGGGTTCCCACACTTGCTCAGTCTACTCCCACACCAAATTATCAACACTTGCTGTGTGTTTTTATGAGTTATGTCTTTTCTAGTTTTCTAGTTTTTCAGAGTTTGGAGTTTTGCAAGTAAGCTTTTACATATTTTCATCATGCTTTCATTGTCAGTATTTGATATTCTGCCCTACATGCATTTCCTTCACCAAATAAATGTTCTATTGATGCTGAATGTGTTATTCAGTTAACATACTACCCCATTCTCTGTCTTCTTGTCTTCTCTATCAATAACCCACTTTCTATTTATTCTCACTTCTTATACTTCTCCCTTGTGTATCCCCCTTTCAATCCTGCAATCCTCTTTTTTTTAAACAATTCTTGCATCCAATACGGGTCTCAGCACTGAACACTGTGAATGCAGGCAGAGCAGTGCTAACCTTCTCTTTACCCCCGTACCCCCGTACCCCCAACAGCCCCCCCACACCAACTCTTCTCACCCAAGCTCCCAAGGGACAGGGACAATGCAGCAGCCCCCTGCTACAGTGTAACAGACTGCCCCCCCCAACCCCACACCCATTTCAATTTCCACAACAAAGCAGGTCAGAAGATTCTCACGCTGCTCGGAGCCTGCCATCCAATGCTGAAGATTGGTCCCGCCCCTTTACACGCACGCACGCACGCACGCACGCACGCACGCACGCACGCACGCACGCACGCACGCACGCACGCACGCACGCACGCACGCACGCACGCACGCACGCACACACACACACACACACACACACACACACACACACACACACACACACACACACACACACACACACACACACACACACACACACACACACACACACACACACACACATACATACATAGAACCTTCTCTCTCTCCTCCTGCTCCAGCACCCTCTCACATGAAAAAATACTATAGTAAACCAACCAATGTGTAAATACTGTAGTATTGCTATTTTTAGATACTAGTATACACTGTAGTGTTTTTGCGGACTGTACTGTAGTATTCACTGTAGTGTTTTTTCAGACATGACTGTAGTATTTGCTGTAGTGTTTTTGTTTTATTATCTTTGACATAGAAGTGGGGGATTTCTCCTTGAGGAAACATACTGGACAGAAACTAGCAACTTTTCCATAACCTGTAGGTAGGTAGGTCTGGAGTCTGAACGGATAGTTCAGAGCTTCGGCTCTTTTCTATAACCTGATTGTAACGCAATATATGGTCTATACTTCGCATGTAGGGGGTGGAAGGTAGCCTACCATAAGTACTACATGAACTAGGGTTATTTAAGTGATAATGCCCGAGAAGCCGGTGTTAAGCCAATGATATACTGGCACGGGTGTTGTTAGGTCCGAGAAGAATTTGAGGCAAACCCTGCCAATATATCCTCCCAACCCCGGCTTCGAGGGCATTATCACTTTTATACAATAGGTTACCAACATATTCAAATAATGATTGTCATATTTTCATAAAAAATGTTATTTTGATGAATTTATTCATATTATTTCATCCTTCCGCAAGAAAATGTGCTCTCTCGTTAGGACACTGCTGTTCAGAGGAGCTAGCCAACAACACAGCTAACAACATTAACTTCAAACTGAAGCGGAAAAACTGCAAACTAGCTGCACTTCGTTTCGTTTTACCATTTTTCAATTGACATCTCTTTGTATATATTCTAATGATATTCCTAATGATCAATTAGCCTTTTAAAATGATCAACTTGGATTAGCTAACACAACGTGCCTTTGAAACACAGGAGTGATGGTTGCTGATAATGGGCCTCTGTACGCCTATGTAGATATTCCATAAAGAAATCTGCCGTTTCCAGCTACAATAGTCATTTACAACATTAACAAGGTCTACACTGTATTTATGATCAAATTGCTGTTATTTTGATGGACAAAAAATTTGCTTTTCTTTCAAAAACAAGGACATTTAGAAGTGACTACCATTCAAAAGTTTGGGGTCACTTCTAAATGTCCTTGTTTTTGAAAGATTTTTTTTTGTTGTTGACTATTTCACTTAGAATTCACTGTATCTCAATTGCAATGGGTCAGAAGTTTACATACACTAAGTTGACTGTGCCTTTAAACAGCTTGGAAAATTCCAGAAAATTATGTTATGGCTTTAGAAGCTTCTGATAGGCGAATTGATGTAATTTGAGTCAATTGGAGGTGTACCTGTGGATGTATTTCAAGGCCTACCTTCAAACTCAGTGCCTTTTTGCTTGACATCATGGGAAAATCAAAAGAAATCAGCCAAGACCTCAGAAAAAAAATTGTAGACCTCCACAAGTCTGATTCATCCCTGGGAGCAATTTCCAAATGCCTGAAGGTACCATGTTCATCTGTATAAACAATAGTACGCAAGTATAAACACCATGGGACCACGCAGCCGTCATACCGCTCAGGAACGAGACGCGTTCTGTCTCCTAGAGATGAATGTACTTTGGTGCGAAAAGTGCAAATCAATCCCAGAACAACAGCAAAGGACCTTGTGAAGATGCTGGAGGAAACAGGTACCAAAGTATCTATATCCACAGTAAAATGAGTCCTATATCGACGTAACCTGAAAGGCCGCTCAGCAAGGAAGAAGCCACTGCTCAAAAACCGCCATAAAAAAGCCAGACTATGGTTTGCAACGGCACATGGGGACAAAGATCGTACTTTTTGGAGAAATGTTCTCTGGTCTGATGAAACCAAAATATAACTGTTTGGCCGAAATGACCATCGTTATGTTTGGAGGAAAAAGGGGGAGGCTTGCAAGCCAAAAAACACCATCCCTACCGTGAAGCACAGGGGTGGCAGCATCATGTTGTGTACTTCACAAAATAGATTGCACCATGAGAGAGGAAAATTATGGGGATATATTGAAACAACATCTCAAGACATCAGTCAGGAAGTTAAAGCTTGGTCGCAAATGGGTCTTCCAAGTGGACAATGACCCCACACTTTCAAAGGTGTGGCAAAATGGCTTAAGGACAACAAAGTCAAGGTATTGGAGTGGCCATCACAAAGCCTCAATCCTATAGAAAATTTGTGGGCAGAACTGAAAAAACTTGTGCGAGCAAATCTGACAGTTACACCAGCTCTGTCAGGAGGAATGGGTAAAAATTCACCCAAGTTATTGTGGGAAGCTTGTGGACGGCTACCTGAAATGTTTGACCCAAGTTAAACAATTTAAAGGCAATGCTACCAAATACTAATTGAGTGTATGTAAACTTCTGACCCACTGGGAATGTGATGAAAGAAATAAAAGCTGAAATAAATCATTCTCTCTACTATTATTCTGACATTTCACATTCCTAAAATAAAGTGATGATCCTAACTGACAGGCAATTTTTAATAGGATTCAATGTCAGGAATTGTGAAAAACTGAGTTTAAATGTATTTGGCTGAGCTGAATGTAAACTTCCGACTTCAACTGTATATATATATATATATATATATATATATATATAGAACTGTATATATATATATATATATGGACGGAGCGGGAGAGAGAGAGACATTTTGTAAAAGAAATTCTCTAAAGCTTTGTTGCACAATTATAGCTCAATATCAAATCAAATGTTACTTGTCACATGTGCCGAATACAACAGGTGTACAGTGAACTGCTTACTTACAAGCCCTTAACCAACAATGATTAAGAAGTTTTAAGTTAAAGTGACTATGCGTAGATAATAAACAGAGAGTAGCAGCAGCGTAAAAAATAGGTCTTTGTAGCCCTTTGATTAGCTGTTCAGGAGTCTTATGGCTTGGGAGTAGAAGCTGTTAAGAAGCCTTTTTTACCTAGACTTGGCACTCCGGTAATGCTTGCCGTGCGGTAGCAGAGAGAACAGTCCATGACTTGGGTGGCTGGAGTTTATGACAATTTTTAGGGCCTTCACCTGACACCACTTGGTGTAGATGTCCTGGATGGCTGGAAGCTTGGCCCCAGAGATGTACTGTGCCATACAGTTGCCATACCAGGGAGTGATTTAACCAGTCAGGATGCTCTCGACGGTGCAGCTGTAGAAACTTTTGAGGATCTGAGAACCCATGCCAAATATTTTCAGTCTCCAGAGGGGGACTAGGCTTTGTCGTGCCCTCTTTACAACTGTCTTAGTGTGGTTGGACCATGATCGTTTGTTGGTGATGTGGACACCAAGGATCTTGAAGCTCTCAACCTGCTCCACTACAGCCCCGTCGGTGAGAATGGGGGCGTGCTCGGTCCTCCTTTTCCTGTAGTCCACAATCTTCTCTTTTGTCTTGATCATGTTGAGGGAGAGTTTGTTGTCCTGGCATCACACAGCCAGGTCTCTGACCTCCTCCCTATAGGCTTTCTCGTCGTTGTCGGTGATCAGGCCTAGCACTGTTGTGTCATCAGCAAACTTGATGATGGTGTTGGAGTCGTGCCTGGCCATGGAGTCATGAGTGAACAGAGAGTACAGGAGGGGACTAAACACGCATCCCTGAGGGTCCCCCGTGTTGAGGATCAGCGTGGCGGATGTGTTGTTACCTACCCTCACCACCTGTTAAAAGCCAATCAGGAAGACCAGGATACAGTTGCAAAGGGAGGTGTTTAGTCCCAGGGTCCTTAGCTTAGTGCTGAGCTTTGAGGGCACTCTGGTGTTGAACGCTGAGCTGTAGTTCATGAATAACATTCTCACATAGGGGTTACTTTTGTCCAGGTGGGAAAGGGCATGTTGAGTGCAATAGAGATTGCATAATCTGTGGATCTGTTGGGGTGGTATGCAAATTGGAGTGGGTCTAGGGTTTCTGGGATAATGCCTGTTGATGTGAGCCATGACCAGCCTTTCAAAGCCTTTCATGGCTACAGACGCGAGTGCTACGGGTCGTTAGACATTTAGGCAAGTTACCTTAGTGTTCTTGAGCACAGGGACTATGGGGTCTGCTTGAAACATGTTGGTATTACAGACTCAGTCAGGGACATGTTGAGAATGACAGTGAAGACATTTTCCAGTTGGTCAGCGCAGGTTCGGAGTACTCGCCCTGCGGCCTTGTGAATGTTGACCTGTTTAAAGGTCTTACTCACATCGGCTACGGAGGGTGTGATGACACAGTTGCCCGGAACAGATGATGCTCTCATTCATGGTTCAGTATTCCTTGCATCGAAGCAAGCATAGAAGTAATAGTCTGGTAGGCTCGTGTCACTGGGCAGCTCGCGGCTGTACTTCCCTTTGTGGTCTGTAATAGTTTGCAAGCACTGTCACATCTGACGAGCATCAGAGCCGGTGTAGTACGATTCAATCTTTTTCCTGTGTTGACGCTTTGCCTGTTTGATGGTTTGTCGGAGGGCATAGCGGGATTTCTTATATGCTTCCGGGTTAGAGTCCTGCTCCTTGAAAGTGGCAGCTCTACCCTTTAGCTCAGTGCGGATGTTGCCTGTAATCCATGGCTTCTGGTTGGGATATGTACGCACGGTCACTGTGCTGACGATATCATCGATGCACTTATTGATGAAGCCAGTGACTGATGTGTTGTACTCCTCAATGCCATTGGAAGAATCCCAGAACATATTCCAGTCTGTGCTAGCAAAACAGTCCTGTAGCTTAGCATCTGCGTCATCTGACCACTTCCTTATTGACAGAGTCACTGGTGATTCCTGCTTGAGTTTTTGCTTGTAAGCAGGAATCAGGAGGATAGAATTATGGTCATATTTGCCAAATGGAGGACGACGGAGAACTCTGTATGTGTCTCTGTGTGTGGAGTAAAGGTGGTGTAGAATTTTTCCCCTCTGGTAGCCCATTTAACCCGCTGGCAGAAAATTGGTAAAACGGATATAGTGTAGTCTACAGCTTATCATGAGATACTCTACCTCAGGCGAGCACAACCTCGAGACTTCCTTCGATTTCGTGCACCAGCTATTGTTTACAAATATACATAGACCACCACCCCTTGTCTTACCAGAGGCCAATGTTCTATCCTGCCGAATAAGCTTAAAACCCGCCAGCTGTTTGTTATTCATGTCGTTGTTCAGCTACGACTCGGTGAAACACAAGATATTACAGTTTTTAATGTACCGTTGGTAATATATACGTGATCCTAGTTTGTCTATTTTATAATTGATTGATTGTACAGTGGTTCCTCCTTTAAAAGTTGCGAGCTTGCACTGCGGGACTTAGTGGTACCCAGCTTCACGGCTTCATTGCTCCAGACCACCACAAGGGGGAGTTAGAGCACTCATTATGCTTTTGGGTCTGAAGGTTTTTATATGACCAAGCATATCGAGTGGTTCCAATGACGAATTTTGATGCGAGCCACCCTTGCCTTGTGGCGTTCTTTAACAAAGATGGCTGACAAAACATTACGGTGGAACCAGATGTAAGTTGTTATAACCTCATAATGAGTCAAGCAAAACATGTACAATTGAGAGGAATATGTTAGTTAATGTAGAGACAAACGTTTGTGCATATTTTTTTGTCATAAAGTTAATTCACGAAAATCGCTATTTAGCAAGTTAACTGACTAGCTAACATTAGCCAGCTAGCTAGCGAACTATTTACTTGCTTATTGTGTAGTGGAGGATAACTGTATGCCTATGGATGTGTCGCTAGCTACAGTATGTAGCCGATCTGTATATGGACCCTAAAACGTATGGACCCTAAAACGTTAGGTTCTGAACTAATATTCATACCAATCTATGAACCTCAGCTATCATAGTTGTTGTATCAACTTCAAGTCTGAATGGCATTAATGAAGCCTATCGATAGAGTAGAATATAATAACTTTATTGTGCCAAGGATGCAAGTCCTATATACACATGCACTGTAGTTATTACCACGCATGAGATTCCACATTGTAGCCTGTACATTGAATATATTCACTGATCATGTACTCTTCCTTGGCAAATAAAGGTGCGGTTCCGGTATGAATCTCTGAGACATTCTTTTTCAGTCATATCAAACTCCATTATTTGAATGATGCTGTGTCTGCATGTATGTATTACAATTATACACTTCAACAGTGTTTACCACTCCTGCTCCTGGGACATCAATGATTACACATTGTAACTATGCAATAGACTAGAAACATGATTCATTTGTAATTCATATATACAGAAAAAAAACTATGGATTACGATACGCACTTCCGGTTTGGTTTGGAGCGAGTAGTTGCATTCCGCTTTGCTCCACAGGTAGTATTACATTTCATTTCATTACAGTACAACAGTTTGATTTGTTTGATCTTAGCTGGCTACATAGCCGTCTTTGTATCCAAGATAATTGTGTAGTCTAGAGTAATTGTCGAGGTTACCTAGCCAGTTAGAGGTTACCTAGCCAGCTACACTTTCAAACAAAGTCAACAACGCAGCCACTGCTAGCTAGCCTATTTCACCAGCCAGCAGTACTATATCATTTTAGTCAATAAGATTTTTTGCAACGTAAGCTTAACTTTCTGAACATTCGAGACGTGTAGTCCACTTGTCATTCCAATCTCCTTTGCATTAGCGTAGCCTCTTCTGTAGCCTGTCAACTATGTGTCTGTCTATCCCTGTTCTCTCCTCTCTGCACAGACCATACAAACGCTTCACACCGCGTGGCCGCTGCTACTCTAACCTGGTGGTCCCAGCGCGCACGACCCACGTGGAGTTCCAGGTCTCAGGCAGCCTCTGGAACTGCCGATCTGCGGCCAACAAGGCAGAGTTCATCTCAGCCTATGCTTCCCTCCAGTCCCTCGACTTCTTGGCACTGACGGAAACATGGATTACCACTGATAACACTGCTACTCCTACTGCTCTCTCCTCGTCTGCCCACGTGTTCTCGCACACCCCGAGAGCTTCTGGTCAGCGGGGTGGTGGCACTGGGATCCTCATCTCTCCCAAGTGGACATTCTCTCTTTCTCCCCTGACCCATCTGTCTATCGCCTCCTTTGAATTCCATGCTGTCACAGTTACCAGCCCTTTCAAGCTTAACATCCTTATCATTTATCGCCCTCCAGGTTCCCTTGGAGAGTTCATCAATGAGCTTGACGCCCTGATAAGTTCCTTTCCTGAGGATGGCTCACCTCTCACAGTTCTGGGTGACTTTAACCTCCCCACGTCTACCTTTGACTCATTCCTCTCTGCCTCCTTCTTTCCACTCCTCTCCTCTTTTGACCTCACCCTCTCACCTTCCCCCCCTACTCACAAGGCAGGCAATACGCTTGACCTCATCTTTACTAGATGCTGTTCTTCCACTAATCTCATTGCAACTCCCCTCCAAGTCTCCGACCACTACCTTGTATCCTTTTCCCTCTCGCTCTCATCCAACACTTCCCACACTGCCCCTACTCGGATGGTATCGCGCCGTCCCAACCTTCGCTCTCTCTCCCCCGCTACTCTCTCCTCTTCCATCCTATCATCTCTTCCCTCTGCTCAAACCTTCTCCAACCTATCTCCTGATTCTGCCTCCTCAACCCTCCTCTCCTCCCTTTCTGCATCCTTTGACTCTCTATGTCCCCTATCCTCCAGGCCGGCTCGGTCCTCCCCTCCTGCTCCGTGGCTCGACGACTCATTGCGAGCTCACAGAACAGGGCTCCGGGCAGCCGAGCGGAAATGGAGGAAAACTCGCCTCCCTGCGGACCTGGCATCCTTTCACTCCCTCCTCTCTACATTCTCCTCTTCTGTCTCTGCTGCTAAAGCCAATTTCTACCACTCTAAATTCCAAGCATCTGCCTCTAACCCTAGGAAGCTCTTTGCCACCTTCTCCTCCCTCCTGAATCCTCCTCCCCCTCCTCCCCCCTCCTCCCTCTCTGCTGATGACTTCGTCAACCATTTTGAAAAGAAGGTCGACGACATCCGATCCTCGTTTGCTAAGTCAAACGACACCGCTGGTTCTGCTCACACTGCCCTACCCTGTGCTTTGACCTCTTTCTCCCCTCTCTCTCCAGATGAAATCTCGCGTCTTGTGACGGCCGGCCGCCCAACAACCTGCCCGCTTGACCCTATCCCCTCCTCTCTTCTCCAGACCATTTCCGGAGACCTTCTCCCTTACCTCACCTCGCTCATCAACTCATCCTTGACCGCTGGCTACGTCCCTTCCGTCTTCAAGAGAGCGAGAGTTGCACCCCTTCTGAAAAAACCTACACTCGATCCCTCCGATGTCAACAACTACAGACCAGTATCCCTTCTTTCTTTTCTCTCCAAAACTCTTGAACGTGCCGTCCTTGGCCAGCTCTCCTGCTATCTCTCTCAGAATGACCTTCTTGATCCAAATCAGTCAGGTTTCAAGACTAGTCATTCAACTGAGACTGCTCTTCTCTGTGTCACGGAGGCGCTCCGCACTGCTAAAGCTAACTCTCTCTCCTCTGCTCTCATCCTTCTAGACCTATCGGCTGCCTTTGATACTGTGAACCATCAGATCCTCCTCTCCACCCTCTCCGAGCTGGGCATCTCCGGCGCGGCCCACGCTTGGATTGCGTCCTACCTGACAGGTCGCTCCTACCAGGTGGCGTGGCGAGAATCTGTCTCCGCACCACGTGCTCTCACCACTGGTGTCCCCCAGGGCTCTGTTCTAGGCCCTCTCCTATTCTCGCTATACACCAAGTCACTTGGCTCTGTCATATCCTCACATGGTCTCTCCTATCATTGCTATGCAGACGACACACAATTAATCTTCTCCTTTCCCCCCTCTGATAACCAGGTGGTGAATCGCATCTCTGCATGTCTGGCAGACATATCAGTGTGGATGACGGATCACCACCTCAAGCTGAACCTCGGCAAGACGGAGCTGCTCTTCCTCCCGGGGAAGGACTGCCCGTTCCATGATCTCGCCATCACGCTTGACAACTCCATTGTGTCCTCCTCCCAGAGTGCTAAGAACCTTGGCGTGATCCTGGACAACACCCTGTCGTTCTCAACTAACATCAAGGCGGTGACCCGTTCCTGTAGGTTCATGCTCTACAACATTCGCAGAGTACGACCCTGCCTCACGCAGGAAGCGGCGCAGGTCCTAATCCAGGCACTTGTCATCTCCCGTCTGGATTACTGCAACTCGCTGTTGGCTGGGCTCCCTGCCTGTGCCATTAAACCCCTACAACTCATCCAGAACGCCGCAGCCCGTCTGGTGTTCAACTTTCCCAAGTTCTCTCACGTCACCCCGCTCCTCCGCTCTCTCCACTGGCTTCCAGTTGAAGCTCGCATCCGCTACAAGACCATGGTGCTTGCCTACGGAGCTGTGAGGGGAACGGCACCTCCGTACCTTCAGGCTCTGATCAGGCCCTACACCCAAACAAGGGCACTGCGTTCATCCACCTCTGGCCTGCTCGCCTCCCTACCTCTGAGGAAGTACAGTTCCCGCTCAGCCCAGTCAAAACTGTTCGCTGCTCTGGCACCCCAATGGTGGAACAAACTCCCTCACGACGCCAGGTCAGCGGAGTCAATCACCACCTTCCGGAGACACCTGAAACCCCACCTCTTTAAGGAATACCTAGGATAGGATAAAGTAATCCTTCTAACCCCCCCCTTAAAAGAGTTAGATGCACTATTGTAAAGTGGTTGTTCCACTGGATATCATAAGGTGAATGCACCAATTTGTAAGTCGCTCTGGATAAGAGCGTCTGCTAAATGACTTAAATGTAAATGTAATGTAAATGATATCTAACTCCCTTCATCTGTGTTACGGATACAGGTATCCTGTGTGTGAGTATCCTGTGTGTGTATTTCTTTTCTCTCCTTCTCCCCTCACAGGTGGCAATCATCATTCACCAATCAGTCGCTAATCAGAAGACACCTGCTCCTTTTCTCTTACCCTATCACAACCCCTTTCCCTTGGTTTAAAAACCCTGTCAGTTGTTTTCTCTAGAGCTCGATCTCTCTGTCATGCAATCTCTCTCTAGAGCGCTTGTGTTTTACAACTACATGTCACTGTGTCCGTTACCCTGTGAGTATTGTTTTGTTATGGTGTTTGACTGTTTGTTTGATGGTGGGAAAAGGGGGTACCAAGACAAGTCGCCCATGGGCATACACTACCCGTAGGAATACTTTGTCTAAGAACACTAGTTAGAACTGGGTGGACCACCCACTGTAGCTTAGGGGTGTTTTGGGATATTTGTTTCTTTCCTAGGGTCCAGCTCAGCCCCTTTTCCTGCTCCCCCTTTACCGTGTGTTTACAAATAAACCATGAGTGTTTGGCGGTAATTTAGTTGTCTGTGGTTATTTCGTTCTCAGTTACTTTTTCACTACTATAATTTGCATGAGTTATGTTACGGGTCTTGTGACCATCCCCCCTAGACTGCCGGGCCAAAGGGATTCGTAACAATCTGTGCATTATAAAACGAGGTGTAGAAGACAGAAAGGAAAGAGGTAAGAACAGCGGCAGACAGCATATGATTCATGAATTACAGTGCTACCCTAATATTCTCTCAGGTCACCACAATTTCAGTGTCCCCTAACCATCCTTTGTCCCCCAGTTGGCCTGAAGGCTATCTTAAGAGCCGGTAAGGTGGCGATGACGGGGCTGGCTTCCTCTCTCACATCAAAACATACCTGCAGACAAGAGACAGATGGATAGAGCGAAAGCATGATTAAGCCTTGATTTTTTATTCTAACACGGTCAGTCATCTTAAATCAGGAGGTGAAATGCAAAACTGACCTTGGATCATTAACTCTGGAATGACTACATCTATGTCTGTATTTCAATGTAAAGCATCTCTTTAATAATACTTCCTGTTGACCCGACCAAGTGACATCTCACCTATGATCAAGCTGTGCCCTCTGTGTCAGCCAGTTCAGATGCTGGAGGGGTTCACCAAATTAAGAGGAGAGACTGTTATTGTGTGTGTGGTCTCACTTGGTGTCCACACTAAGTGGCTACAGAGTACTTTATTTTAATGAAGTTTTATTTCACCTTTATTTAACCAGGTAGGCTAGTTGAGAACAAGTTCTCATTTGCAACTGCGACCTGGCCAAGATAAAGCAAAGCAGTTTGACACATACAACAGAGTTACACATGGAATAAACAAACATACAGTAGAAAAATCTATATACAGCATGTGCAAATGAGGTAGGATAAGAGAAGTAAGGCAATAAATAGGCTATGGTGGCAAATGAATTACAATATAGCAATTAAACACTGGAATGGTAGGATGTGCAAGTTGAAATACTGGGGTGCAAAGGAGCAAGAGAAATAAATAAATACAGTATGGGGATGAGGTAGATTGGATGGGCTATTTACAGATGAGCTATGTGCAGTGATCTGTGAGCTGCTCTGAGAGCTAGTGCTTAAAGCTAGTGAGGGAGGTAAGAGTCTCCAGCTTCAGAGATTTTTGCAGTTCGTTCCAGTCATTGGCAGCAGAGAACTGGAAGGAGAGAATGAATTGGCTTTGGGGGTGACCACTGAGATATACCTGCTGGAGCGCGTGCTATGGGTGGGTGCTGCTATGGTGACCTGTGAGCTGAGATAAGGTGGGGCTTTACCTAGCAGAGACTTGTAGATGACCTGGAGCCAGTGGGTTTGGCGACGAGTATGAAGCGAGGGCCAGCCAACAAGCAACAGGTCGCAGTGGTGGGTAGTATATGGGGCTTTGGTGACAAAACGGATGGCACTGTGATAGACTGCATCCAATTTGTTGAGTAGAGTGTTGGAGGCTATTTTGTAAATGACATCGCCGAAGTCGAGGATCGGTAGGATGATCAGTTTTACGAGGGTTTGTTTGGCAGAGTGAGTGAAGGATGCTTTGTTGCGAAATAGGAAGCCGATTCTAGATTTAATTTTGGATTGGAGATGTTTAATGTGAGTCTGGAAGGAGAGTTTACAGTCTAACCAGACACCCAGGTATTTGTAGTTGTCCACATATTCTAAGTCAGAACCGTCCAGAGTATGCTGAAAAACAGACACATGAGGACAAACAATAGAAGATAATGTCAATAGAAGATACTGTATGTGACGCAGACACCTATCGGAGTGTACCTGAAACATTTAAATATAGAGGGCTATATGTCTCACCACTTGGTTATTGCAAGGCTAACCCCCAGGGAAATCATGACTTGGCAGCAACAGATAGTCCAGTGAAAATGGCTGTGTTTATGTGGTGTAAATCTGAAAAATTTCAGCTGACATCTTAAGTTTTTTTTAAATTAATGCATGTGAGACAGGTTCCGTGTACAAAAAGACAGGCAGAGATGGAGAAAAAGAACACAGAACAGTTTAATTACCTTTGGTTATGGACACTTTTGCCAGCAATGAAGATTCCACGGCCTGTTCCTCGGACAGTGAACATCTAGCAATATCTACATTTTCGCCCCCTTGGTCAGCTTGCTCTCTGAAAGTAAAGAAAACAGATTATTTTTATAGATATGAAAACAATAACTGAGATATGATTGTTCAATCTAAAGCAGCAGATGTCATTTTTAGGATACGTCAATACAGCCCAGTGCTGCTTTCCTGAGATGCCATCTTCGTAGGTGTCCGCTTGACTTCCTTTGTGTTGGAAAAAGTTGCTTTCAGAACAATTATTTTTGATTGAAAATAAAAAAAGTTTTTGCTCTCGACAAAAATACACAAATGTACATCCATAGCATATAACAATTTGCCTGTGAATAACCACACCTTCATACAAACGTGCTACTGTATGCAGAATTCTTGACGCACAACCGAAGATGCTGCCATATCCTGCCAGCATGCCCACAAGCGAGCCACTCAGGAGCAGAATGATGAATAATGGAAGAGGGAATGGAATGAGATGGGAACAGCAATTTGTTGCAAGTTGGGGACGAGGGCTAATAGCTGAAAAACAGAATATTTAACCTTTACTAAAGAATAGTCTAATAGCTGAGCTAGGTGTGAAAACACTCCTATCACAGACCAGATTTGCCTTAATGACCAAGGGGTAGCTTGCTACTCAATTTAATGAAGTAATAACTTTTCAAATAAGTTACCTTACACATTATGTTGGCTGACAATTTGTTAGTTACACTGTACTGACAAACCACATAGCATATCATTACAGCAGTATGTACCGGTATGTTAGCTAGCTACCTAACATTAGTAGTTATACATCAAACTTGCCAGTATATTAACTATAGGCTATCTATCTACCCAACGTTTATTGACTTGATTGTTCTCGTCATTCTTAGCTTAGCTAAATGGTATAGTCATTGTGCGTTCTCAATGGATATTCGGGTGCTTTCGTAAATTCGCTCTGGCTATCTATAGGCTGGACAATAGAACGAGTCAAAACGGCTTAAGAACATTGGCTAAACTGGAATACTAGCGCGAGCCCATAGCAAATTAATTGAATCGAATTTTCGCAGAGCCTGTTTTGACGAGTGATGGTTAGAATTCCATAAAAAAGGTATCCCTTTTTATTTCACCACTACAATCTGTGTAGAAAGTTGTGTAGAAAGTAAACATCTGGACCTTGATGGTGTCAACTGTGCTTTTGTCTGCGTAATGAAAAAGTAGGGAAAAAATAAAAACTTCTGACTATTTCTGGTCTAGCGATCGATGACAAACGATCTCGCTGCTCAGACTTACATAATTACAAAGAGGAGATTCTCCCGATTAAAATGGTGTCCGCTTAACAGTTTTGCTTCCGTTCCTCTCCTCGCCGCTACCTGGGCTCGAACCAGGGACCCTCTGCACAATATGGAATACTATCAAGTGCTTCTCAAAGATGCCCTCTGGTGGTCAAACTAGCAGTAACTTGCAGTAACAGTAGAAATGTCTGAGAATTAAACGACGTGCCACAGAAAGATGCAGCAGGACGCAGGGTGTGCCGGAGCATGACGCAACTTTTAAAGGAGGAACCACGTTGGCTAATAGGACCGATGGTAAAGGTAGATTACTCTCCCGGCGACGAATCCTTACAAGGCACTTGGACCTTCGCCCTCGATACCTCCGTCTCTTTCTCCTGCAAATGACGGGGATGAGGGCCTTGTCGGGCGTCTAAAGTAAATCCTTCCCGTCCGACTGGTTGAAGAAAAAGTATTCCTCCAGTACGGGGTGAGTAATCGCTGTCCTGATATCTAGAAGCTCTTTTCGGTCATTAAGACACAGTGGCAGAAATTAATTATTTTAAATGTTTTAATTATTATTATTATTATTATTATTTTTTTTTTTTTTGTCTTCAGTATTTTATTAAATGCTTTCTTAACACTTATTTTTCTAAAAACTGCATTGTTGGTTAAGGGCTTGTAAGAAAGTATTTCACTGTAATGTGTTAGTTACACCTGTTGTATTCTGAGCATGTGACAAATAAAATTTGGTTTGATTTGATCACCATGATGTCACAATAGCAAGCAAATTTAGTTCCGGGTGGAGAAAGTTGCATTCTGTGCATGGTTCTCTGCATGGTTGTGCTCTGTATTTACAAACAAGTAATCACATAATGTAATTGACAGTACGGTAAGGAGCCGGCAAAATCAACTTTCCAATGACATGAACCATTGTCAATGTCGCAGTGCTATTTCATGGTGTAATCTCAAAATGATCTAGCAGATGATGGTAGTGAGCCACTACCTCCATTAGCTGGCTATGTCAGGTTAGCTTGCAATTTCAAAAACTGTTTGTTCACAATAAACAACAAGCAATGAGAGCCAGTGCCCATTCATTCATAGATTAATGATATCGCAGTAAAGCAATAATATCACATTTTAAACAGAAGTTGATATTTTCTGTGTATAACATTAGCTACTAGCAAGCAAGCAACTAGTTCAGCAACTAGTTAAGGAAATATTTGTGTGCTGATGTAGCTACCAAGCCATATTATAAATTGAAAATGAGGGTTGTCTTTGCTTGCTAACTCATGACTGACATCTGCATTCATCCATGCATGCTGACAAATAGCCAATGCAATGGCAAGGCAAGGATATCTAGCTAGCTAGCTACCGCACCCACTGGCAGGAAGCTTGAGGTCATTCGGTGTTCAAACAAGATAGCTGGAAAATAACTAAACAATAATTGAAGACTCATCTCTTCAGTGGGTCATATGATTGAGTGTAGTCTGGCCCAGGAATGTGAAGGTGAACAGAAAGGCTCTGGAGCAACGAAACGCCCTTGCTGTCTCTGCCTGGCCGGTTCCCCTCTCTCCACTGGGATTCTCTGCCTCTAACCCTATTACAGGGGCTGAGTCACTGGCTTACTGGTGCTCTTTCATGCCGTCCCTAGGAGGGGTGCGTCACTTGAGTGGGTTGAGTCACTGACGTGATCTTCCTGTCTGGGTTGGCGCCCCCCCTTGGGTTGTGCCGTGGCGGAGATCTTTGTGGGCTATACTCGGCCTTGTCTCAGGATGGTAAGTTGGTGGTTGAAGATATCCCTCTAGTGGTGTGGGGGCTGTGCTTTGGCAAAGTGGGTGGGGTTATATCCTTCCTGTTTGGCCCTGTCCGGGGGTATCATCGGATGGGGCCACAGTGTCTCCTGACCCCTCCTGTCTCAGCCTCCAGTATTTATGCTGCAGTAGTTTATGTGTCGGGGGGCTAGGGTCAGTTTGTTATATCTGGAGTACTTCTCCTGTCTTATCCGGTGTCCTGTGTGAATTTAAGTATGCTCTCTCTAATTCTCTCTTTCTCTCTTTCTTTCTCTCTCTCGGAGGACCTGAGCCCTAGGACCATGCCTCAGGACTACCTGGCATGATGACTCCTTGCTGTCCCCAGTCCACCTGGCCGTGCTGCTGCTCCAGTTTCAACTGTTCTGCCTGCGGCTATGGAACCCTGACCTGTTCACCGGACGTGCTACCTGTCCCAGACCTGCTGTTTTCAACTCTCTAGAGACAGCAGGAGCGGTAGAGATACTCTTAATGATCGGCTATGAAAAGCCAATTGACATTTACTCCTGAGGTGCTGACTTGCTGCACCCTCGACAACTACTGTGATTATTATTATTTGACCATGCTGGTCATTTATGAACATTTGAACATCTTGGCCATGTTCTGTTATAATCTCCACCCGGCACAGCCAGAAGAGGACTGGCCACCCCTCATAGCCTGGTTCCTCTCTAGGTTTCTTCCTAGGTTTTGACCTTTCTAGGGAGTTTTTCCTAGCCACCGTGCTTCTACACCTGCATTGCTTGCTGTTTGGGGATTTAGGCTGGGTTTCTGTACAGCACTTTGAGATATCAGCTGATGTAAGAAGGGCTATATAAATACATTTGATTTGATTTGACCTAGCTAACTAGCTAGTTAGCTAGGTAGTTGAGGCCTACAGATGGGCTAGCTAACATTAGCTAGCTACTGTTTTTACATACATGCATGCTGCGTGGGTGAAGCTTGGATAAGTAAAAATACTGTGACATTGGCTAATTGTCACTATTTTCATAAATGGAACTGATTAGCTATCTATACAACATTGTAATTTAGAGGCCCCTTGGAAATTGCGCAGAGCACAGAAAGATTGAAGGAGAGGAGACCAGAAAGACAACATGAGAACAAGAGGATATAAACGCTAATTAAAATAATTATGAATAAATTAACAATTATTGCGATACAGGCATTTGGAATTTCACACTAAAACATATTCTAGTTAATCAAATGTGTTCAACATATCGTACAACCCTAGTGTAGTATAGTATTCTCCACAATACTACAACATTCTATCGTAAGCACTACACATGATCAAGGGACAGTACAGTGTGTAGAATAATATTCTACAGTATACTACAACATTCTATAGTAAACTGTATTATTGTTTAATGTGGGCTCCTCTGTCCATTTATTTTCCTTCAACCAGACCCCTCCTACCCATACACACACAGCCCACTACGGGCAGAAGTGGGCCAAATGGCCTGCTGTCAGAGGAACAGATATATTTATTCATCCTGGAGCACCACATTCTTATGCCATGGCCCCAACACCAGGGATTAGAATGGGTCATCAATAAATAGAATAATCCCCTAACCACCGTTTCAACCCCCCAGCCCCTGCCAACCGCTCATCGCTCTGCTTCATCTCATTGCCCAGCTTCTCACCCTTCTGTTTCACATCCAACTCTACTTATAATGTGTCTAACAACTCCATTTTCTCTCTTTATCCAACTCTCTGTTCTTTTTAATACATATATAATACACATATATATATACCAGTCAAAAGTTTGGACACCTACTCATTCAAGGGTTTTTCTTTATTTTTTTATTACATTGTAGAATAATAGTGAAGACATCAAAACAATGAAATAACAAATATGGAATTATGTAGTATGCAAAAATATGTTAAAAAAATCAAAAATATATATCACATTTGAGATTCTTCAAAGTAGCCACCCTTTGCCTTGATGACAGCTTGCACACGCTTGGCATTCTCTCAACCAGCTTCACTGGGAATGAAAATAACTATGTATTTTTGAAAATAGTTATTTTCATTCCCAGTGAAGCTGGTTGAGGGAATGCCAAGCGTGTGCAAGCTGTCATCAAGGCAAAGGGTGGCTACTTTGAAGAATCTCAAATGTAATATATATTTTTGATTTGTTTAACACATTTTTGCATACTACATAATTCCATATTTCTTATTTCATTGTTTGATGTCTTCACTATTATTCTACAATGTAATAAAAAAATAAAGAAAAACCCTTGAATGAGTAGGTGTGTCCAAACTTTTGACTGGTACTGTATACACATATATATATATATATATATATATATATATATTGTGGGTTTAGAGAATAGTTATTACTTATACTCTGTCTTATCTCCCTCTCTATCCCCCTCCAACTATTTTCCTCTCACCCCCACCTCTCTTCAACTCTCTCTCCCTTTCCCTATCTCGTCCTCTCTCTTCTTCTCACTGTGTCTCCCTGTCACCCACTCTCAACCACCCTCTCTCTCTCTTCCAGTGTTCCTCTCCCCTGTAGTCTCTCTCTCTTGCACATACACCATTGTCTTCCGAGTGCATCTGCTGAGAGTTAAATCCTCTTGTGTCCTCTTGTGTCTCAATGTGTTGATGTGCCTGGTATCTGCCGAGGACACAACAGGAAGGACTTGGGCCTGGGCCAGGGCTGGCAAGGCTTCCCACCTCATTTGACTTTAAAGCAGACTTGTTCTCTCTCTGCTGTCTCTCTGGCTGTGGGCTGAATGCAGAGAGAGGGGATGGGCACGCTGCTGGATGGTTATACAATTCATAAAAAATTTATTTTCACACGCAGACAGGATGGCCGCGAGTCAAAAGTGGTTCCCTTTCATGGTGCTGAAGAAGAACTCGAAAGCCACCAAGAGGCGACTCATTGTTTCATTAGCAGTCTGCATTGAGGTTCGTCTGGGACACAGAATAACTGCATTTAAAGTGAAATAAGTGTTGTTTTTTTACAATTTAAAGTAGTCTTAAATTGAGGAGTTTAATTCCAAAACTCTATATATCAATTTTCAGAAATGTTAGTACATTTGCTAATATTGTTGAAAGAACAAAGGCGAACATTTGGTGAACGTAGCGTTTTTGAACAAAACTCCTCAATTATAGAATTTCACCAGTAGGAGTGACCATTCCAATGGTATTATTATCTCCATTTATTGCTGTATTTAATCTGTATCGCTGAAGCATTATAGCGTGACTGAAATGTAAAGGTCATTTCAGATTGAGCCGCCATATGCAGCGTTTACCATGAACGCAGTCTCTGCTAATGCAGGAACATTTCCTTTACATTTCAAACACGCTGTAACGCTGAACTTCCTCGATACGGATTAAATAGAGCCCTTGCTCATTTATCTTGTTTATATACTAATTGAAAAAGTAAATCCTTTTGATATCAAGATTGCGCATAATCTTATATCAAGATTACGCCTCCACACACTCATGCACATACGCAAGATGGCGCCGACAGAAATGGCAACTCTGCTTCTAGCTCCTAAGCAACTTTGCAGTATTTTGCTTTTTTGTGTGTTATTTCTTACATTATTAGCCCAGAATGTTTTTGTGTTATTACATGCAGCCGGAAATAACTTTTGGATATCAGAGTGGCGGTAACTCACCAGTATTACGACCAGGAATACGATTTTTCCAAATTGGGTCCTTTGTTCGTACCCCCCAGGGCAATTGAATTTATCCCAGAGGCTGCTCCAAGACGCTGCCGGCCGAAAAGAGGCATTCGGGATGGACTTCTAGTCCGACTCAGGAGGCGGACACACCATACACCAATGCCGAGTATATTACTCGCTAATGTTCTGTCTCTGGACGAGACAAGCTCAGGGTGAGGTTCTCCTTCCAGAGAGACATCAGGGACTGTAATACTCTGTTTCACGGAATCATGGCTCTCTCCAGATATACAGTACAGTGCATTGCAAAAGTATTCATCCCCCTTGGCGTTTTTCCTATTTTGTTGCATTATAACCTGTCATTTAAATTTATTTTTATTTATTTTTATTTTTATTTGGATTTCATGTAATGGACATACACAAAATAGTCCAAATTGGTGAAGTGAAATGAAAAAAATAACTTGTTTCAAAAAAGTACATAAAAACAAAAAATGGAAAAGTGGTGCGTGCATATGTATTCACCCCTTTTGCTATGAAGCCCCTAAATAAGATCTGGTGCAACAAATTACCTTCAGAAGTCACATAATTTGTTAAATAAAGTTCACCTATGTGCAATCTAAGTGTCACATGATCTGTCACATGATCTCAGTATATATATACACCTGTTCTGAAAGGCCACAGAGTCTGCAACACCACTAAGCAAGGGGCACCACCAAGCAAGTGGCACCATGAAGACCAAGGAGCTCTCCAAATAGGTCAGCAGAGGTGTGGACTCGAGTCACATGACTTGGACTCGAGTCACAAATATGATGACTTGCAACTCGACTTTGACTTTAACACTAATGACTCGTGACTTAAATTGGACTTGAGCCCTTTGACTCGAACTGACTTGATACCTTCCCCAAGACCAAGTATTAAAAATGATGCTATTAAAAAAGTGTGCAGCGCATCAACTCTTCATTTAACGGATTACAGTTTGAATCAGACAGCAGCCAATCAAATTGTGCCAGCTTAGAAAAAGTTGCGCGTGTCAATGCAGAGGAATGTCGGTGGGTGAATTTAGTCGGAGCCCTCGGAAAGATGATACCCAAAATTATTATTTTCAGATATGAAGACTACGCTGTAGTCAACAAAAAACGGATTGCAACTTGCAAAACATGCGGGAAGAAAATTAGACGGAGGCGCAACAACTTCCAACTTGGTTCGACATTTGAAGCTGCACAAATTTGAGGAAAACGCTACTGAACCTCTGTCAACACATTGACTGTACTATTCAATTAGGAAAAACACCACCTTTTCAAGATGCCTACAAGGCCCTCCCCCACCCTCCCTTTGGCAAATCAGATCACGACCCCATTTTGTTCCTCCCTTCCTATAGGCAGAAACTCAAACAGGAAGTACCTGTGCTAAGGACTATTCAAAGATGGTCTGACCAATCGGAATCCATGCTTCAATATTGTTTTGATCACGCGGACTGGGATATGTTCTGGGTAGCCTTTGAGAATAACATTGACGTTTACAAGGACATGGTGAAGGAAGTGTATAGGGGATGTTGTTCCAACGGTGACTATTAAAACCTTCCCAAACCATAAACTGTGGATAGATGGCAGCATTGGGGCAAACCTGAAAGCGCAAACCACCGCATTTAACTGCCCTGTGCAACTGTGTACTGGGCTTCCTGACGGGCCGCACCCAGGTGGTGAAGGTAGAAAACAACACCTCCACTTTGCTGATCCTCAACACAGGGGCCCCACATGACTGCGTGCTCACCCCCTTCCTGTACTCCCTGTCCAGCCATGACTGCATGGCCACAGATGCCTCCAACTCAATCATCAAGTTTGCAGACGACACAACAGTAGTTGTCCTGATTACCAACAATGACGAGACAGCCTACAGGGAGGAGGTGAGGGCCCTGGCAGAGTGTTGCCAGGAAAATAACATCTCCTTCAACATCAACAAAACTAAGGAGCTGATTGTGAACTTCAGGAAACAAGTGAGGGAGCATGCCCCTATCCACATCGACGGGACCGCAGTGGAAAAAGTGGAAAGCTTCCTCGGCGTACACATCACTGACAATCTGAAATGGTCCACCCACACAGACAGTGTGGTGAAGAAGGCGCAACAGCACCTCTTCAAACTCAGGAGGCTGAAGAAATTTGGCTTGGCCCCTAAGAACCTCAGAAACTTTTACAGATGCACAATTGAAAGCATCCTGTTGGGCTGTATCACCGTCTGGAATGGCAACTGCACAGCCCGCAACAGCAGGGCTCCGCAGAGGGTGGTATGGTCAGCCCAACGCATCACCGGGGGCAAACTACCTGCCGTTCAGGACACCTACAGCACCAGATGTCACAGGAAGGCCAAAAAAATCATCAAGGACAACAACCACCCAAGCCACTGCCTGTTCACCCCGTTACCACCCAGAAGGCGAGGTCAGTATAGGTGCATCAAAGCTGGGACCGAGGGACTGAAAAACAGCTTCTATCTCAAGGCCATCAGACTGTTAAATAGCCGTCACCACCCGGCTACTCAACCCTGCACCTTAGTGGCTGCCCTATACACATAGACAAGGAATCACTGGCCACTTTAATAATGGATCAGTAGTCACTTTAATCATGTTTACATATTGCTTTACTCATCTCATGTGTATATACTGTACTCTATTCTACAGTTTTTTAGTCAATGCCACTCCGACATTGCTCGTCCTAATATTTATATATTTAATTATTTTACTTTTAGATTTGTGTATTGTCGTGAATTGTTAGATGCTACTGCACTGTTGGAGCTAGGAACACAAGCAGTTCGCTACACCCAGCAATAACTACGATGTTCATGTAACCAATAAAATTTGATTTGATTTGACCTCCTTGATGTTAAGATAACAGATTTAGGAAAACAGACTCCATGCATTGCCTTCATGCGCTCCCTACAACCCCCCACATTGAGCCAATCACGAGTTTAATTTGTGTCTACCTAACTCCCGAGCGGCGCAGCGGTCTAATGCACTACAGACCCTAGCTTGATTCCAGACTGTATCTCAACCGGCCGCAATTGGGAGTCCCATCGTGCAGCGCACAATTGGCCCAGCGTTGTCCGGGTTTGGCCGGGGTAAACCGTCATTGTAAATAAAATAAAAATCTTAACTTTCTTGCCTAGTTGAATAACAATAAAAAAAAAGCGATCCATCTTTGATTGGCTTGAGCCGTTCAAGGTTTCTCCTCGTTAGCTACCATTAGCCTGAGGTCCAGGCATCCTCTCTTCAAGTTGCTAATGATAATTACAGAGGAGTGGCTGTCAATGCCAGCCTTGCAGATGAACGCTCTTAAAATGGAGGCCACTGAGTCACTCCACTCAGAGTTAGGCTGTGTGGGGGGGGTTCCGGAGGGGGGTATGTTTTTCCGTATTAGTGGACAATGACCTATGAAGGCCTTGCTTTTTTGACTCTACAATGCAAATGTAGATAATTATAGGTCAGAGGTCGTATGGTATACCTCTTACACCTTCTCTCAGTCAATGTCACTATTCTGCTGTTGGTGCTGACTGGAGACATCAAGTCCATGCATGTTGACACCTGGCTGGCAACAAGACATATACAGTGGGGCAAAAAAGTATTTAGTCAGCCACCAATTGTGCAAGTGTTCCTACTTAAAAAGATGAGAGAGGCCTGTAATTTTCATCATAGGTACACTTCAACTATGACAGACAAAATGAGAAAAGAAAATCCAGAAAATCACATTGTAGGATTTTTTTATGAATTTATTTGCAAATTATGGTGGAAAATAAGTATTTGGTCACCTACAAACAAGCAAGATTTCTGGCTCTCACAGACCTGTAACTTCTTCTTTAAGAGGCTCCTCTGTCCTCCACTCGTTACCTGTATTAATGGCACCTGTTTGAACTTGTTATCAGTATAAAAGACACCTGTCCACAACCTCAAACAGTCACACTCCAAACTCCACTATGGCCAAGACCAAAGAGCTGTCAAAGGACACCAGAAACAAAATTGTAGACCTGCACCAGGCTGGGAAGACTGAATCTGCAATAGGTAAGCAGCTTGGTTTGAATAAATCAACTGTGGGAGCAATTATTAGGAAATGGAAGACATACAAGACCACTGATAATCTCCCTCGATCTGGGGCTCCATGCAAGATCTCACCCCATGGGGTCAAAATGATCACAAGAACGGTGAGCAAAAATCCCAGAACCACACGGGGGGGGACCTAGTGAATGACCTGCAGAGAGCTGGGACCAAAGTAACAAAGCCTACCATCAGTAACACACTACGCCACCAGGGACTCAAATCCTGCAGTGCCAGACGTGTCCCCCTGCTTACGCCAGTACATGTCCAGGCCCGTCTGAAGTTTGCTAGAGAGCTTTTGGATGATCCAGAAGAAGATTGGGAGAATGTCAGATGAAACCAAAATAGAACTTTTTGGTAAAAACTCAACTCGTCGTGTTTGGAGGACAAAGAATGCTGAGTTGCATCCAAAGAACACCATACCTACTGTGAAGCATGGGGGTGGAAACATCATGCTTTGGGGCTGTTTTTCTGCAAAGGGACCAGGACGACTGATCCGTGTAAAGGACAGAATGAATGGGGCCATGTATCGTGAGATTTTGAGTGAAAACCTCCTTCCATCAGCAAGGGCATTGAAGATGAAACGTGGCTGGGTCTTTCAGCATGACAATGATCCCAAACACACCGCCCGGGCAACGAAGGAGTGGCTTCGTAAGAAGCATTTCAAGGTCCTGGAGTGGCCTAGCCAGTCTCCAGATCTCAACCCCATAGAAAATCTTTGGAGGGAGTTGAAAGTCCGTGTTGCCCAGCAACAGCCCCAAAACATCACCGCTCTAGAGGAGATCTGCATGGAGGAATGGGCCAAAATACCAGCAACAGTGTGTGAAAACCTTGTGAAGACTTACAGAAAACGTTTGACCTCTGTCATTGCCAACAAAGGGTATATAACAAAGTATTGAGAAACTTTTGTTATTGACCAAATACTTAATTTCCACCATAATTTGCAAATAAATTCATAAAAAATCCTACAATGTGATTTTCTGGATTTTTTTTCTCATTTTGTCTGTCATAGTTGAAGTGTACCTATGATGAAAATTCTCTCAAATTCTCTCATCTTTTTAAGTGGGAGAACTTGCACAATTGGTGGCTGACTAAATACTTTTTTGCCCCACTGTATCCCATTCCCTAAATCAGTGTTTCCCAACCCTGGCCCTCCAGTACCCCAAACAGTACACATTTTTGTTATAGCCCTGGACAAACACACCTCATTCAGCTCATTGAGGGTTTGATAATTAGTTGACAAGTTGAATCAGGTGTGCTTGTCCATGGTTACAATAAAAATGTGTAATGTTGTGGGTAGTCGAGGACCAGGGTCGGGAAACACTGCCCTAAATCACTCTTTGGTCAATACATTGTGCTTTTGAAGATACGTTTTAAATGGTCACTTCGATCTAGCTTTATGGCCTAGTCCACAGAGATTCCCTGTTTCATTCAATGGGAAAGACAGACCCTCTTGCCAAGCCTTTTAAATATGCACATATGACTTCCTGAGAACAGCCATGTTCTCTCTCTCTCAATTCAATTTAAGGGCTTCATTAGCATGGGAAACATACTG
The DNA here is from genome assembly GCF_045679555.1 of Salvelinus alpinus. Taxonomy (NCBI): domain Eukaryota; kingdom Metazoa; phylum Chordata; class Actinopteri; order Salmoniformes; family Salmonidae; genus Salvelinus; species Salvelinus alpinus. Next base: position 8,814,709 of record NC_092106.1, on the reverse strand, counting down.
TATGTTTACATTGCCAATGCAAGTGAAATAGATAATAAACAAAAGTGACATAGACAATACAAAATTAACAGGAAACATTACACTCACAAAAGTTCCAAAAGAATAAAGACGTTTCAAATGCCATAGTATGTCTGTGGGGTGTCAGGTATCCTAGAGGTTAGAGTGTTGGACTAGTAACCGGAAGGTTGCAAGATCAAATCCCCGAGCGGAAAATTTCAAGATCTGTCCCTGAACAAGGGACTGTTCCTAGGCGGTCATTGAAAATAAGAATTTGTTCTTAACTGACTTGCCTAGTTAAAAAATATATATAAATGCAAATCCAGGGTGGAGTGGTGGGCCAGGTAGACATTAGGTTTTGAGGCACAGTCTCGTGAAATGCTTGCATTTACCTGCTGTATGGTGGCAGGGTGCATTTGTGCGTTGGGGAAAGTGGAAGAGTCTTTTTCAATCACTCCCTTGAGTGTTGTGGTCACCCTTTCCTGCCGGTCCCTCAGGTCATTTGTGCCCGTGTGAATTATTATGTGGCTGGGGGACTCAAGTCTGTCCTCTGACAACAGCTCCAGGGCATGCCTAGTGTTTGGGCACCAGAGTTTAACCACTTTGTGGAAAAAGTTTTTCCTCTTTAATCTATTTGCCATTTGAGTCAAGGAGGAGCACAATCTCTGGATTTTGTGTGTCCTCAATGGATGTGTCGGGGTTGTCAAGAGAGTTATCAGGGGAACTGAGAGGGGGCTGTTAGGAGGGTGTGGGGTCTGTTGGGTTGGTGGGTCCTGTGTTGTATGTCCCATTGTGGTGTTGAGGTTGTGGTCCAGGTCAGAGGTGGGCTGTTCTGCTCTCTGTCACACCTCTCTCTCTCTCTCTCTCTCTCACACTCTCTCAATTCAATTTCAATTTAAGGAGCTTTATTGGCATGGGAAACATATGTTTACATTGCCAAAGCAAGTGAAATAGATACTAAACAAAAGTGAAATGAACAATAAAAACTTAACAGTAAATATTACACTTACAAAAGTTCCAAAAGAATAAAGACATGTCAAATCTCATTGTCTATATTCAGTGTTGAAATGATGTGCAAAATAGTTAAGAACATAAATATAGGTTGCTATTGGTGTTTGTTTCTTCACTGGTTGCCCCTTTCTTGTGGCAACAGGTCACAAATCTTGCTCCTGTGATTGCACACTGTGGCACTTCACCGAATAGATATGGGAATTTATAGAAATTCTCTTATATGGTCATACATTTGGCAAGAGGTTAGGAAGTGCAGCTTAGTATTCTGTCACGCCCTGATCTGTTTCACCTGTCTTTGTGATTGTCTCCACCCACCTCCAGGTGTCACCTGTTTTCCCCATAGTCCCTGGGTACTTATTCCTGTTGTCACGAACCGGCTCAAAGCCCGTAACAAAAGGGAGACAACGTGGAGATAAGGAGTAACAAATATATATTTATTAAATAAAGTAACTAAGTACAATATACAATGGTGTGTGTAATCAGTAGTGTAAGTGAGTGTTTAGCATGCATGAATGTGATAATGCAGGGTGTTGAAAGGTGCCAAAGCAAACAACCAAAAAGCACCACGAAACACAACAAAATCTATCAAGGTGTCTGCATGGAGAGAGTCTCCTCCATGAATGGGGAAGTGGTGCATTTATCCTATGACAGTGGGCCCAGGTGTTTCCCATGTAGCTGACGACCCTCCCAACTCCGCCCACCGGCATCCTAATAAGGAAACAAGAACAAAGAGAGAATACGGCAGACAGAGTGGGAGGGTCGTCACACTGTGTTCCCTGTTTTTCTGTTGCCAGTTCGTCTTGTCTACCCAACCAGCATGGTTTTTCCATGATCTTGCTTTTTCCTTATCTCTGTTTTGCTAGTCCTCCCGGTTTTGACCCTTGCCTGCCTTGACTCTGAACCCGCCTGCCTGACCATACTGCCTGCCCTGACCTCGAGCCTGCCTGCCACTCTGTACCTCCTGGACTCTGACCTAGTTTATGATATTTTGCTTGTCCACGACCATTCTCTTGCCTGCCCCTTGGGTTATAATAAACCTCAGAGACTTGAACCATCTGCCTCCCGTGTCTGCATCTGGGTCTCGCCCTGTGTCCTTTATATTTCCACCCCATTTTGTGGGCAGTGTGCACATAGCCTGTCTTCTCTTTAGAGCCAGGTCTGCATTCTGTGGCCTTTCTCAATAGCAAGGCTATGCTCACTGAGTCCGTACATAGTCAAAGATTTCCTTCATTTTGGGTCAGTCACAGTGGTCAGGTATTCTGTCACTGTGTAATCTCTGTTAGGGTCAAATAGCATTCTAGTTTGCTCAGTTTTTTTGTAAAATATTTTCAATGTGTCAAGTAATTATCTTTTTGTTTTCTCATGATTTGTTTGGGCCTAATAGTGTTGTTGTCCTGGGGCTCTGTGGTGTCTGTTTGTGTTTGTGAACTGAGCCCCAGGACCAGCTTGCTTAGGGGGCTCTTCTCCAGGTTTATTTCTCTGTAGGTGACAGCTTTGTTATGGAAGGCTTGGCAATTGCTTCCTTTTAGGTGGTTGTAGAATTTAATGTCTCTTTTCTGGATATTGATATTTAGCGGGTTTTAGCTGCATTCCTGTCTCACCCCCCGGCCCTGTGGAAAGAAATGTGTTTTTTGCCAATTTTAACCATTGTTGTTTGTGTACATGGATTTAATAATGTTGTTTGATTTTCCCCTAACACCGTTTTCCATCAATTTGTATCGCAGGCCCTCTTGCCAAATTGAGTCGAAAGCTTTTTTGAAATCAACAAAGCATGAGAAGACTTTGCCTTTGTTTTGGTTTGTTTGTTTGTAAATTAGGGTGTGGATGGTGAATACATGGTCTGTCGTACGGTAATTTGGTAAAAAGTTAATTTGACATTTCCTCAGTACATTGTTTTCGCTGAGGAAATGTACGAGTCTGCTGTTAATGATAACGCAAAGGATTTTCCCAAGGTTGCTGTTGACGCATGTCCCATGGTAGTTATCGGGGTCAAATTTGTCTCCACTTTTGTGGATTGGGGGGGGATCAGTCCTTGGTTCCAAATATTGGGGAATATGTCAGAGCTGAGAATTATGTTTTATAATTTCATTTAGAGAGTTTGTTTTTTGTCCTGTAGTTCATTCAATGTAATTGAAGAATCTAGTGGATTCTGGTAGTCTTTAATAGTTGATTCTAAGATTTGTATTTGATCATGTATATGTTTTTGCTGTTTGTTCTTTGTTATAGAGCCAACAATATTGGAGAAGTGGTTTATCCATACATCTCAGTTTTGGATAGATTTTGTGTTGTTTGTTTAGAGTATTACAATTTTCCCTGAAGTGGTTAAATTCTTCAATTACGTTGAGCTGATTTCTAAAGTGCTGTTCCTTCTTTTTCCATAGTGTATTTCTGTATTGTTTTAGTGATTCACCATAGTGAAGGGGTAGGCTCAGGTTTTCTGGGTATCAATGTTTTTGGTTAGATAGGTTTCTCAATTTCTTTCTTAGGTATTTGCATTCTTCATCAAACTATTCATCATTCTTGTACATTTTCTTAGGTTGTCTGCTTGTATTTTTTAGATTTGATAGGGAAGCTGAGAGGTCAAATATACTGTTTAGGATTTTTACTGCCAAGTTTACACCTTCACTATTACAGTGAAACATTTTGTCTAGGAACTTGTCTAGAAGGGATTGAAATTGTTGTTGCCTAATTGTTTTTTGGTAGATTTCCACACTATTTTCCTTCCATCTACAGCATTTCTTAATATTATTCATTTTCTTTGGCTTTGATGCTTCTTGATTTAGCAACGCTCTGTTCAAGTAGAGTGTGATTTTGCTGTGATCTGATAGGGGTGTCAATGTACTGACTGTGAACGCTCTAAGAGGCTCTGGGTTAAGGTCGGTGACAAAGTAGTCTACAGTACTACTACCAAGAGATGAGCTGCACGTGTACCTACCATAGGAGTCCCCTCGGAGCCTACCATTGACTATGTACATACCCAGCGTCTGACAGAGCTTCAGGAGTTTTTGTTGGTTATGTTGACGTAGTTGTGTCTAGGGGGGCAAATGGGGGAGGGAATGCTGTCACCTCCTGGTAGGTGTTTGTCCCCCTGTATGCTGAGGGTGTCGGGTTCTTGTCCAGTTTTGGCATTTAGGTCGCCACAGACTAGTACATGTCCCTGGGCCTGGAAATTGTTGATCTCCCCCTCTGGGATGGAGAAGCCGTCAAAGTTAAAGTATGGGGATTCTATTGGGGGAATATAGGAAGCACACATGAGGACATTCTTCTCTGTTGAGATAATTTCCTTGTTAATTTCTAGCCAGATGTAAAATGTTCCTGTTTTGATACATTTAATAGAGTTGGTTTGGTCTGCTCTATATCACATTAGCATACCCCCTGAGTCTCTTCCCTGTTTCACACCTGGTAGTTTGGTGGATTGGACTACCAGCTCCCTGTAACCTAGAGGGCAACCAGGTCCGTATCCTTTGTACCATGTTTCTTGTAGGATGACAATGTCTGTATTTCCAAAGTCTGGGTTCCTGCTCTGTAGGCCAAAGGCAGAGGACTTGTATATTCCAGGATGAGATAGTAAAAGCTTTGTATTCCATAGTGTATAGTGTAGTTTTTGTGTGGTTTAGGCCCCGACCATTAAAGTAGGTCTCTCTCAGTATATCTCCATCTTCTCCCTATGTTTCTAAAACCCCCAGGACACTCTGAGATCATTGTATCATTTCTGTGTGAGTGTAGTATGATGGATAAGAACATTAACATGTGCCTTCCTTGTATGTCACAGTGTGCCTCAGGGTAATGGTGCGTTTGTGAGGCTATGTTTGTCTGAGTGTGTGAATCAATGTAGCCCCACACAGACACACACACGAACACACGTGTAGAATGAGCTCATATTGTCGCACCTCTCAAAGGCTCTGCATGTGCTCAACAAACCATCTGTGTGATTGCAGTGTAGATTATAATGTACAGTGCGTCCCTCCATGTGTGTATCACTAATAGGAGCGTGAGTCTGCTGAGGGGGCTGTAGGCTGTAGTCCAATTCTTTGTGTTCTTCAGATGGCGGTTGGCCCCCATACAGCCCCTTCTAACAGAGGGGTCAGGCTCCCGGGCCCCGGGGCCAGAGCATCCATCATCCCACTGGTGTTTGAGGCCGGCTCCGTCGACAACACCAATTATACTGAGGAGCCTATCGACAACACTCGCACACTGGGCCTGTCTATGTCCCACTTCTTTTGTCTTGTGCTCACAGACAGAGAGCAACTGATTACTAATGATGATTTATCAGTTATTTTTTTTCTACTTTGTTGTTTTTGACTGTTTTATGGACCGCATCTTTTAATCGTCTCTTTTTCGACATTTTGTTTCATGAGGTCTTTGTGAATTAACATGTACCAACAACGTGCTGTTACTAACTAGTTGACAACAATTGAGAAACGTTGAACATTGAAAGATTTGGAGGTACAGAATTGCCAGCGTATTCCCTCTTTGTGATAAAGTCACAGAAGTGAAACACTTGTGGATATAGCTCCTCAGAGACAATGACCGTACTCCCAAAGATGTGGATGTTATTCCAACTCCCTGTCATGCCCCCTGGGCGTATGGCACGTCACAATAGAAAACATGCACACTTGTGTCCCATTTCCAAAACACACTGAAATTAATGACCAATTAGCTTACACAAGTCACTCTTAATTATGCCTCAGTCTGCTTGTGGCATAATAGGAATGTAACAATGGCCGTAGTTATCACAGCTCAGGAGAAGATGCAGACAGTTTCGAAGTAACAAAAGTTTATTACAAAAACAAGGGGGCAGGCAAACGAATGGTCAAGGGCAGGCAGAGGTCAGTAATCCAAGCCAGTGTCACAAGCTACAGAACGGCAGGCAGGCTCAGGGTAGGCAGAATGGTTCAAACCGGGAAAAAATACCTAGAGCACAACAGGCGTACGGGAAAACCACTGGTAGGCTTGACGAGACAAGACGAACTGGCAACAGACAAACAGAGAACACAGGTTAAAATACCCTTGGGATAATGGGGAAGATGGGCGACACCTGGAGGGGGGTGGAGACAAGCACAAAGACAAGTGAAACAGATCAGGGTGTGACGGTAGTGTTTGTGTGCCCTTCTCCTGTGGTATCCAAAATAAGAATGCTGAACTCTTTTGGACCATTTGCAGTTGCTTTCATGTATGATGTGTCTCAGATCTCCAAGGGAGGCAAAGTAATGCCTCTAGCGTTGTTTTCCAATTGGTTTGAGTGTCAAGTGGATTCTTTTACTCCTCATTGCTTTTCTTTTTGATGTATTTCCAGTGGTTGATTGTTGTTTTAGTTCATTATTTCATCAACTCATGAAATTAATGAAGTAAATTACAATATGTTTGAACGGGACTTGAAGTATTATCACGCATACATTAGTAGGTTTACAACCCAGACAGAACTATGTCCTGATTTTAGCTTTCGCAACTTTAATTCCTATGGAAGATATAATAGGAGGGTAGATGCATCGAAATATAATGAATAGAACAGGCTTGGAAGCTCTAAGGCTGGCAATTTGATTTGTAAACTCATGGGTACACTCCGAACACACTCCGAACGACTGCCTGGGGGGTGCTCCCGGATCCGGGTTTCTGAGGCAGTAAAAGTTAAGAGCTGTAATATCCTATGTTTCACCGAGTCGTGGCTGAACGATGACACGGACAATATAGAGCTGGAGGGATTTTCAATGCACCGGCAGAACAGAGAAGCTACGTCTGGTAAGACGAGGGGTGGGGGGGGGGTGTGTCTTTTTGTCAATAACAGCTGGTACGCGATGTCTAATATTAAAGAAGTCTCGAGGTATTGCTTGCCTGAGGTAGAGTACCTTATGATAAGCTGCAGACCACAATATCTACCAAGAGAGTTCTCATCTATATTATTCCTAGCCATCTATTTACCACCACAGCTGGCCACAGCTGGCTGCTGGCACTAAGAGCGCACTAAACAAACTCTATAAGGCCATAAGCAAAAAAGAAAATGCTCACCCAGAAGCGGTGCTCCTAGTGGCCGGGGACTTTAATGCAGGCAAACTTAAATCAGTTTTACAATTTTTTTACTAGCATGTCACATGTGCAACTAGAGGAAAAAAACCTCTAGACCACCTTTACTCCACACACAGAGATGCATACAAAGCTCTCCCTCGCCCTCCATTTGGCAAATCCGACCATAATTATATCCTCCTGATTCCTGCTTACAAGCCAAAACTAAAGCAGAAAGTACCAGTGACTCGCTTAATATAGAAGTGGTCAGATGGTGCGGATGCTACGCTACAGGACTGTTTTGCTAGCACAGTCTGGAATATGTTCCGGGATTCATCCAATGGCATTGAGGAGAATACCACCTCAGTCATCGGCTTCCTCAATAAGTGCATCGATGACGTCGTCCACACAGTGACCGTACGTAGTACATATCCCAACCAGAAGCCATGGATTACAGGCAACATCAGCATCGAGCTAAAGGCTAGAGCTGCCGCTTTCAAGGAGCGGGACACTAATCTGGACACCTATAAGAAATCTCGCTATGCCCTCAGACGAACCATCAAAAAAGCAAACCTCAATACAGGATTAAGATTGAATCCTACTACACCGGCTCTGACGCTCATCGGCTGTGGCAGGGCTTGAAAACTATTATGGACTACAAAGGGAAACCCAGACGTGAGCTGCCCAGTGACGCAAGCCTATCAGACAAGCTAAATGCCATTTATGCTCGCTTCGAGGCAAGCAACACTGAAGCATGCACGAGAGCACCAGCTGTTCTGGATAACTGTGTGATAACGTAGTCGATGTGAGCAAGAACTTTACATTCACAAAACCACGGGGTCAGATGGATTACCAGGACATGTACTCAAAGCACACGCGGACCAGCTGGCAAGTTACTTCACTGACATTTTCAACCTCTCCCTGACTGAGTGTTTAATTCCTACATGTTTCAAGCATCCCACCATTGTCCCTGTGCCCAAGGAAGCGAAGGTAACCTGCCTAAATGATTACCGCTCCGTAGCACTCACGTCGGTAGCCATGAAGTGCTTTGAAAGGTTGGTCATGGCTCACATCAACAGCATCCTCCCGGATAACCTAGACCCACTCCTATTCACATACCGCCCCTACAGATCCACAGACGACGCAATCTCAATCGCACTCCACACTGCCCTTTCCCACCTGGACAAAAGGAACACCTATGTGAGAATGCTGTTCATTGACTATAGCTCAGCGTTCAACACCATAGTTCCCACGAATCTCATCACTAAGCTAAGGATCCTGGGACTAAACACCTCCCTCTGCAACAGGATCCTGGACTTCCTGACGGGCTGCCCCCAGGTGGTAAGGGTAGGCAACAACACATCTGCCAATCTGATCCTCAACACTGGGGCCCCTCAGGGGTGTGTACTTAGTCCCCTCCTGTACTCCCTGATCACCCACGAATGCGTGGCCAAAAACGACTGCAACACCATCATTAGGTTTGCGGACGACACAACAGTGGTAGGCCTAATTACCAACAACGATGAGGCAGCCTGTAGGGAGGTCAGAGAACGGTCAGTGTGCTGCCAGGACAACAAGCTCTCCCTCAATGTGAGCAAGACAAAGGAGCTGATTGTGGACTACAGGAAAAGGCAGGCCAAACAGGCCCCAATTAACATTAATGGGGCTGTAGTGGAGCGGGTCGAGAGTTTCAAGTTCCTTGGTGTCCACATCACCAATGATCTATCACGGTCCAAACACACCAAGACAGTCATGAAGAGGGCACGATAAAACATTTCCCCCCTCAGGAGACTGAAAAAATTTGGCATGTCCCCATATCCTCAAAAAGTTTTACAGCTGCACCATCGAGATCATCCTGACCGGTTGCATCACCGCCTGGTATGGCAACTGCTCGGCATCTGACCGTAAGGTGCTACAGAGGGTAATGCGTATGGCCCTGTACATCACTGGGGCCAAGCTTCTTGCAATCCAGGACCTATATAATAGGCGGTGTCAGAGGAAAGGCCATACAATTGTCAGAGACTCCAGTTACCCAAGTCATAGACTGTTCTCTCTGCTACCGCACGGCAAGCGGTACCAGAGCACCAAGTCTAGGACAAAAGCCTCCTTAACAGCTCCTACCCTCAAGCCACAAGACTGCTGAACAATTAATCAAATGGCCACTGGACTTTTACATTGACCCCCCTCCATTTGTTTTGTACACTGCTGCTACTCACTGTTTATTATCTATGCAGGGCTCCGGGCAGCCGAGCGGAAATGGAGGAAAACTCGCCTCCCTGCGGACCTGGCATCCTTTCACTCCCTCCTCTCTACATTCTCCTCTTCTGTCTCTGCTGCTAAAGCCACTTTCTACCACTCTAAATTCCAAGCATCTGCCTCTAACCCTAGGAAGCTCTTTGCCACCTTCTCCTCCCTCCTGAATCCTCCTCCCCCTCCCCCCCCCTCCTCCCTCTCTGCGGATGACTTCGTCAACCATTTTGAAAAGAAGGTCGACGACATCCGATCCTCGTTTGCTAAGTCAAACGACACCGCTGGTTCTGCTCACACTGCCCTACCATGTGCTTTGACCTCTTTCTCCCCTCTCTCTCCAGATGAAATCTTGCGTCTTGTGACGGCCGGCCGCCCAACAACCTGCCCGCTTGACCCTATCCCCTCCTCTCTTCTCCAGACCATTTCCGGAGACCTTCTCCCCTACCTCACCTCGCTCATCAACTCATCCTTGACCGCTGGCTACGTCCCTTCCGCCTTCAAGAGAGCGAGAGTTGCACCCCTTCTGAAAAAACCTACACTCGATCCCTCTGATGTCAACAACTACAGACCAGTATCCCTTCTTTCTTTTCTCTCCAAAACTCTTGAACGTGCCGTCCTTGGCCAGCTCTCCTGCTATCTCTCTCAGAATGACCTTCTTGATCCAAATCAGTCAGGTTTCAAGACTAGTCATTCAACTGAGACTGCTCTTCTCTGTGTCACGGAGGCGCTCCGCACTGCTAAAGCTAACTCTCTTTCCTCTGCTCTCATCCTTCTAGACCTATCGGCTGCCTTTGATACTGTGAACCATCAGATCCTCCTCTCCACCCTCTCCGAGTTGGGCATCTCCGGCGCGGCCCACGCTTGGATTGCGTCCTACCTGACAGGTCGCTCCTACCAGGTGGCGTGGCGAGAATCTGTCTCCGCACCACGTGCTCTCACCACTGGTGTCCCCCAGGGCTCTGTTCTAGGCCCTCTCCTATTCTCGCTATACACCAAGTCACTTGGCTCTGTCATATCCTCACATGGTCTCTCCTATCATTGCTATGCAGACGACACACAATTAATCTTCTCCTTTCCCCCTTCTGATAACCAGGTGGCGAATCGCATCTCTGCATGTCTGGCAGACATATCAGTGTGGATGATGGATCACCACCTCAAGCTGAACCTCGGCAAGACGGAGCTGCTCTTCCTCCCGGGGAAGGACTGCCCGTTCCATGATCTTGCCATCACGCTTGACAACTCCATTGTGTCCTCCTCCCAGAGCGCTAAGAACCTTGGCGTGATCCTGGACAACACCCTGTCGTTCTCAACCAACATCAAGGCGGTGACCCGTTCCTGTAGGTTCATGCTCTACAACATTCGCAGAGCACGACCCTGCCTCACACAGGAAGCGGCGCAAGTCCTAATCCAGGCACTTGTCATCTCCCGTCTGGATTACTGCAACTCGCTGTTGGCTGGGCTCCCTGCCTGTGCGATTAAACCCCTACAACTCATCCAGAACGCCGCAGCCCGTCTGGTGTTCAACCTTCCCAAGTTCTCTCACGTCACCCCGCTCTTCCGCTCTCTCCACTGGCTTCCAGTTGAAGCTCGCATCCGCTACAAGACCATGGTGCTTGCCTACGGAGCTGTGAGGGGAACGGCACCTCCGTACCTTCAGGCTCTGATCAGGCCCTACACCCAAACAAGGGCACTGCGTTCATCCACCTCTGGCCTGCTCGCCTCCCTACCTCTGAGGAAGTACAGCTCCCGCTCAGCCCAGTCAAAACTGTTCGCTGCTCTGGCACCCCAATGGTGGAACAAACTCCCCCACGACGCCAGGTCAGCGGAATCAATCACCACCTTCCGGAGACACCTGAAACCCCACCTCTTTAAGGAATACCTAGGATAGGATAAAGTAATCCTTCTAACCCCCCCCCCCCCCCTTAGAGTTAGATGCACTATTGTAAAGTGGTTGCTCCACTGGACATCATAAGGTGAATGCACCAACTTGTAAGTCGCTCTGGATAAGAGCGTCTGCTAAATGACTTAAATGTAAATGTAAATGTATGCATAGCCACTGCACCCCTACCTACATGAAAACATTACCTCTTACCTCATTACCTCTACATTACCTGTACCCCCACATCTGACTCGGTACCGGTACCCCCTGTATATAGCCTCATCATTGTTGTGTTATTGTGTTACTTTTTATAATTGTTTTGCTTTAGTTTATTTTGTAAATGTTTTCTTAACTCTTCTTGAACTGCACTGTTGGTTAAGGGCTTGTAAGTAAGTATTTCACGGTAAGGTCTACACTTGTTGTATTCGGCGGATGTGACAAATAAAGTTTGATTTGATTTGGTCTAGGTCAGAAATACACAGGTTAAGACAACGTATTCACAAATCTGGTACCAGCACCATTGCTAACTACCAGCGCCGTTGCTAACTAGCATAGCCATTGTTGCAAAGAGTTATGGGATATTAGAATCCCGTTGTCTTAACCTTTGTCATCTTCAACCTATGGGTACACTCACATGGCTGACAGTCCACCCATTATGCCATCATTGACTCGAACAGGGATATCCGTTCTATTCATTCTATTTCTATGGTTAGATGTGTCGGTGAAAATGGGTCACCAACAGAAGACAAAAACAGAAAAAATCCAGCCCAGTTCAAAATTGGGAAAACTTCACACCTCAATGAACCTGTGAGAGAGCTAGGCAAAAAAAATGCTGTGAAGGGGCCTGTGCTGCTCGTAGAGGGGGACGCCCTAATCTCTCTTTTGTCCCGGTCCAGGTAGGGGTCTCGCTTTGGTATGAAGTTCCCCTTGAAGTGGAGTGAAGCAGGGTGGGTATAATGAAGTGTGATGGGACACCACCAGCCCCCTCCCCCACCACCTCTCACCCTGTCCCATACAGCCCAATCCCGTGCCATTATTGCCACTAACGTCCTTCCTGGGTCTGTGGAGAAGCCAACAGATGTTGACTGGTGTGAAAGGACCCTTGAGCTTGTAAACTAGCCGCCGGGATTTGGAGGGGACGGGATCAAAGGGAGGCCTACTTGAACACCTCCAGATACACATATACTCTGACATATCTTCACCCTCAGCATGTAGACAAATGCGTGCACACATGTATTCATACATGGACTCTCACATTGCAAGCCCATTGTCCACATACCCACACATTCACAAACATGCAATCAAGGACAAATGTGTGCACAAATACAAACATGATTTCACGCACAAATTCACAGACACAAACACGCACAAAGGTACTTGAACACACACTAGTTACCCAAACCAATCCTAAATGGGTCTGTTTTATGTAATACTTGTAATATATTTAACGCCCAGCAGTGTTGAGCGACAGCTTTACTTCGGGCCCTTTTCCCAGATTTAGAGAGCAGAACGGAGAATCAAGCACCCAGGTAGAAATGGTCTGAATCTTCTTTGAGTTTGACAAACCCAGGTTATGCAACAGAGTGCTGCTTGCAATGCCAGGTGACAATTAAAATAGCAAGCAGCGAGGTAGGGAGAAACTTAGAAGAAATAATAATTTGCTAGAGTGCTCAGGCAACCCTGTCTGACAAACATGACAATGTGGCATCACATAACACAACAGTCCTTCCCCAGATACCTGTTAGACAATGACTGCTCATCTTTTCTTTCCTGGATGAATATGCATTTAGGCCAAATGTAAAGGAGGTGGAATCGGTGGATGTGCCAAGTGCAAACATTGTAGCTTTGTTCTCTATTATTCCAGTGGCGGAGGTAGGAGATGTCCCTACTAGTCCTCCCAGAATGTCACCTCAGCATCATCACCGCTTTCATCCGCTAGGAACAGGAAGTGGTTTTTATGACTGTTTCCTGGATGTTACACTTCATTGTTTACTCTCCTTGTGTCGTGATAAACTCAGAGACGAAGATAAGAGTGTAAGGTCACTAGGGATATCTATGGTCAGCTAGAACTTGTTTTTACAGCTTACCAATTAAAGTACTACAAAATAACACCTTCAAATGTTAAAAAGAATAATAAAAAGGAGAATCAGAGCTTTATCATTAAACCAACCTCTTTCTGTCTGTGGCTTTTTGTTTATTGGGGGGGGGATGAGAAGAGAGCATGTTGGGTATTCAGCCACCCCTTTTAACTGGCTCATGGAGGATAAGTGACACACACAGACACATTGGAATATCCCTTGCAGTCCAAAATAGCATTCACCCACACACCCCCAAAAAAATCTCACATACTACTCTCTCAAGATTTTGCTTGAACAATTAATCCCATGACTCAAATCACCAGAAAAAGTCCAACAGTGCTTTTGACTTGAGTACAATGAAAGTACATACTGTCAGTGAGTTTTGGGTGACAGTTAATACAACGTGAGGTTTGTATTCACTCACTTAAAGAGGACAGACTAGTCCTTAAAACCCCATAGAGGTTATCCAATCTCACAACAGTCACAGGTTAGGGCAGAATGACATATCAAATTAATTACTATTCCAGAGAATGTAAACGGTCTGCCTTAGCAATTTTGACATTAGCTGTGGGACCAGCAGAGGCCCAAGAGGTCTGTCTGCCTGGGTGTTTAGTATTCTGCACCACCTGTTTGGAGCCTGAAGGACCAATGATGTTAGATTTAATTCCATCTAGCAAAAATGCTGAATCATTGCTCCTCCATTTTGTAAGACTCACAAACATACCATGATTAAAGTAGTGTCACACCCTGATCTGTTTCACCCCCCTCCAGGTGTCGCCCATCTTCCCAATTATCCCCTGTCTATTTATACTCATGTTCTCTGTCTGTTTGTTGCCAGTTCGTATTATTTGTTCAAGCTTACCAGCGTTTAACCTGTCAGCTCCTATCGTTTCCCAGCCTCTCTGTTGTCGTCCTCCTTTGCTTTACCCTGGATTATCGACCCCTGTCTGCCTTGACCTGTCTTTGCCTGCCCCTGTTGCTACAGTAAACATTGTTACTTCGACAGTCTGCTTCTGGGTCTTACCTTGAATCCTGATAAGTAGAGGAATCCAGATGTAGGACCTGCGCCACTACGCCATTTCCTTCCAAGGAGCCACCATTGGTAGGCACGAGGAGTTGCTTCGCGGTCTGATGGAGGGGTTCCAGGCCACGGCCAAACGTCACGACCAAGCATTGGACATTTTGCAGGAGCAAGTCCGTGGGTTGCCTACTAGGCAGCCAACAAAGACGGTAACCTCCCAGCCCTTCTGTAACCCAGCTAGTAACAGCCGGGTTACAGAGAAAAGTAGAGGAAGTAGAGGAATCCAGATGTAGGCTAATGTTGTTACCTCATGTTCTATGTTTGTCTTTTGGATCTTAAGCCCCATTTATATCTGCCGCTAACATGCATACTTCTTACTGATCTTGTCTGTTCACACTTATAAAATCTCATTACAATCAGATCAGAATGTGTCTTTTAATTGTCTATGCCTGTGGGCACATTTAGCATGTGTACAAGATCAGGACGCATCGTACGCATGTTAGCACCAGGTGTAAACGGGTGATGAATGTTTTATTTGCTTTGGAGGACAATGACAAGCACCACATCTGGCAAAAGTAGTTCATGACTTGAAATCAATAAAATAGGAGATAGAAGAGCACTCGTGTAGTTTAATTTGAGCTAGAATTGGTCATTCAACAGGTACTCTTCAAAAGGTCAACGTCAAAAAGGTAGGCCTAGTAATAGAGTTAAAGGTCATTTTAAAATGAAGGGAAAGTGTTAAAAAAGTCAGATCAAAGTTAAAAAAAGGGATCCAGAACTTTTTCCTGAATCTAATCACATGGAGGTGATGTGCAGTGTTTTGTAGCGAGAGGCAATCTCAGCCTTTTTGACAAGCTCTAAATCCATTCAGACGTTCTCTTTTAAACAAGCAGCTAATCTTTGTGTAAATCAGCGCTTGAATAAAAGGAATCTGCTGTAAAAGCATCAAAAACGATAAATGACACATCGATAAAAAAGGTTTACCATAATGCAGGCAAAGCTGACAACCACGTGAGAGTGGAACCACTTCGCTGGTTACCTTGCCAAGCCGCTTTTGGGCTCCATTATGTAAAACATATGCTAATAAGAAATTACACATGAATCTCAATGAATGTTGTCAATCCTGTTGATGCTTTTTGCTTTCCTAAAATACATATTTTATGTATATGGTTTGTCCATGGACGTAAACAATGACATGGTTGGACCATCTGACCACAGACTGGAAAGCAGAAGTACGACCTAGAGTTAATACATTTTTTTTTTTTTTTACATCAACAGTGCCTGTGGAAAGTACAAGGGCCTCAGAGATTAGGGGTGTCTGGCTATAACATAACCACTAGCATCTATAGACCTGTTACTTACTCAGTTGCTTCTCTAATATCTTTCCCACACTAATCTATGTCTGAGTTGAACTGAGCTGAGGTGGACTGGTTAAAGTCACCATGAAAGCCTCTGGCGACCCTTAGTGGCAAAACCATACTTCTGTAACTGTCATTACATTGTCATAAGGTCAGTTTGGTTGAAAACTGACCAACAAAGCTGATGAAAACACTGCTTCTAATTCATTTTCTTAAAGTAAAACAAGTTTGACACTTAATGCAATTATCAATCTATGAATAGGATTCTTTTCAGAAATTGTGTGAGTAATGTCTTCAAGAAAAATAATTTTATTTCTTTATAAATCCACATATTTTACCTATGAAAGCATAAAATTCCATCTCACGTTTTTTTCTTATTGTTGCTTCATAATTCAAAGGAAATATGGGTATCAAATCAGAGAAGATTGAAGGTGTATCTCACATACAAATACATACACAGTCAACAGTAAGGGGAAAACGAGTATTTGATCCGTGTTCCATCGGCAAGTGGTATACAATAGGGTCAGTTTCCTCTCTGTAAAGTTTGTGTCAGAATGAAACCTAACTCACCATTTCACCATCTAACCACAATGCATTGCTTGTGCTGTAGCTTCATGTAATCAAACCAAACCAGGTGCTTCTTTTGACCTCATCTTGAGAGCCCATGTTATTGGCCAAATAATTATATATTTTTCCACCGTCATCCAAAATGGATGCATTTGATCTCATAATTGTTGAGTATACTATTCAGTTGTCCATATAGACGGCGGGAGAGAGAGTGGTAGAGGGAGAGAGAGAGAGAGAGAGAGAGAGAGAGAAAGAGAGCGAGAGAGGATTATAAAGATTATAAAGCGCCCTAGAGATCACCGAACAACCGTTTGATAGTGGTGCATCGACGTGACATCGATGTGTGCTAACACTTCCAAGGCCCTCGGGGAGGAAAACAAAACACTGTATCGCCTTCTCTTATTGTATTCCTTTGGCATGTGACCGATCGTTAAGGGAGAGTGGAGCTTTATTACGAAACCCACAACATTTCATCGAAACCATCCAAGGGTGTTCCTCTGTAATAGGCAATTCCAATGAGAATCCCAAAAAGTATTCCGAAAGGAATTTGAGGCGTCTGGGTTGTCAACTCATTCCTCACACAGTGAAAGAAGCCCCAGGTTTTGGAATACATTTCCCTCCACTCCACAGGGCTGGATTACATCCCAGTTCCAGGTAGAATTGCATAAGTGACGGAACACAGCGATTCCATGGCATCCACCCATCTCTACTCCTAATGCTGTTCTTTGCTTCATATGTATTCTTTTTTGAGTTTGTTTTTCCAACTTCCTTGAACCAGGGGGACTTTACCTGGAGGAGAGAATTAAAGTAAACGTCACTAAGTATTGCCTAAACCTGCAGTCTACTCGACAATCTAATGCAATAGAAAGAAAACACTATTTGTGTTCTACGTGTCCCTTCTTCCCTTCTCATTTTCCCTTTAAATCAGACTTGCGTAACGTCATAACTTCCCCATCTCTATGTAGAACTTGCATATAGAATTAAAATGTATAGCTCTCTGCCCCTAAACTCACCTTTCCATTCTCCCTCCCTCCACCTCAGAAGACGAGCATGGGTGATGTGCGAATCTGGAAGAGACAGGACACAGGAATCAGTGCACGAACCTCATCACCTGAGCTAAGAATACCTGGAAAGTTCCCGTATGTCTTACCTGACCCAGGGGGGTACAATTCTGTAGATATGAATATCACATCTGGCTACGTGATTGCGCCTACTAGTTCCTTTTTTAGACAGAGACACAGGATAATAAGATGGTGCTCTAGAAGGGCATAGGCCAGATTCAAACCCACGCTAGACCTGGCATATCTGTGTGATCAGAAGACAACAGCAGTAACCACTAGACCACCCCAGGCCACACACGCCTACCAGCATTTGAAAGTGTCTTACACATAGGTCTTGTTGAAAATGAGGTGATGAAAGCAGACCAAGACCATGACGAAGCATATCTAAGAAGCTGGTTCACCGACTGATTTGGATAACGTCGACCTTTCTCAATAGCAATGCTCACTGAGTCTCTGCATAGTCAAAGCATTCCTTCATTTTGGGTCAGTCACAGTGGTCAGGTATTCTGCCACTATGTACTCATTCTAGTTTGCGCAGTTTTTTTGTTAATTCTTTCCAGTGTGGGGTCTGTTAGTGTTTGTGAACAGAGCCCCAGGACCAGCTTGCTTATCTTATGGGACTCCTCTGCAGGTTAATCTCTCTGTAGGTGATGGCTTTGTTATGGAAGGTTTGGGAATAACTTCCTTTTAGGTGGTTGTGGAATTGAATGGCTCTTTTCTGGATTCTGATAATTAGCGGGTATCGGCCTAATTCTCCACTGCATGCATTATTTGGTGTTTTACGTTGTACACGGGGGATCATTTTGTATAATTCTGGTTGGTGAGCGGACCCAGACCTCAACCATAAAGGGCAAAGGGTTCTATAACTGATTCAAGTATTTTTAGCCAGATCATAATTGGTATTTCAAATTTGATGTTCCTTTTGACGGCATAAAAGGCCCTTCTTGCCGTGTCTCTCAGATCATTCACAGCTTTGTGGAAGTTACCTGTGGCGCTGATGTTTAGGCCAAGGTATGTATAGTTTGTGTGCTCTAGGGCAACGGTGTCTAGATGCAATTTGCATTTGTAGACCTTTTTGGAACACCATCATTTTTGATTTACTGTCAGATATTTTCTCTCTCTCTCTCTCTCTCTCTCTCTCTCTCTCTCTCTCTCTCTCTCTCTCTCTCTCTCTCTCTCTCTCTCTCTCTCTCTCTCTCTCTCTCTCTCTCTCTCTCTCTCTCTCTCTCTCTCTCTCTCTCTCTCTCTCTCTCTCTCTCTCTCTCTCTCTCTCTCTCTCTCTCTCTCTCTCTCTCTCTCTCTCTCTCTCTCCACCTTTCCTACTGTCGCCAGTAACTCTGTCAGCTTCATTGTGTCGCTGTGAGAAACACAGGGCCTCCTGGGAGTGATCTGTCATCTCCTCGCTGGCTGTCTGATGCTCCTAGATGAATTATGGATGCACAGACACTGCAGGTATTTCACAGCTAAACGCTGAGCACGGAGGCTGAGGAAGAATACTACCTCATCTGCCTCATCCAGGCCTGTCACAGAGAGAACACTGCCTGCTGCTGCCCACAGCTATAAACACGCAGCCATTCATTGAGCCAACTAAACTCCCTTCTCGAAGAAGACTATGATCGACAGGGTTGTAAACCGCATGTAACCAAGGTCTAATCACTCGGTCATCTGAGACAAAAATAGCTATTCCTACTAAATGGATATGTAATGCAACTAGGACAAATTAACTGCTCAACAACAAAAACAACTGATCCCAAATGAGAGCTGCATGGATTACTTCACTGCTGCAGCAGGTGATGACTCAAATTGCAAGCTATTACATGAGGTCAATGAAGACAGTGATCGTAAGGTTGATAATCTCTTAGCTTAGGTCAGGGGTTCCCAAACTTTTTTCGGCCCTGACCCCATTTTGATACCTGAAAATGTTCACGACCCCACCCATGTGAAAAAAAGTATGTAATTAACAGCCAATGTTAACTTTTTTGACAGTTAATTTAAAAACAGTATTTCTGATTGTCTTCTCAACTCACCATAACATTCCTTTAATGTGGGGCTCTATGACAGTCAATTGCAAATTAGTCTGACATAATGTCTCTTATCTCACCACTACTAATGAGATAGGTGTGGCTTGATGCATGTCGCATTGGAGCTTCTTAAAGTCAGGGGGCGGGGTCGACAGTGCGCACCTCATCTCCGCTGTCATCCAACCTGGAACGATATTTGGTTTTAACGCAGACGAGAGCACTGAATACAGCTTTACACAGACATGAGCTGGTGAAGGGTAGCATACCATGGGTTTTAGAGCACTTTCAAAACAACTGGGAACTCTGAAAAATACGAGGTCAAATCATGACGTCAGTGATCTTTAGGCCGGAAAGTCAGAGCTCTAGAATGAAGCCCGAGTTCCCAAGTTTGAATTCCGAGTTGGATAAGCGTTCAAAATGATTTTTCCCACCTGGAGCTTGTTTCTTTCCGAGTTCCCAGTTGTCTAGAATGCACTGACGTCGGAAGTCTGAGATTTCCGAGTTCCCAGTTGTTATGAACGTCGCCCTAATACTCAGAGGGAGACGGTAGGTTATTCCCTTTGAGTCAGGAACCAAAACTCCTCTGTATTGAACTGTGAATGTGTTGTCTGCAGCAAGACAGCTCGATCAGCTTTTGGACTGTCAACTGAGCCAGGATCACAGTTAAATGGATTGGGAAGTCGGTCCATCCTAAAGTGCTCTTCCAAGCGTTGGAGGTGAGCAGTCATCACTCGTGTGGGACACTTACTGATGCTGTTTCTGTTATTTTCTTTTAATTACTCAGAAAGTCAACCAAGTCTGTTTTTTTCTTTTACATCCATTGTGAATGACAACAGTTCCTCTCTCAATGGGAAAAATCTTTCCAACACTCCCCCTCGATAACCACCAAGCCTCGGAGTGAAATAGAACATTGTCATGCTCTGATCCCATATCTCCACATAGTTTTGCGAACAGGTGTGCACGCAGTGGATGTGGTTTGATATAGTTTCCAATCGAAGTTACCTGTTGCAGTATATCTCCGAGTTCTGTGCTCAGCGTTTTTGCCCCCAGTTGCTCTCGGTGTATCATACAATGCATCCATATGGCAGAGGGAGACACATTCAGAACTGGAGTGCAGAGGTTTGCCCTCCATCCCGGGACGGATAGAGCCCCATCTGTACAAAAACCCATAATTCGATCCCATATGGAATATGTTTTTTGTCAATATAGCCATGGAGCACACTGAACATCCCCTATGCTGTTTCATACTTGGAAATCGTGAGACACAACAATATGTCCTGTGAATAGCTTCCCCCGACATGTATAGTGAACAAAAGTCAATGCTTGAGCATCTCGGCCCTCACAGCTAACGTCCATTTGGAGAGCATAAGCTGGGGAGTTTTTGAGTCGTTCAGTCAGAGTTTCCTCTTTGTTTAACAGTGTTATCTGACAAAGGTATTGATGTGAGTTTTTGTGCCTCTGCCTTCCCACACATTGTTTTCACCATATCAATTGCGGCCGGTAGTATCAAGGTCTCTGCAGTAGTGTGTGGTTTCATAGCGTAGCGGGCCTAGCCATTCATCGTGGGAATGATTCAAGGTCAACGGTCAAGTGCGGCCTTTTCCCATGATCTGAGGGCACTCTCTGGTTGAATCTTTTAGATTTTAATCATTTTCATTTAGATTTTTAAGGTTAACCACATTACAATGATTTTGAGATACAAAGACGATATTTTAATGTATTCTGAGAAAAAATAATAGTATGTATAACCTTTTTTTGTTATATATATATATATACAAAAAAACAACAAGATCATACATATAATAATTTTTTCTCAAGACTTTTAGAATTTCTCCTGCAACCCAATTTTCATATCATGCGATCCCACATGGGGTCGCGACCCCTAGTTTTGGAACCGCTGGCTTAGGTTAACATTACCAAGGGCATACCTGAACATACCCATAGGGGTCGCTATTACGCATGTGGCTGCCATTTGCCTTTTCTAACCCAAAAAGGTTCTGACCCTTGTTTAAAAGTTACTTCCAGCTGCTAGTGACATAGCCTGTAGCTTGCCCTCCAAAAACGAATCAGAAAAACACAAATGCCTTAGGAAGCCCCAAAGATGACTTCAAACCCTCGTTAGTACACTGAGTGTGCTAATATGCGGGATGACGTGATGTTGTTGGTGGGCGGCAGAGACACCGATGACAGCGTTTAAAAAGCCACAGAGCTGTCCTGGGCCCAGCTTAGTTCATTTGTATTTGGAGAGCGCAGATGTAGAGAAGATTGTGCTGTACTGCGGATATTAAACTTACAACAAACATCTCAGGGCCAGCGGAGTCAGCTATGATTGGTTTCATTGAAACAGAGAGGGGGGGGGGGAATCCCATCGGGCAGCGAGGGAGAGAGGGAAGGAAGGAGAGTGAGGGGGGACGTGGAACGAGTGAGCACAGCGTGCCATCCTTTATGTGCTGTGTGATTTTATGATGATTGCCTATTCCCATCAGTCCTGGGGACCTGGCGTGGGGCACGAACAAAGCCTGCCTGCAGTCACAGCTGCAGCTCAATAGGACGAGTTCACTGTACTATTTACTACGCTTCATTTAAGAGGAAAATACTATACAGCAAAAGTACTGCGCTTTGTCAAGACAAGCCCCTCGAAATAGACACTGCATGCAGATGCACCTAGACTTATAGGAACACAGCATGTACACACAAAACAAGCACACAGACACACACACACACATACACACACACAATCTGTAAACTACACACATCTGTAAGCTCTTACAGAAGCAGTCTGCAGAAATGTTAATGAATGCAGATGAGCCCTGAGCCCTCATACAGATGAGCCCTGAGCACTTGCTCAGCCTTGTCTGACAGGAATCACCCACCTTGGACACGAGATAATCCTTGGTAAGGCAGAGGGACCCCAGCACCAGGAAATAAAAAGGGGGCGGGGTGGGGAAGTCCCAGATCCTGTGTTATTGTGATATAGCATCCTCGTCCTTCACTGACTTCCCGTAGTCTGGGTTCAAGTCCACTACGGTGGTCCCTTTCAAGGGCCCTCCGAAGCCCCCTTCCGAGGCCTGATGGGGTCCCTCGTGCCCTACCCTGTCCACTGGGCCAGGAGGCATGGGCTTATTAGCCGAGCCTGAGGAGGAAGGGGGGATGGGAGTGCCTCCCCCGCCCGCCGCCTGGCCTCCGTTGGTCTGAGAGCACACGTTGCTGACATGTGCCGCCTTCTGCTTGTAATGGTTGCTGTGCAGCTTGTATTTCATGAGGAGGATGAAGATGAAGACAAGCACGGACGCCACGATGATACCGCCGATCACGATGATCATGGTGCCGCCCAGGAATTGGTCGTGGAGGGAGCGGCACTGACGGTACTCGCGCTCTGTGGTGAAAGCCACGCAGCCCACCAGGCGGGTGCCGGTTAGGGCCGTGACGCCATCGTCGTACACCGCCAGCACACACAGGTCATAATCCCGTTGAGTGGCCAAGTCACTGAGTAGGAAGAACTTATGAGATGCAGGGATCATCCTGAGAGAGAGAGAGAGAGAGAGAGAACAATGTTATTGACAGAGTGATCATTCTTGCAGTAATCCAAAAACTGAGAGCTTGTATGAAGGCAGTGAACTCAACAACCTATACTTTCAGTACCTGGAGATTACGTTTAACCTTTACTACCCTGACCACACACTTACACACTTTCCTGCTCTCATCTCGTTCTGCACTCTCCATTGTCAGGTTTACTTTCTGTCTTACAAACACTAGACCACACATTGGCTAAGGTGTGTGAGTGTGTATGTGTGTGTCTGTGAGTGTGTATGTGTGTGTCAGTGCACGTTCCTGCATGTGGGTGTGTGTCTGTGTGTGAGTCTGCTGTTACCCCGGTGGCTAGCGTGCCAAACTGCTCCATTTATCAACAGGGGCATAGGGGCCCGGGGGCACCGAGGTGACGAAACATGGAGCGGAATTCCAAAGCGCGACATGCCCAAGGGGTGACAGCGTGGGTGACAGTGTGTGCATTAAACATTTCTCCTCTAAACGCAGGCGCCAGCGGGGCCAACCTCTACGCTCACACGGCGGGATTCGTACTGTCTCAGAGTACCCTCCTTTGCCCTGCCTTATCCACAGGTTACACCTGCTGTTTCCATTAAACTGACTTACTACCATCACTACTCTCTTGCCACCCTGTTTATCCACTGTATTCTCCTTTACAAATTATAATACATTTATGGAGCATGCAGAATATCTTCCACCCATAAAGTTAGTATTATTATCATATTATGGTCTGGTGTTTAACTATGAAGTAAAGGTTTCATGATGAGATGTTACTTGTATTGTTACGTGTTAATTTTCTAATTTTATCTCTCTCTGCGTTGTTGGGAAGGGCCCGTAAGTAAGCTTTTCACTGTTAGTCTCCGCCTGCTGTTTATGAAGCATGTGAAGAATAACATTAGATTTGATGTGAACAAAAAAAACGTATGAACTCACTGTAAGTCGCTCTGGATAAGAGCGTATGCTAAATGATCAAAATGTTAAATGTACATTTCACTTCCGTGAACATTTCCTTGAAAGAAAGAAAGGAAAAGAGAAGATCAAACTACTAAGAAAGGTGGATTCTCACTAATTAGGGGGAATTGTCTCGATGTTGTTCTGTACGCCCCAGTGCATAGACGCTCATCATTAGTGGATGTTCTGGATGAGTGGAGGTCACTAGCCGCCCACAGACGGGTCTGGCCATTTCGTTAGTCCTGAGCCTAGTATAATGTCTAGGTATAAAAAGGGAGGTCGCCCAGGTTAAAAAAAGAATAGGCCCCAATATACTGTATCTTCAGATGTGTCGTCATCCATATCCTCTGGTGTGGCTTTGATGGACATGGAGGAGAAGGCTGGGTCCTCTGCATGCAATGGGGAGGAGGTGGTGGGGATGGTGAGAGAGGAGCGGGAGCCCTCACTGATGTAGTCAGACCTGACCTTGCCATAACTCCTGTCACCAGTCTATCACATTAGAGATGGGAATATGGATGTTACAGGCAGGGGGCCAGGAGGGGTTAGGGGGACATGGAGGATTGTGTGTGTGTGTGTGTGTGTGTTTGCTCTTGCGCACGTGTGTGATCATGGATGTGAGTGTGTGCTGAAATCTCCCTACCACATGCTGTCTATAATGGCTTTAACATAGGATAGTTATCATCCTCTCATGTAAGACTGTCTCCGAAGAGGCCGTACAAACATAAAGGCAATTAGGTAGTGATATCTGGAGTCAAATGATGGACAGAGAGAGGGAACGAAAGGAAGAGAAATAGAGAGTGCAGTCGACTTGATGTATGAAAGAAGAAAGAGACTGAGGAAAGCTGATACCGTCACAATCCTCTCCTGTTTT
This sequence comes from Salvelinus alpinus, assembly GCF_045679555.1. Taxonomy (NCBI): domain Eukaryota; kingdom Metazoa; phylum Chordata; class Actinopteri; order Salmoniformes; family Salmonidae; genus Salvelinus; species Salvelinus alpinus. The sequence goes on along the minus strand of NC_092106.1, from coordinate 8,790,098 downwards.
CAGCACAATGTTAATGTGTCTGAGAGGATATTAGCTGTCCTCAGCCACCGCATCCCTTCATTACCCACTCCCTCCATCGCTGACCTCCCAAATTCAATACAACCGTCAGTCCACACAGAGCTGGACTCATGTGTGCCTAATTGATCAAAAAAACGAATTCCGATTAATTTGCAGTGCCATAAACCAAAGGCCTCCATGTGCTTTTTGCATAATTACAGCAAATTGCTTCTCCCACGTGTCTTTTTTGTCTTAATCCATCCTCAGGGAAAGGCCGCAAGTTAATTAGGTACTAACAGGGCTCCTTCAACGGAGAATCACTCCACAGTCCAATGTTGAAGAGGGCCGTGGTGTAATATAAAAATCGAATCAATAGATTCATTTCTGTCTTTTAACAAATCTCTCCGTCCGTCCATTATAGGCTTGTGGAATAATCCACTGTGTGAGAGCCGTGAAGTGCTTCAACAGAGAGGTGGATGGAACTGAGCTCGCTGGCTAGTTTTGCCGTGGGGTAGGAAAAATAACCCCCCCCCTCTCCCCTTAAGACTTCTAATGCTGTACAGTACTCTCACTTCTAAATCTCTGTAATAACATTAGCTGGTGCTGCAACACTCATGGGGATGTTTTCTACTGCACCTCCTATAAAAAATAACGAGCCACTGAAGAGCGAATTTAAAGAAATCTTTGAAAGCTCAAGAGGAGAATATTGCCGTAGGAGAAGAAAGGGGTTCGCAGCTGACACTGGGGGAATTTAATGGCCGGCGATTTCTCTGGTTTTCACTTTGAGGAGAGAATTTTTTATTTTTTTATTCTTGATTCTTAGCAGAGACAAACAGAGGGCTGTAGTGACTGTGGGAGTGACCCCCCTTTCTTCTCTGTGTAAATCGGGATGTTTCAGGTGTTTTATGCTCTCTGCAACAGTCATTCTCTGAAATCTATGAAATGGAGGAGGCTCAGAAACCACTGTTCCCATAAGAACAGATTATTTTCATTCCTAAAGTTGGGGTGAAGAGTTCAACTCAACTGTGCCTCATTCAAAATCAGTTATCAAACACTGCCTTCTGGAACAGATTGCACTTCACTGGAGTAATGTGTTTACATCAGTGTAACTCTGCACTGGGATTCCTTTGGGTGCTATTGGAAATATTTAATATTTTCTCTCACTGAAGTTAATACCTCTATGGTCCACGGCTTACAAATAATCATAATCACTTAAAAGTCTGGACAGTATATTGGTATTTCTGATAGGCACAATACTGAATTACAAAAGCCAAACTTTTCAAAACCCTTCCATGACACTTACAGTACGAGTGAGGCATTACAGTACGAGTGAGGCATTACAGTACGAGTGAGGCATTACAGTGAGGCATTACAGTATGAGCGAGGCATTATAGTACGAGTGAGGCATTACAGTGAGGCATTACAGTACGAGTGAGGCATTATAGTACGAGTGAGGCATTATAGTACGAGTGAGGCATTACAGTGAGGCATTACAGTATGAGCGAGGCATTATAGTACGAGTGAGGCATTACAGTGAGGCATTACAGTACGAGCGAGGCATTACAGTAAGAGTGAGGCATTGCAACCTTCAGTCCATTATGCCATTGAATGCTTGGCCTTTGATACTTGAGAGTCAACCCACCTAATAAAACATCTGAATCTGATGTCAGAAAGGTCAATATTTAACTGGATCTCCATCTCAGTCCTATGGAGATGATTGACGGCAACAAGTTCTCTTCTTATAGGCTCTCCACTGCCAGACACATTACAGCTAATGGCTACTGCACAGTAAGGCTATACAGGTTGGTGTGGCAATAGATGTCTGCACATTGAGTCATTCCAACCCATTATCTTCAGAACTTCCTTGTCGTTTTCCCTGTGGGCATCATGTTCTAGTGTTTCTGAAGTTTGCTCTGTGACTTCTTTAGCGATGGGTTAAGTCCACTCACGTTGTCATCGGGCACTACATTCATTATCAACGTGATTCAGTGCCTCTCTAAACCAGGCTGTTAATGAGGATCAATTTGGAGGCTCGCAAACTGTCGACGAACAACAAGAGACCCACAGTATGCAATGCCACACGTGAAGACCACCTTTCACACAGAGATACCAGTCAGCTTTATAGGGATAGTTTCTATAAAATTAACCCCCCCCCCCCCCCCATAGAGATGCATGTCAGCTTATATGATCTTTTTGTAAAAGCATGCGGTTCCCAGCTCACCTGTATATGAGGATGTCGTCGGAGGAGCTGTTGTACTGGATCTGGTACATGCGGACCCCCGGGATGTGGTCCTGAGGGGGCCATCGGATGGTGGCCGAGGTCGAGCTCAGCTCCGACACACTGACCCTCTGATGGTCGGTGCGGGCGTGGCCCCCGCTGGCGTTGGACTTGATGGAGGTGGGGATGTCCGAGGGGCCAGGCTCGGGCTCCAGCTTGTGGTCAAAGTGTGGCGAGGGGTTAACCACCAGCTCCACGGGCGCCGTAGCCTCGCCGGCGGCGTTGGATGCGATGCATGTGAACTTCCCAGAGTCCTTCACAGTGGTGGTGAGGATGTCCAACGAGCCATTCTCATAGCAGATGGTGCGGGACGTGTTCCCAATCAGCTTCCCCTCGGGGCTGACCCAATGCGTGGAAGGTTCCGGGTCGCCCACTGACTTACAACGCAGGCTAACCTCCTGACCCTCCATCACAAACATCTTGGAGGTGTGCCGCGTGATCATGGGTGGCTCGCACACAAACTCCTCCTCGCGGATGGTCCAGAAATACTTGCCGGCGAGCTCTCGGGGGGAGGCGCAGGTCTCCAGGTCGTCTTCCCTGGTCAGCCTCCTCAGCCACACTAGCTCGCAGTTACAGTGCAGCGGGTTCCCACCGAAGCTCAGCACCAGGGATGTGAGTGGAGAACCCTTCAGCTTAGCGTACACTGGGATCCTCAGGAACAGGGGATCTGGAGGGATTTTCTTCAGCTTGTTGGAGGTCATGTCTAGACGCGCCAGCTTGTGCAGGTTGGAGAAGATGCCCTCGGGGACCATCTCTATGAGGTTGTGGTCCAGACTGAGGGTGTTGACACTGGCCAGCAGGCCGATGGTCTCCCAGGGGATGTTCACCAGGTTGTTGTAGGACAGGTCCAGGTCTTCCAGGGTCTCCAGGAAGTCCTGGAAGGCCCCCTCTGAGATGCTGTGCAGCTGGTTGTTGGCCAGGATCATGTGCCTGAGGTTGACCAGGCCCTGGAAGTGGGTGTCGTCAAGCATGGTGAGCCGGTTGGCGTCCAGTTGGAGGGCGTGCAGGTCCTGCAGGTCGGCGAAGGCATACGGCTTGATCTGGCTAATGGTATTGCGCGACAGTGTCAGGTGGATGAGGCTGCTCATGTTGGCAAAGTCACGGTGACGAAGGGTGGTGATGAAGTTGTCCATGAGGCGCAGCTCGGCCGTCTGCCGGTCAATGTTTGGCGGCACGAAGAGCAGGCCTGTCTTGGCGCAGAGAACAGTGTAGGAGGGCATGAGGTTCTGGCAGGTGCAGCGCTTGGGGCACAGCATGGTGGCGACGGGCCCAGCGAGGAGGGCCAGGCACAGGAGCAGGCGCTCCATGGCTAGGCTCCTGGAAGACAAGGGGAAAGGCTGTTAGCATACAACAACAACAACAATGAAAACAGCATTGAAAAAAACAACAAAAACAATGAAAACAACAACAACATTGTTACCATTGGGATGGATAGAAAGAACCTTTACGCTGATAGCTGTAAATATAAAATATTTGTCAAATGAAATGCTTACATTTTTTATCAGGAACCTGAAACCAGAAAATCTATTTAAATAAGGCAGATTTTTTCAAGAATAGATACAGGGCATTCCAAATTTTGTTGCATTACAGGCTTTATTAACTGATGAGGACAGAGGGCGCTGTTTTCACTTTGGGGGAAATTCGTGCCATATTTAAACGGCCTCGTACTCAATTCTTGCTCGTACAATATGCATATTATTATTACTATTGGATAGAAAACACTCTCTCGTTTCTAAAACCGTTTGAATTATATCTGTGAGTAAAACAGAACTCGTTTGGCAGCAAACTTCCTGACCAGGAAGTGGAAAGTCTGAAAACGATGCTCTGTTCTAGGGCCTGCCTATAAATGGGCATGATACGTATTAGTATACATGCACGTCATACACCTTCCACTAGATGTCAAGAGGCAGTGAGAGAAGAAATGGGGTGTTTATCTTGGTCTGAGGTGGAATGAATCCTCTTGGAATGACGTGTCACCCATTTCCTGTTTTCTGGAAAGCGCGAGGATGGACCTGGAATTGCCTTCTGGAAAGCTGTCGTTATAGGCGACTACTATCTCCGGCTTTGATTTTATTTGATACATGTCACAATATCATCATAAAGTATGTTTTTTCAATATAGTTTTATTAGATTATTGAAATTTATTCGGGACGTTAGGCGTGTTGCGTTGTCTGTGTTTGTTGACGATGGAGAGCTTCGCGCCACTTGGCGAGTGTGCTTGCTAATTCAAGAGGGACAAAGGACGTTCTAAAACCAAACAACGATTGTTCCCGACAAAGGACCTCTTGTACAACATTCTGATGGAAGCTCAACAAAAGTAGGACCCATTTTATGATGCTATTTCATATATCTGTCGAACTGTGTACTATTAGTTTTGCGCCCAGGTTTTGGGCACTATCTCGCCATAACGTAAGCCTTATGTCGTAATGAAGTTATTTTTAGAATTCTAACACTGCGATTGCATTAAGAACTAGTGTATCTATCATTTCCTATACAACATGTATTTTTTTGTAATGTTTATGAATAGTTATTTGGTCAGAATAGGTGAGAGTCTAATAGAAATATCCACACATTCTGGGAAAAAGATGCTACGTTAGCACAATGTATAACCACTGATTTCAGCTCTAAATATGCACATTTTCGAACAAAACATAAGTGTATGTATAACCTGATGTTATAGGACTGTCATCTGATGAAGGTTTATGAAGGTTAGTGAAAATTAATATCTTTTGCTGGTTTATTCGCTAACGCTAACGTGCCTATTGCTATCGCTAACGTGCCTTGATGAATGAATGCGGTTGTGTGGTAGGCTATTGTAGTAAGCTAATATAATGCTATATTGTGTTTTCGCTGTAAAACACTTAAAAAAATCGGAAATATTGGCTGGATTCACAAGATGTTTGTCTTTAATTTGCTGTACACCATGTATTTTTCAGAAATGTTTTATGATGAGTATTTAGGTATTTCACGTTGGTCTCTATAATTACTCTGGCTGCTTCGGTGCTATTTTTGATGGTAGCTGTGATTGTAGCTGCAATGTAAAACTGATTTATACCTCAAATATGCACATTTTTCGAACAAAACATAGATTTATTGTGTAACATGTTATAGGACTGTCATCTGATGAAGTTGTTTCTTGGTTAGTTTGGTTGGTTCTTGGTTAGTTTGGTTGGTTTCGTGCATGCTACCTGTGCTGTGAAAAATGTCTGTCCTTTTTTGTATTTGGTGGTGAGCTAACATAAATATATGTGGTGTTTTCGCTGTAAAACATTTTAAAAATCGGACATGTTGACTGGATTCACAAGATGCGTATCTTTCATTTGCTGTATTGGACTTGTTAATGTGTGAAAGTTAAATATTTCAAAAAAATATTTTTTGAATTTCGCGCTCTGCCTTTTCAGTGGAATGTGGGAGGAGTTCCGCTAGCGGAACGCTGGGGCTAGACAGGTTTAAAATGGATTATATTGTCCTCATCAATCTAGACACAATAGCCCATAATGACAAAGCAAAAACAGATTAAAAAAAAAAAAAAAATCAAATGAACAGTACCCGTCAACAGTTTGGACACACCTACTCATTCAAGGGTTTTTCTTTATTTTTACTATTTTGTACATTTTAGAATAATAGCGAAGACATCAAAACAATGAAATGACACATATGGAGTCATGTAGTAACCAAAAAAGTGTTAAACAAAACAAAATACATTTTATATTTGCGATTCTTCAAAGTAGCCACCCTTTGCCTTGATGACAGCTTGGAACACTCTTGGCATTCTGTCAACCAGCTTCATGAGGTAGTCACCTGGAATGCATTTCAATTAACCTCTCTAGGGTACGTGAGACGTTAGCGTCCTACCTCTTCAACAGCCAGTGAAACTGCTGGGCGCCAAATTCAAATACAGAAATACTCATTATAGAAATTCAGAAAACAAAACATATTTTACATAGGTTTAAAGATTAATTTCTTGTGAATCCAACCACGGTGTAAGATTTAAAAAATGCTTTACGGCGAAAGCATACCTTACGATTATTTGAGAACATAGCCCAGCAGACAAATCATTACAAACAGTAACCAGCCAAGTAGAAGAGTTACACAAGTCAGAAATAGAGATACAATTAATCCCTTACCTTTGATGATCTTCATATGGTTGCACTCAGCAGACATTAATTTACTCAATAAATGTTCCTTTTGTTCGATAAAGTCTCTTTATATCCAAAAACCTCCGTTTTGTTTGCGCGTTTTCTTCAGTTATCCACAGGCTCAAACGCAGTCAAAACAGGCAGACAAAAGAATCCAAATTGTATCCGTAAAGTTCATAGAAACATGTCAAACAATGTTTATATTCAATCCTCAGGTTGATTTTAGCCTAAATAATCGATAATATTTCAACCGGTCAATAACGTCGTCAATATAAAAGGTAAACAAGAAAGGCACTCTCTCGGTCTCGCACATGAAAAAGCTTTGTGACACTTTAGGGTCCAATCATTCAGACTGCTCTTACTTCCTTATTTTTCAGAATACAAGCCTGAAACAATTTCTAAACACTGTTGACATCTAGTGGAAGGCATAGGAACTGCAAGTTGAGTCCTAAGTCAATGGATACTGTATGGCATTGAATAGAAAACTACAAAACCACAAAAAAAACTACTTCCCAAATGGATTTTCTCAGGTTTTCACCTGCCAAATCAGTTCTGTTATACTCACAGACACTATTTTAACAATTTTGGAAACTTTAGAGTGTTTCCTATCCAAATCTACCAGTTATATGCATATGATATCTTCTGGGCCAGAGAAGCAGGCAGTTTAACCTCTAACGAGCCTCTACCCCGGGTCCGGGATCACCCCCCACCCCCCCACACACTGATTAGCATAGCTAGCATAGCTTCACAAGTAGATAGTAGCATCTAAATATCATTAAATCACAAGTCCAAGACACCAGATGAAAGATACAGATCTTGTGAATAAAGCCACCATTTCAGATTTTTAAAATGTTTTACAGGGAAGACAAAATATGTAAATCTATTAGCTAAACACGTTAGCAAAATACACCACTTTTCTAACTCCATCAGTTTCTTACTACTTCAGGTGCTATCACCAATTCGGCTAAACTAAGATATTGATAGCCACTAACCAAGAAAAAACCTCTTCAGATGACAGTCTGATAACATATTCATGGTATAGGATAGTTTTTGTTAGAGAAAAGTGCATATTTCAGGTAGAAATCACAGTTCTACATTGCAGCTGCAATCTGAAATAGCGTTGGAAGCAGCCGGAATAATTACTGAGACCGACGTCAATTACCAAAAGAATCATCCTAAAACACTTCAGAAAAATAGACAGCCTACAGCAATCGAAAGACACAGATCTTGTGAATCCAGAGAATATTTCAGATTTTCTAAGTGTTTTACAGCGAAAACACAATATAGCATTATATGAGCGTACCACAATAGCCAGAATCACAACCGCATTTACCAGCTGTAAATGTTAGCGATCGTAACAACCCAACAAAAGATATATAATTTGACTAACCTTGATATACTTCATCAGATGACAGACCTGTAACATCATATTACACAATGCATATAGCTTTTGTTCGAAAATGTGCATATTTAGCAGCACAAATCGTGGTTATACTATGTAATCACTACAAACATTGCATGTATTCTGGCCGGCGCCATTTTGGATTAGCGCCTATTCTTATAAAAATACTATTCATAAACTTGACTAAAAAATATAAGTTGGACAACAATCGAAAGATAAATTAGTTCTTAATGCAATCGCTATGTTAGATTTTTAAAATTAACGTTACTAGACATATAGTGTGCGTTGCAGCCAGACCAGTGCCTGCAAAAGTGGCGCGCAAACACTATGACATTTTTCCACATAAATACATAATAACATCATAAATAGTTCCTACTTTTGGACGAGCTTCCATCAGTATCTTGGGCAATGTGTCTTTTCTTCAAAAGAATAGTTGCTTTGTTGTAAAACGTCCTCTTCACCTTTGGAACTAGCTGCTACCATTAGCTATGTCGCACACACATGTCCAAATCCTCAAACTAGATACAAAGGAAATTCAGAAAAATAGCACTATACTCGCATAAACTGATATAAATCGGTTTCAAATAACATCGTTATGATGTTTCTAACACCTATATTTAATTAAATTACAGACGGATACATCTCTGGTCGATAACTGAGCGTTCCAAAATGTCATCCTGACTTCTTGCCAGGCGCCATGACGAACGAGACAAAGAAAGGTACTCTCGTTCCATCCGGCTTTATAACCTCGGACAGCTACGCAGACAGACCATTCCACTTCTCATTGGTTACTGACATCCAGGGGAAGGCGGGTGCAGTTCAATTCCAGCCATAGGATATACACAGGCTTTAAAACTGAACCCAGATCAGAGGATAATTCTCAGACCTTCGCAAGTCATGTCAGGATTTTTGCTGTAGAGGGAGTTCTGGGTCACCCACAGACATAATTCAAACGGTTTTAGAAACTAGACAGTGTTTTCTATCCAATATTAGTAAGGATATGCATATTGTACGATCAAGAATTGAGCAATAGGCCGTTTAATTTGGAGACCAAAATATGCTAATGCGGAACAGCACCCCCTATAGTTGCAAGAAGTTAACTTCTTATGGCTACAATCCTGCTACTGGGATCGATATGACAACAGCCAGTGAAAGTGCAGGGCGCCAAATTCAAACAACAGAAATCTCATAATTAAAATTCCTCAAACATACATGTGTCTTACATCATTTTAAAGGTAATCTTGTTGTTAATCCCACCAAAGTGTCCGATTTCAAATATGCTTTTCAGCGAAAGCACTACAAACGATTATGTTAGGTTACCACCAAACCACAATAAGCACAGCCATTTTTCCAGCGAAAGATAGCAGTCAGAAAAAGCAGAAATAGAGATAAAATGTATCACTAACCTTTGATTATCTTCATCAGATGACACTCATAGGACTTCATGTTACACAATACATGCATGTTTTGTTTGATAAAGTTCATATTTATAACAAAAAATCGGAGTTTACATTGACCGGTTACATTCACTAGTTCCAAAAACATCAAGTGATTTTGCATAGCCACATCGTTTCAACAGAAATACTCATCATAAATGTAGATGATAATACAAGTTATACACATGGAATTATAGATATACCTCTCCTTAATGCAACCGCTGTGTCAGATTTAAAAAAAACTTACGGAAAAAGCAAACCATGCAATAATCTGAGACGGAGCTCAGAACAATAGCCAAATTAGCCGCCATGTTGGGGTCAACAGAAACCAGAAAATACATGATAAATGTTTCCTTACCTTTGATGAACTTCATCAGAATGCAGTCCTAGGAATCCCAGGTCCACAATAAATGCTTGATTTGTTTGATAATGTTCGTTATTTATGTCCAATTAGCTACTTTGGTTAGCGCGTTTGGTAAACAATTCCAAAGTCACAAAGCGCGTCCACTATAACGTGACGAAAGGTCCAAAAGTTCCATAACAGTCAGTAGAAACATGTCAAACGATGTACTGAATCAATCATTAGAATGTTGTTAACATACATCTTGAATAACGTTCCAACCGGAGAATTAGATTGACTTCAGTTGAGCGATGGAACGGAGATGCCTATCACGTGAACGCGTGTGGTCAAAGCGTGGTCAGCTCGTGGCAGTGGTGACTAATTCCTGTCTCCTTCGGCCCCCCTTCACATTAGAGTCATCAGACAAAGTTCTATTGACTGTTGACATCTAGTGGAAGCCGTAGGAAGTGAAAACTCATCAATATCTCGCTGTAATTTCAATGAGAGCTTGGTTGAAAATCTAGCACCCTCAGAAAAAATCCAAACAGGAAGTGGAACTTCTCAGGTTTTTGCCTGCCATATGAGTTCTGTTATACTCACAGTCATAATTCAAACCGTTTTAGAAACTTCAGAGTGTTTTCTATCCAATACTACTAATAATATGCAAATATTAGCAACTATGACTGAGGAGCAGGCCATTTCCTCTGGGCACCTCTGTGCACCTTTCATCCAAGCTACTCAATACTGCCCCTGCAGCCATAAGAAGTTAACTGCACCTCAGATTGCAGCCCAAATAAATGCTTCACAGAGTTCAAGTAACAGACACATCTCAACATCAACTACTCAGAGGAGACTGTGTGAATCAGGCCTTCGTGGTCGAATTTATACAAAGAAACCACTACTAAAGGACAACAATAGGAAGAAGAGACTTGCCTGGGCCAAGAAACACGAGCAATGGACATTAGACTGGTGAAAATTTGTCCTTTGGTCTGATGTGTCCACATTTGAGATTTTTGGCTCCAACAGCCATGTCTTTGTGAGACTAACGGTAGCTAAACGGATGATCTCTGCATGTGTGGTTCCCATCGTGAAGCATGGAGGAGGAGGTGTGATGGTGTATGGATGCCTGCTGGTGACACTATCAGTGATTTATTTAGAATTCAAGGCACACTTAACCAGCATGGCTACCGCAGCATTCTGCAGTGATATGCCATCCTATCTGGTTTACACTTAGTCCCACAATCATTTGTTTTTCAACAGGACAATGATCTAACACACCTCCAGGCTGTGTACGGGCTATTTGACCAAGGAGGAGAGTGATGGAGTGCTGCATCAGATGCCCTGGCCTCCACAATCACCCGACCTCAACCCAATTGAGATGGTTTGGGATGAGTTGGAGCAGAGTGAAGGAAAAGCAGAGTGAAGGAGAAGCAGCCAACAAGTGCTCAGCATATGTGGGAACTCCTTCAAGACTGTTGGAAAAGCATTCCAGATGAAGCTGGTTGAGAGAATGCCAAGAGTGTGCAAAAAGCTGTCATCAAGGCAAAGGGTGGCTACTTTGAAGAATCTCAATTAAAACAAAATATTTGTATATGTTGAGCACTTTTTGGATTACTACATGACTCCATATATGTTCTTTCATAGTGTTGATGTCTTCACTATAATTCTACAATGTAGAAAATAGTAAAAAAAAATAAAGAAAAACCCTTGAATGAGTAGGTGTGTCCAAACTTTTGACTAGTACTGTATATTAAAGCCCCCCGTAAATATCACAATTACCTAAGTAATCAGACCCTTTACTCAGTACTTCATTGAAGTACCTTTGGCAGCGATTACAGCCTCAAGTCTTCTTGGGTATGACACTACAAGCTTGGCACACCTGTGTTTGGGGAGTTTCTGACATTATTCTCTGCAGCTCCTCTCAAGCTCTTGTCAGGTTGAATGGGGAGCGTGTGTAGATTGATGAGGAAAACATTTATTTAATCCATTTTAGAATAAGGATGTAACGTAACAAAATGTGGAAAAAGGTAAGGGTTCTGAATACTTTCCGAATGCACTGTACCTAGTCCATTCCCAGACCTGTTCCCTAAAGGTGCGCTTGGATATGGAAACATGCACGCTTTACTACAGTTTAGTCAGAATGTCATGATATGAATTTGTTGCAGGTTCGACAAGATAACGGGGATATCTGTGGAGGCTACAGAAAGAGAAGATATCAATGCTGCTCCCTTGACACCGCACTTCATTCCACCGCACCCCACCACTTCAAACCATTGATATCTGACACCTCATCTGTCTATAACACACACTCAAATAGAATTTCACAAGGCAATCCATTATGTAAATATTCAGAAATGCTCCAGAATAGCTAATGGATATCTGTTACGAGATCCTTTGTTTATTGTTTGTGCACACCATTCCATTCTCATAACGTTTACATAGAAATGCATGAACGTAATTATTTCCCACTGCCAGGGAGCCCACTCTGAATATCAATGCTCTAACTGCAGGGATATGAAAGAGATGGACCTCAAGCGGGGAAGAGGTGGGAGAAGGTGGAGAAAACATGGATGTGTAGTTACGGCTCTCTGCCAGGTGGGGGCGATGTCGAGCCACACAGGTGGTATATCAGTAGGGACTGAGAGAGGGGCGCTGCTCTCTGCTCTGCTAAGGCGAGCCATATATCAGAGGCAGAGAAAAAGACAGTGCAGTGTCTCAGTGACACGCCCAGGTAGGGCTGAGCTCCCTGCTCTCCATTATAGGGAGGATGAGAAGTCACAGCACCCCCGGAGAGAGAGCCATTACCTCTCGACAACTAAGAAAAACGCAATGGGAAAAGGTACCGCTGTCAATGGTGGACTATTTCATGCAGGCGCATTAGCTGTAGGCCTATCAGTGGAGGCTCCTGAGGGGGCTAATAATAATGGCTGGAATGGAGTCAATGGAGTGGTATCAACCACATGGAAACCACGTGTTTGATGTGTTTGATACCATTCCATTGACTCCATTCCAGCCATTATTATGATCCGTCCTCCCTGCAGAAGCTTCAACTGAGGACTAGGTACTCGACTTAACAGTAAAGTATGATTGAGTCATGGCATTCATATTAATGAGTAGTCAAGTGCAATTTACATACAGTACCTACACAGCACATTCTTCAGTGTTAAATCAACACTGAGCGTGTTAAATTTAATACGGGTCCGGTGTCTATACAGGTCCACGCTTAAATTAACACACTGCTTAGTGTAAAGCCTTATTTGCATATTTCCCAGAGTGCCTTTTGAGTGAATTGTAGAGTTACCACCCATGACTATTTGTTAGTGACAGAGACATGGTTGTTGCATTCATCCTTTTTTCAATCACGTGGCCTTCACCAAGTGGGATCCTATGCGAATACAGTAGATTATCATTCAAATTAATTTTGTTAACACAATAGATAAAGCCTTATTTTGAGGGCCTAGTTGCTAAACTAGTTTAGACATATGCACTGGTGGCCAGGGAGGGTCTGGCTGACTTCTTTACAATACAATACAATACAATATCCTTTGTCCATTAGTTCCAGTGAACAACAAAAGGTGTCTTCTGCTCCATTCTCACTCCTTTACTGGGTATATACACTGAGTGTACAAAACATTAGGAACCCTAACCCTTCCTATTATTGAGTTGCACCCGTTTTTGCCCTCAGAACAGCCTCAATTCGTCGGGGCACGGCGTCGAAAGCGTTCCACAGGGAGGCTGGCCCACGTTGACTCCATTGCCTCTCACATTTGTGCTAAGTTGGCTGGATGTCCTTTGGTTGGTGGACCATTCTTGATACACACGGGAAAACTGTTGAGAGTTAAAAGCCCAGCAGCGTTGCAGTTCTTGACACAAACCGGTGCGCCTGGCATCTACGACCATAACCCGTTCAAAGGCACTTAAATATTTGTCTTGCCAATTCACTCTCTGAATGGCATACATACACAATCCATGTCTCAATTGCTTAAAAGTCCTTCTTTAACCTGTCTCCTCCCCTTCACTGATTTCAATTAATTTGACAAGTGACATCAATAAGGGATCATATAGTAGCTTTCACCTGGATTCAACTGGTCAGTCGATGTCATGGTGTTTTGTACACTCAGTGTATAGATAACCTTTTTTTAGTGAGGTTCTTTAATCTCCTCCAAAGAACCAAAAAGTTTCAATTTTTTTCTCCGAGTGTATAGACTTTCTTTTTATACAAACATTCAAAACATAGCCTACAGTGCGAAACTTGAAAGAACTTGTGGTCGTCAGAGTCAAACGAAATGATACAGTGTATCACAATGTATCACGTGTGCGTGCACCAGCGTGCTCGGTAATTCCAAAATGAAATATTTAGGGTCATATGACGATCTGCTCTACCGTTCCTCCCCTTCACACCAGAGCTGCCAAGAAGGTTGCTATAAGACGTAATTGGGAAAATAATGGAGCCGTGACAAAAAAAATTGCTTCCCACTACCATGAGATGTATATATTTAATGTATTACATGAATGGTGATTACAGCCCTCCCGAAAATACATTTAAATCGTGTTTTAATTAGATTTTGTCCCACCCTGCTCCGTGTATTCAATGTATTCCATTTTAAATCTGGCTCCCAGCGCAACTTTACTTCCGGGCCATTATGATGACTCTGGCAGCTCCTTCTCTGTACGTTCCTAGCTGCAACCTGCATTCAGAATGACTACCGGGATGGGAAGACTAAGGTATGAGACTACCTAAATCATCAAAACTGGATCAAAATTGTACAATAAGTCTAAGTAACAGATTGGATTAGTTTAGAAAAATGTATCTTACTTATATTTGAGTTGCATAAGATGCATTAATCTATCAATGTACATGCAAAAACTGAGACATTGAAACAAACAATGCTAAAAATTCTATCTACAATAGAGCATGCTGGGAAATATGATAGATGGGTGTGGGTTTTGGTTTAACACTGGGGGTCTTTTACACCAATGAGTGATAATAGAACACCTGAATCAACACTAGAAATGTTACATTGAAAAAATCAACAGTAGGTAACACTGTCCAATTTGTTGTGTACTAAGTCGATTCTGTCGCAGCGTGCATCTACAGTAAGTGTCCTTAAAAATGCACACAGTAGCACAGCACGTGTAGTTTGTTAATAGTACATGGAATCCATCATTATTTAGTCTCTTGACGTTCTGGTTGGCTCTTATTGTAAGTACAGGTATTGTTTGTGGGGAAATAGCTTAGCATTAGTGGTTTCATTTTTTCATGGGATTTCAATACTTTAATGATGTTGCTATTTGTGAATTACATAAGATGGCATAATTTTTTGTAAAACTGTATCAGCTCAGTACGTCTGGGCAGAGACAAGCAAAGATAGACGTGATTCTCATATGGTACATATTGTTTCAATCCATTCTCCAGCACTGGAACACACAGTATTGAGCAGCGCCATCAATATTTTAGTGAAGGAATAGTTGAGTGCTTGACAGAGGGAGCAGAGTGGGTAACCTCTTGCCCTGTTAGGCATTTAATAAGAGACTAATACGGTCAAGGGTAAATATACAGTATAGAATCTGTCAAATGGATGTCTTACAATCACTGCATTATGTAAGGATCAAGCTGTTCATGACATGTTTCTACTGCACATTTCTTGGGCGGCAGGTAGCTTCGTGGTTAGAGCGTTGGGCCGGTAGCTAAGAGGTTGCTAGATCAAATCCCCGAGCTGACCAGGTAAAAATCTGTCATTTTGCCCCTGAACAAGGCAGGTAACCCACTGTTCCTAGGCAGTCATTGTAAATAAGAATTTGTTCTGACTTGCCTAGTTAAATAAAGGTTAAATAAAATAAAATTCACTATGTAAGGAGGACTGGTAATACATGCCGACTGATAAAGATGAACATGAAAAGGTGGTTAAAAGGGGATGATAGTGTATGAATACAGAGTACAGAGACTCATCACCCGCAGTCATTGTTGTTAACAGTGGGATTTCCATTTCAATGAAAATAAGAAAGGAGAGATTGTCAGAACATGAAGTGGAGTGGTGGGTGGAAGATTGACAGTTAATAGAAGTGTTCTGACAATCTAACAGCAACAGCTGGTTAGAGGACATCCTGCTGTTCAAACGGGCTTCCTTTTTCATCAACACTAATCAACACAATCTCAAAGAAGAGGAAGGGATGGTGCGTGCACGTGTGTGTGCACAAATGAAAACCGGAGAGAGGGAGTAAGGAGCAATAAGATAGAGAGAATCCGAGTGAGTGAGAAAGAAAGAGAGAGTGGGATAAAGAGAGACAAAGAGACAGCTAAAAGGAGGCAGACAGCTAAAAGAGAGTGAGATGAAACGAGTGGAGCGAAAGCAGACACCTCCACCATCCACTCCACTTCTCAGCACAATATAACATGTCTGAGGGTGTATTAGCCATCCACAGCCCTAGATCTTCCCTCCTCCAAAGAGAAAGGGAGAGATGGAGAAATCGCTCATGCCCCCCCCCCCCGACCTAAAAGCATCCCTCACCCAGTGCCTGATGGAAAAGAGGGCAAGCGGTCCACAAAAACAAAGGCAAAGCGCTTTCCCTGGGCTCAGCGTGTGGGTACAATCACCTCTGTGATCAGCATTGTAAATATGAGTAAGTAGGGCAGCTGTACTTGAACAACAAGGGCCTGCAGCCCGCGGTGTTCTCTCCCTGTCCCCCTGGGACACAGACTGCTGTCACGGGGGCTTACCGGAGCTACCGGAGCAGACGAGTCACTGAGCCTTGCTTAACCAACCAACGCTCTCACTGAATGCCTCTGCTTGCCTGCCTGCCTGGCATGCAAAGGGCGGGCGGGGGTCACGTCCATACACAACCCTCATGGCACACACACACACACACACACACACACACACACACACACACACACACACACACACACACACACACACACACACACACACCCCCCCCCCCCCCCCACAGCCAGCGCCTGTGACACAAATCAGCTGTGTTATCTGGACATCATCAGCGGGAGAGTCATTTGCATGCTATCCCCTAACGACAGGGAAAGTGATCAAGAGGATCAAGCTGATTGGTCAATACTACAGTAGAGTTTGGCTGGGGAGGGTCATAAAGGTCCCCGCTCCATGACTTAATTACCTGGCTTACTAGGGAAAGCTGGGGAGAGAAACTGTGACTAATTGTAGCCTGATGCCTTTAAAGAGGAAATGGGGAGGGTAATGTTCTTGCTGTGCTGGCAGGCCAATTGGTTTTTACTGTAACAGGCGTTCTCTAAAGCTCCTGCCATTTCTGTGTGTTTTTTTTTTGTCCATGGAGATTTGAATTGCGGAGATATAAAAAAAGACCTATTATTAATTTTGACATGGTATTTATTGGTGATGCATGGCAGCTGCGACAGCCGTCGCCATGTATTTGTTAATCATTATTAAAGGTTTGAGCCACTCTTGCATAGTCATTTCCACACGCTATGCGGCCTGAATGGAAGTCCACCTGGACCGAATGGAATGTCCTAGGCATTTTATAATCATCACTTTCCATTGTGCGCGACTAACCTGTAATTGCTAAGTGCAAATTGAAAGCGAGATATTAATGAATGGAGAGCATACCTATTTTTTTTGTTAATGGGAAACATTTGCTTTTGTTGTTTTGTTTCTTCCTCCTTGCTGTTGGCCGTAAATGTAATTGCCCATTTTGTTTTGCATAAGCATCCCTTCCATGGGATTGTGCGTGGCGGAGTAATTTTTGTTCCATTTCATCTTGAAAACATTTTCTGTGCGAACATGGTGGCCGGCACAGTGGTTGAACTCTCCCAAGGGGCTTGTTCAGTGGGACAGATGTTACATTACTGGAATCTATGTCCTCTGCAAGCTCACCGGAGACTTCTTAAGAAACCTATTAAGTAAACAATGGTTATGCTGGAGGTTATAGTGGGTGTACCGTGTACGTGGAAAACACTTCTAATAACCATCTCCAATACACTTCAATACATTGGATAGTGGATGAGCATGTATCTTATACTTACATAATCCTACACATTTACTATAGTCAAAACATCTTCATTTAAGACAACCATCCACCCACACACATACATACTGTACAATAGATCTATACGTCTTTACCATAAACACTAAGACATACATGTACATCCTGCATGGTAACATTGCACTTGAACTTTGAACTCCTTCATGCAAACATGAATTGAACATTCAAGGGTTGCAAAGCTACCGGTAATTTACCAAAGTTACCGGAATCTTCTGCAATTTTGATAATTAACAGAAACTCTATGGCATCTATGGTAACTTTTAAAGTTATACTTGAATAAAATAAAAACAAATGTATTCATATATAGCTCACATTTTTATATCTGTGTCCATATTGTCATTGTGTTTCTAGTAGATAGATAATATGGTTCAAGAGAAAATGGCCTAATTAGTGGAAATCAACAATTACATAATTTTCAATTTACTCCGCAAGTTTTCCAATTAGTTTTCCAAACCACCAGTTTGATGCCAAAACATTGAAAACAAATAACTATTGACATAGTAAAATAAAAGTGTGTAAAAAATATCTACACTGAGTTTACAAAACATTAGGAACATGAAATAGACTGGCCAGGTGAATCCAGGTGAAAGCTTATTGATGTTACCTGTTAAATCCACTTCAATTAGTGTAGATGAAGGGGAGAAGACAGGTTAAACAATGATTTTTAAGCCTTGAGACAATTGAGACATGGATTGTGTATGTGTGACATTCAGAGGGTGAATGGGCAAGACAAAATATTTAAGTGCCTTTGAACGGGGTATGATAGTAGGTGCCAGGCCCCCCGGTTTGAGTGTGTCAAGAACTGCAACTCTGGTGGGTTTTTCATGCTCAACAGTTTTATCGTTTGTATCAAGAATGGTCCACCACCCAAAGGACATCCATCCAACTTAACACAACTGTGAAAAGCATTGGAGTCAAAGCGTTCGACACCTTGTAGAGTCCATGCCTCGACGAATTGAGGTTGTTCTGAGGGCAAAGAGGGGTGCAACTCAGTATGTTTTGTAGACTCAGTGTATAAAGGATATTTCATGCTGAAACACTCATATTAAACCCCAATGGTATTCAACAAGTTGATGGTTTATATTTAGGATAATGTTTTACAGCTTTGTCATTCTATTTCATTATTTCATTAGTGCATGTGATAAGGCCACACAGAGGGCAAGAGATAATTGCAGATACCTGTGCTAATCTGAGGTACCCAAAACGGCCATTACATGTTATCTTACACAATTCAAAATAAAACTTGAAAGTTACCAAAATTCTGGTAGTTTACTGGTAAACGTAAAACGTTTCCAGTAATATACCCTCCCTCTGCAACCCTATACCAATCACACATCTCTACACACACAAACACTCACGCAACCAGGCAGCATTACAACAACGTTCAGGGAACACAGTGCTCTATTGGGCCTGTCGTGTTTGACTTCCAATGCAGTGATGGGGGATTTCACCTCCACAGCACCATAAATTAACAGAGCAGCGAGTTCCTGCCCTGCAACACATAACCAGGCAGAGCAGACGCTATAACACAGGCCATTCTGTAGCAGATCTCCTCCACATAACACATACAACGGGAGGTGCTAGGTGGTGGCGGATGGTAGCCAGGCGACATGTCTGACAGCACACGAGAGAGTGCCAACTAGTTGACAGAAACTTCAACCCTGTCTCCCTTTAAGACAATGGCAAGATCGCTGGCGGAGTGCCTCTGTCACTCTGATTACGCAAGCAGGCAAATGCACCCCACCTCCTCTCTCCTTTCCTCGCTCCATCCATCCCCCAGCCTTCACTCCCATCACGGGACACCCTCCACTCCCGAATCAGATTGGCAACTGTTGGCGATGGTTAATAGGATTGTGTTGCTGAGGTGAAGCAGCAACATGGCAATCCACTCCCAGCGCCAAAACAGTTAATGACAGTTAGAGCTCGTAATTAGCCCATGATCCCTCTGTCATACATTTTAACAGCATTGGCCTTTCCCTAAGTAAGCTGTAGATACGCCCGCTCCCTCCCTCTAGCTCCCTTCATCTCTCTCCATTTCCCTCACTCCATCTCCCGCCCCTCTGCCTGTCCTCTATCCTGACTGTCAAAGCGACATGATGTATTCAGGGGGCGAACTGCAGGGCTGTGGCACAAACTAATGCAAATACATACAGGCAAGCAGGCACACACGTACCAGTATGCACCCATGCACATACACACTAACTACAGCCAGACAAAGCCACCATGACAGTGGCTGCGAGCTGCTCTGTCTCTTGTGACATTAAAGGCTGTCAAAGTTTACACATGTTAACTAGGGCTGGGAATTGCCAGGGACCTCACACTATATGACGATACTTAGGTGCCGATACAATATGTATTGCGATTCTCACAGTTCTCCCGATTCTATATGTACTGAGATTCGATACTGTGATTTTTTTTCAATTCGATGTTCCAAACATATCGCTCACCATATGTCTGCTTCAGAGGGACAAGAGAGAGCCATGAGAAAACAAGTTTGATCAGTCCTGGGAATAAAAGTGCTGAAAACAAATTGTATCCCTATTTAAAAAGAAGATGGAGAAACAGCTATGAATGGAAAATACTGGAGTTTTGGTGCAGGTACAGCCAACTAGCCCAAAAATAATACTGCGATATTGTCAAAACGATACGATATATCGTCAAAAATAACATCCCGATATGTAACTGAATAGATTCCCCCCCATCACTAATGTTAACAGCAAAGTGCCTCCCACCCATTAGAAACCAAACTCCAGGCTCTCTCAAACAAGTCTTCTCCTAAACATTAGCCTCCTTTTCAAAGACGAGCTGTTCAAAGACGTTGGCCAGAAGAACCCTCTACACTCTTCTTAGCTGTGTCGACCTCCGCTGCGGTGACGCAGGACTTGCTGTTGTTGTTGTTGATGGGATAGTTGTGGTGAGGACTGGAGACCTGATGTGCTCATGGAGACGAGGCTCTGCCTCCAGGACAAAGGCAGCCGGGGTTGTAGTCGACACCCGCCTGGCATGAAATAACAGAGTTGCACGTCTATCTCTACTGGGCTATGATTACTGCTACCAATTATGACACTATATAATGGTGGTAAGATAATAACGCATTGGTAAAAATCAAT
The DNA here is from genome assembly GCF_045679555.1 of Salvelinus alpinus. Lineage (NCBI taxonomy): Eukaryota > Metazoa > Chordata > Actinopteri > Salmoniformes > Salmonidae > Salvelinus > Salvelinus alpinus. The sequence continues at coordinate 8,769,368 of NC_092106.1, read as the reverse complement.
CCTCAAATCTTGAACTACACAACATTGCATTGAGCTGTATTTCATCTCATGCATCATCATTCTGTAGCAGTGTGAGCATATTCTGTACAGGTTGGCAGGCAGTCTTTGCCGGAACACTCACCAATCATCAGTTATGGAAGTCAACAGGAAGGGGATTGGATTAATACTCTGGGAATGTGGCCATGACAGCTGGGTGGACACCCTGGCTCACTAAAGAAGTGCCATGGGATCTTTATGACCCCAGAATATATCAGGACATTGGTTTTGAAGGCACATCCGTCCCAGCTATGATGCCCTTCCAGCACTGTGTCTGTACAACTGCAATGAGGCTTTGGATCTTCCATAGGAATCTCCCATACTGGCCCACTGAGACACATTCCCAAAGGTGTCTCCTATCCAAGCACTAGCCAAACCTCACCCTACTTAACTTTTGACTTTGTCTGACAGTGACATGCTGTTTGTGATGAATGCTACAAGGGTTTAAGTGCTTTTGTTATGGTGTGAGGTTTGTCCCATTTTCTGAGTGCACATCTTCTAAATCCGCGGGGTATGGCCTAGCCTGCTGCCTGACAGAAAATAAGTTAGGATGTGAAACCGGGGCAGCTGGAAATATCACCTCTTAAGAGGCAACAGCGAGAGTCTACTGTCAGCATTATTTTCATCATGGTGCAGAGGTTTTTGCTCAGCAGTTTTGGCAGTGAACTTACGGACGAGCGCCCCTCAGCCAGGAAGAGGACAGCTGCTACATGTTGACATCCTGTACTACCTTCAAAGGCTACTGCTGCGCTGTGGTTCGTATAGACGGTAATGCTAATGTGTGGCTAGCCTTGGAGTCAATCAGACTCGAGAAGCTCAGCTCAAAAAGTCACAGCTGAGACGGAAGCGAGGGAGCTGCCATCTCACACCCCCTCCGTCTCCCTACCTGTCTCCCTCGCTCTGCCTTGGAAGACATTACACATCCCTTTCTATTCCCGTCCTAAATTGAAGAAAAAGTCTCAGTCTCAGTCTTTTCTTGTAGGATCACTTCTTTTCAACTATATGAAACGTAATTTATGCAGAACATTTGGAGAAAGTATGACAAGAACAGAATAATCGGGTAGTTATACTTTACTGTTTGCTTACGAGATTGAGGTTTAGGTACACAGGCGATTAGAGTGGGCAAGTTTTATTTCTGGACCAGTTCGAGATGTGTGCTCTGGAAGGTTTGGGTTAGAAGCAGGGCTGGTTAAGCTGGTCCTGGACCTGCTCCATTGCAGTCTGCTGAGCTTTCTAGTCTTACTGATAATAGACTGAGGTGACTCAGAGCCCAGTCAATTTGTGTCTGCCTCCCCACACTGCTCAACGCCAGGGAGAGCATTACATCTCCACCCACACACTCAGCCGAACCAACACTCTAGCTTATGAAAACAAACACTACACACACACACACACACACACACACACACACACACACACACACACACACACACACACACACACACACACACACACACACACACACACACACACACACACACACACACACACACACACACACCATAGGAATCTCACCTTTCTTTGAAGAGGTGTGTGCTTAGACTCAAAGTAAAGCTCAAGAGGCTCTCGTAGATGGAAAAATGTAGGATATCGGCCAACCTTCGGCAGCCTTCAGACTATAAGCGTCATTATTTTCCCAGCCGTTCTATGATATTGTGCGGGGGAGGATAGGATAGCACAATGATTTGGATATGCCCACTACTGGGCGTCAAAGTGTAAACAAGAACAACCAGCATTCCAGCAGGGACACCTTCTGCTCTGTGCTCCTTAATGAAATGGTCTCATGCGCCATGCTTACCCATGGTAGCGGATTGATATGTACAAATGACAATGAAACAACAGGAATGCGACCCACGTAGGGAAGTTATCATCATCAAGAAAAATGAACAAACTTCTCCTCTATTGAGAATACCTCATAGCAGGGGTTGATTTTTGAGAGTTTTGTATGAAGCATTCAGCCGACAAATTGTGTTGTAAAAAAGTTCTCTAAAATTCCAATTGTATTGTTTGAAGGCTTGCAATCGAACAAAGGACCGTCAATGCCAGCATGACGTGAATATCAGCCACGAGACTGAATGCCAGCATGACGTGAATATCAGCCACGAGACTGAATGCCAGCATGTTGGAGATACAGCATGTACTGTGTGTATGTACTTGTACTTCAGCCCAGTGGGTTCCATGACTGGTGAACGGATTAAAACATCTCTAAGCGGATGAGCAGAGGATTATCAGCCCACTGACATGTTAGCTGCCATTATCACTCCATAGCTGTAGCTACATGATCAAATTAGTCTCTTTCTCATATTCTCAATAAACAAAAGTTAGCAACCATTGAACATTGGTGGTATTTTGTAATAACAGTTACATTTTTACAGTAGCAATGCTCTGTGGATTCTCTTTCCAGTGACTACACGTTGCACAAAAATTATTCCAGAATGTATTGTACATAACATGTTTATACTGCAGGATGTTACGCAAAGTGAAGCAACTTCATCATGCCAATGTTCAGTTCATCGCAGGTTCCTTTTCTCACATAATTCCAGCTAGTTAGGCTTCTTCACACATTAATTATGCATTCATGACCACACACTGATTCTCCACACAATTTCCCCATGCAGTCCTCAGAGCATGTGTCCGAGGTATACAGTATGTGGCCTTCCTGGCAAATGTTTGGTGAGTGCCTCTCTACAGAGCCCCTGGACAGTACTAGAGAGACTCTTTACGCTCCTTTGATGCTGGATCATGGAGATGATAGAACCACAATAGTGATGGAGACACTTGAGATCGGCAAATCTTTTCCTAGTACACTAGGACCTCATCTGGGATAAGTGAAGAGTCGATGCCACAGGGGTTTCTCCCCGGCAGGCAAGGCAGCGGCAGGGATCTCCCTAACGCATTATGCACCAGAAGTGGCCCTCCATATTTGCCGTAGATTCTCAGAGAATTACTTCTATTTATCATCCGCCACCCAGGGAGAAGCTTGGCAGCTATAAAGCACAGAGCGGCTTGCAGGTGGGAAAATTCCCCAGTAGTACAGTTGCTACTGTGTGTAAAGTACGGTGCACTACATCCGGAGGATGTGTAGAAGTGTTAGCGGTAGTAAAAATTTCCACTGGGCGTGTTTCTCGAGACATGACAGCGTGTAGGTAGAGGAACATATGGATGCGGAAAAAACAACAGCATGACGCGGAGGCTTTGACCTTGGCGAGGCAGGCTGGTGCTGCTGCAGGAGGCCCACATTGCTGACAGGTGCCACACAGCCAGGTACAACGCCTTGTTTCGCTTTCCCCGCACTCACGCACACGTTCAGAACACATACTGTATGTCCCAATCAGGTATGATACACTACATGGGCTGCATTCCAAACTTGGATCCTGTATTAACATACTCCTTAGACAACGGTCTATCTTTGATTGATGGGAAAACAGAAAAGAGTGGGACCTTAATAGCTCATTTGTTATGCAAAGGCCCATCCCTGAATTTCAACTTCATGTATATGAGAGCATTCTACAGCCAGTCACGTAGACTTCAAACATACTGAAGGAGACACAGCTTGTCTTGCTGAATCTGATTCATTTGGCAATCACAGCGATACAGTGCCTTCAGAAAGTATTCACACCCCTGAACTTTTTCCACATTTGTTGTGTTACAAAGTAGGATTACAATGGATTTAATTGTCAACAAATTAGAAAAAATATTCAAAGTGTTAGTCAATACATTTTAGAATCACCTTTGGCAGTGATTACGGCTGTGAGTCTTTCTGGATAAGTCTCTAAGAGCTTTTCACACCTGGAATGTGCAACATTTGCCCATTATTATATTCAAAATTCTGTCAAATTGGTTGTTGATCATTGCTAGATAACCATTTCATGCCTGGTCATAGTTTTTCAAGCAGATTTAAGTAAAAACTATAACTCAGCCACTCAGAAACATTCACTGTCTTCTTGGTAAGCAACTCCAGTGTAGATTTGGCCTCGTGTTTTTGGTTATTGTCCTGCTAAAAGGTGAATTAATCTCCCAGTGTCTGGTGAAAAGCAGACTGAAACAGGTTTTCCTAAATTTGTTTGCCTGTGCTTAGCGCGGTAACATTTATTTTTTATCCCCAAAAACTCCCCAGTTCTTAACGATTAGAAGTATACCCATAACATGATGCAGCCACCACTATGCTTGAAAATATGGAGAGTGGTACTCAGTAATGTGTTGAATTGGATTTGCCCAAACATAACACTTTGTATTCAGGACATCCTCAGTTTTCTCCTATCACAGCCACTAAACTCTAACTGTTTTAAAGTCACCATTGACGTCATGGTGAAATCCCTGAGAGATTTCCTTCCTCTCCGGCAACTGAGTTAGAAAGGACGCCTGTATTTTTGTAGGTACTGGGAGTATTGATACAAAGCGTAATTAATAACTTCACCGTGCTCAAAGGGATATTCAATGTCTCCTTTTTTTAACCCATCTGCCAATAGGTGCCCTTCTTTGTGAGGAATTGGAAAATCTCCCTTGTCTTTGTGGTTGAATCTGTGTTTGAAATTCACTGCTAGAGTGAGGGACCTTACAGATAATTGTATGTGTGGGCTACAGAGATAAGGTAGTCATTCAAAAATCATGTTAAACACTATTATTGCACACAGAGTCCATGCAACTTATTATGTGACTTGTTAAGCACATTTGTACTCCTGAACTTATGCCATAACAAAGGGGTTGAAGAATTATTAACTCCAGACATTTCAGCTTTATATTTTTAATTAATTTGTAAAAAAAAATTAAAAAACATCCTTCCACTTTGACTTTATGGGTTATTGTGTGTAGGCCAGTGACAAAACATCTCAATGTAATTATTTGTTTTAATCCAGGCTGTAAAGCAACAAAATGTAGTCAAGGGGTGTGAATACTTTTTAAGGGCACTGTATGTCTTATACAGTGTTGTCAGACATACGGTCGGCTAAAGATAGCTAGCTGATGAACATACTGCACAAAGCAGTACAGTGCAGTGTCAAGGGTAGAGGTCTATCCTGCAGCAAACCTTTTCTGGCTAGACAGGTGTTGTGTGTGTGTTGTGCAAGCCCTCAGGCAGCTGGTAATTACCCAGCCCTGTGATGCCTTGAATCCATTTTGGGACTCCTAACAGTTTTTTGCTGACTCACTAAAAAGTTTTCAACGGCTAACAAGAGGACTTTTTTGTTGAAAATGCCCAGTTCAAAACCTCCAGACCTTCCGATGTCTGCAATTTCAATTCCATCTCCAGTCCATTTAGCTGAGCACAGATGACTTCCAATATAACCCCCCAAAATGTGGCGAGAAAATGGTAATAAAATATTTTTTAGACCCATTCAAAATGGCTTGCCCAGCAAAAGGCTGATTTGATTAGCCTTCCAGAGTAATATTGTAAGTGCATGGCTGTGCAGTACTGCCTTCTCCAGGGACAGGGAGGTTGTGCCAGAGAGACAGACCCAGATGACCCAGAGTGCCATCCAACGTGTGAAACTCTCAGCTTCTCTTTAACATTGCTGCCGGGCAGCTCCCATCATGTCATTACATTCAGGCAGACTTAGTCGTGCCGTGGCCAAGTGGTGTGTCATTGTCCTTTGGCTTTTGTCCTCTTTCCCGGGAACCATCTCATTAAATGAATTAGCCAGCTTCATTCTTCCAAATTACCCGGTATTATAAAAAGTACATGAGCGACAGACAACCTTGGGTGAATATGCTACTACCCTATAGCTAGTTATTTATTTAATTCCAAGCTTATACTTATCTCCCCTCTACTTTATCGGATGTTTGAAACTGAGCTTTCATAAAGTTTCCTTATGATAGGGGCGTCATTCTTTGCAAGGCCTTGAAGAGGCCTCTCTACAGTATAGAGCCCTTTATTAAACATTCTACTACGTCTACATAAAGATGATCATTTGCCAGTGAAATAATAGGTCTGATGAAAACCATTATTCATATTTTAAGACCATCTATTATATTTCACAAGCACTGCAGTCAATTTCTAAACATGTAGCGTATAAGCTCATGTCCCGTCTATTCTCACCTTCTGGTCTGTAGGTGTCCACTGTAACCTTTTTATATTGTCAATTGACTCGGATACTTTTACAAGCTACATGCCCTTGACGAGTCCTGACAGTCACTTTGACTTGTTCATTTTGTATTCAGTATGAGGATGTCTGGCCTGTATGCAATGAGCATCGGAGGCAGCCAGCCCAGCACCGGACCATAAACTACACGCCTGTCAATGAGATACACTGGCTTGTTTTTCCCCCTGTCTGTAAGCAATCAAAGTCATGACAGGCTTGTTAAGCATGTCATGTTGACACCTTCATAAGGAGATGGCTCAATATTTATCGAATGGAGATAGAGGAGCGGCCTATAATGTTCGCCTTCCTGCAGAATTATAGCTAGTAACTGGTCGGTTCGATGGAGAGCGAGAGAGCAGGGATAATCAGTCCTCTGTCCGATGACTGGCCCTATACAGCCTGTCCGCCTCCTGCCATTCCTATTCATTTATGGGGTTTAGGGGCAGAGACTTATCTAAAATTTCAGGACTTAATTGAATGTTGGAAATTATACATGTGTCTGCCCAAGGCATGGTGACAGCTCCAGAAAGCACAGACACATTGAGTAGGCTCCGAGAGATTATGACAATGAAAGGAGGGGGAAGAAGAAATTGAGACAAATCCTATCTAGTTGTCTGTTTTAAATCAGCGCGACGTTGCCGGAAATAATGAACATTTGGGTAAGTCACACAAACATTTCCGAGGGCGGAATATAAAAAAACTTTCACTCAACTAAAATGAGTGCTTTTATTTCAATTACAAAACGATGGCATCATTTATAGTATGTTATTGATCGCCTCAAACAATAATAAAAAAAGTAACCATGGTAATTAAAACTTGTTAAAAATGTTATATGATAGACTCTCAGACGGATATTCTTTGTAACATGTATGGTAAGTAGTTTCTAACTTCTTACTGTCTTTCATGAATAACTTTTTATAAGAACAGTGCATTCAGAAAGTATTCGGACCCCTTCACTTTTTCCACATTATGTTACATTACATGTTATTATTATATTGATTAAATGTACGTTTTTTCCCCTCATCAATCTACACACAATACCCCATAATGAAAATGCAAAAACAGGTTTTTAGAAATTTGCGCAAATGTATTCAAAATAAAAAACTGAAATATAACATTACATAAGTATTCAGACCCTTTACTCAGTACTTAGTTGAAGCACCTTTGGCAGCGATTACAGCCTCAAGTCTACATTTTACATTTACATTTTAGTCATTTAGCAGACGCTCTTATCCAGAGCGACTTACAGTAGAGTGCATACATTTTATTACATTTTACATACTGAGACAAGGATATCCCTACCGGCCAAACCCTCCCTAACCCGGACGACGCTATGCCAATTGTGCGTCGCCCCACGGACCTCCCGGTTGCGGCCGGCTGCGACAGAGCCTGGGCGTGAACCCAGAGACTCTGCCCTAGACCACTGCGCCACCCGGGAGACATTACTTGGGTATGACGTCTACTTGGGTATGACGCTACAAGCTTGGCACACTTGTATTTTGGGAGTTTCTCACATTCTTCTCTGCAGATCCTCTCAAGCTCTGTCAGGTTGGACGGGGAGCATCGCTGCATAGCTATTTTCAAGTCTCTCCAGAGATGTTCGATCAGGTTCAAGTCTGGGCTCTGGCTGGGCCACTCAAGAACATTCAGAGACTTGTCCCGAAGCTACTCCTGTGTTGTCTTGGCTGTGTGCTTAGGGTCGTTGTCCTGTTGGAAGATGAACCTTCACCCAGTCTGAGCTCCTGAGTGCTCCGGAGTAGGATTTCATCAAGGAGCACTCTGTCCTTTGCTCCGTTCATCTTTACCTCGATCCTGACTAATCTCCCTGTCCCTGCCGCTGAAAAACATCCCCACAGCATGATGCTGCCACCACCATGCTTCACCGTAAGGATGGTGCTAGGTTTCCTCCAGACGTGACGCTTGGCATTCAGGCCAAAGAGTTCAATCTTGGTTTCATCAGACCAGAGAATCTTATCTGAGTCCTTTAGGTGCCTTTTGGCAAACTCCATGTGTGGTGTCATTTGCCTTTTACTGAGGAGTGGCTTCCGTCTGGCCACTCTACCGTAAAGGCTTGATTGGTGGAGTGCTCCAGAGATGGTTGTCCTTCTGGAATGTTCCCCCATCTCCACAGAGGAACTCTGGAGCTCTGTCAGAGTGACCATCGGGTTCTTGGTCACCTCCCTGAGAAAGGTCCTTCTCTCCTGATTGCTCAGTTTGGCCGGGCAGCCAGCTCTAGGGAGAGTCTTGGTGGTTCCGTAGTTTTTCCATTTAAGAATGATGGAGGCCACTGTGTTCTTGGGGACCGTCAATGCTGCATACATTTTTTGGTACCCTTCCCCAGATCTGTGCCTTGACACAATCCTGTCTCAGAGCACTACGGACAATGCCTTCGACCTCATGGCTTGGTTTTTGCTCTGACATGCACTGTCAACTGTGGGACTTATATAGACAGGTGTGTGCCTATACAAATCATGTCCAGTCAATTGAATTTACCACAAGGGGGCTCCAATCAAGTTGTAGAAACATCTCAAGGATCATCAATGGAAACAGGATACACCAGGAACTCAATTTCGAGTCTCATAGCACAGGGTCTGAATACTTACGTAAATAAGGTATTTCTGTTTTTTTATTTTTAATAAATGTGCAAAAAAAATCTAAAAACCTGTCTTTGCTTTGTCTTTATGGGTATTGTGTGCAGATTGATGAGAGACAAATATATAAACCATTTTAGAATAAAGCTGTAACGTAACAAAATGTGTAAAAAAGTCAAGGAGTCTGAATACTTTCCGAATGCACTGTAGATAGCTGGACTACAAATCACAGAAAAAATGCAGCAGTAAATCCAGACTTCAATATGTCTGGGACAGGGCCCATAGAGAACACTTTAGTGAGATAGAACAAGGGAAGCAGACTAGCCTGGACACGCTTCTCTGGACAGATGATGTCAATTATCACTCCAGGCTAATTATAAAATACATAGCAGATAGGCTGCTTCAGTGGCAGGCAGATCTCTTCGTGCCAGAACAATGTTCACACATTCATCTTGTGGTGGAAATCCCCCATGGTGTAACTACGCTTTGCCTCGAATGGTCATGCCAATAATGAGGGGACAATATAAGAGAAGATATTAATTGAATTATGGAAATGAGACGTGACATTTTTTGATCTTCTGGGCTCCCCAAAGAGCACATTCCGCATATCTCAATAAAGTTCTCTCTCTGATTTGCACAGTAACGTCTCTGCGTGTGACTTGGAAGTTGGCAGGGGGTTTGGGCTGGTATGCTGGCCTAAAATTAGGCGATGTGCCATAGAGGAGGAACGGGGGAGGAGGAGGGTACAAGGCTGTAATTACAAGGATCTGTGCCCCTGTCGGGACAGCCATGATGGAATCTGGGCAGGCTGGGAACACTGTGCTGTAATAATGACATACTGGAGCTCTGTCAGTGTTCCTGAAGCACAGCCAGGAACTCCTACCAACAGCACAGATGATGTAAACAGAGATAAATAATACAATAAAATAAACACAAAAACTGCTGTTGTTTTTGACAACAACATCAAGCTTAACCAGTCATGAATACAGAGTTGTTGACCCTGAGTGATGAGCATCTTCTTTGGCGCCTCACCTGCTTTCATAGCCTACTTGATGTACCATGTCATTGTTTTTCCATCGTATTGTTTAACACACACACATTCAACCACCAATGGCATGTTACATAACCTTGCAGGTGGCCCATTAGATAGCACAGAGCATCATAGAAATCTCCCTGGGATCCACAGAACAGCTTCTGCCTGGACAGATGCTGGGCTAGTGACTCATCCCTGTCTCTGTCTGTGTGATTGTAATGATTATATTAAAACCCTCCATGTCTCCTCGACGTGGAGATAATATGCACATGGCACCACCCCAAGTCTGAAAATAGTGTCACTAATGACAACAACAGTAGCGCAGCAGTGGAGTGGTGAGGGGTGATAAGACGGCGGAGGGAAGGAGGCGAAGAGGCTTTGCAAAAACAGTCACACAGTGAGAGGACGTCGACACAGAGGGCCTGTACCGCGGGCCACTGCCCGCCTCTCAGCCCAGCGGAAATCTCCCAACTCCCAGATCAAAGCTCGAACATGCTCCAGAAATCTCATCTCTCTCTCTCTCTCTCTCTCTCTCTCTCTCTCTCTCTCTGTCTGTTAGGAGAATAATTGCATAAGTGGTTTCAGCTCTCTGAATTTATCTCCCATAAGTCAACTTGTCTCTCACAGACTTTCCTCTTCTTTCTCTCTTCTTGCGTCTTGCTTCACTCTCCCCTGTCTTTCTTGCCTTTACTCTCCTCTTGCATCTTCATCCATGTCTATAGCCCTCAGATTTGCCACAGAGCTAAACCTGAGAGATACGATTTCACGTTTCATTGCTGACCATGGTTAACGTCAATGTTTATCTTTCCAATTTTTTTATGATTCAAATATCATAACGCAAACCCCTGCTATGATGCAATTTGATACAATGACACTCTCCCACCCATCCACTTACCAAATGTCTTTGTAAACTGCTCATTAAGACTTCACCGTGGCAGAGCACTGGGTGGATCAATGAAGGGAAAATCTAGCCTGATCGACTGAGATAATACTGGCCTCTCCTGGAGAGTGGCCCGGCCCCTGCTCACCCACCGGCTGTCAATCTGAAGAGTACCTCATCCACACTCCCTCCAAACACTACAGCCACCCAGCAAGAGCCCTAAACCCTGCCAACCCCAGGACCAGTAAGGGAGGAGAGGGGAGGGGAGGAGAAAGGAAGGTGGGGGAGGCGACCTATTCCCATGTTGCCTTTGTTGTTGTTGTCAATATGGGAGATGAGCACATCGACGTGGAAATAGTCCGCCAGAAGGTACAGTCAAAGCAAAGGTTGCCAGCATTGAGTACTTGCATGATTATATGTGTAGATATTATATGCAATGAAACACGACCGCACATACACACGCACTCACACACACACACACCCCATACCCAAAACTCTGAGAGCGCTGGAGTGTCATGTTGTCTTGGCAGGACGGCTGTAGTGGCAGATGGACTGTGCTGATTCCTTGTCCCCTATGGTTTCCCTGGTAGTGCCAGGCAGAAGGGATGATCTTTCTGCCTATAAGCCAGTCTAAAACGTCTCATGTTGGGCTTCAGAAAGCAAGGAAACATCCCTTGACGGCTCTCTTCATCCAAAGCTACTGTCTGCTCATCTCTTTGACTTAATCAAAAAAAATGATTGTTTTGTAACGTCTAAACACTCGAAATAATTTGATTTCCCAAAGGCAAAAAGCAACCTGCGTGGAACCTTTAATTTGATCCAATATACACTTAACATTTTTAATAAATGGTTGAGGGAAATTCAAATCAAAAGCCTTCCAATAACTCACTAATTGTCCAACTGGCCCTTAGCTGACAAAAACAATTGGTGTGATGCACTCAGTGACAGGTGAGTTCTCTTGCAGTTTTTAGTTTTTCTATTGTGTCCGATATGGCAGTTCTCTCACTATATGCTGTGAGACATTAAACATTTCCTCTTGGTAATCTCTCCTTTGTGATAGCACTGATTGGATCACTAATGTCTCATTCTATTTTTCATTCACAGCTATGACAGGACATTCACGCTGAAGAGCAGACATTAGGCATATCGTTGTCAGCGAGCAGTGACGGCCCGTTAAGTTCCTCAAGGGTAGCTGGCTTCTTAAGTACTTATTCAATTAAGGTTACTTAAATTCCTCAAAAGAATTCAGTCAAGCCAGCCAATATCCCAGTTGAATGATTTGGCCCCTGATTCCTGCGGGACTTACACCCTGAAGACTCAGAGCCACCGTACTCAAGAGCTAAAAATCTATACAAAGACAATAATCTAGTTCACCCATTGCATTTGAATTGTCAAACAATGACAAATTTTGTCTCCTTACACAACAAACAATTCACATGGGAAAATATCAACGCTGCTACCATTTTTTCCAAATGAGGACTATATTTTCTCCGCCAGCTCGGTGTCAATGTGGTTATAATGACATTCAACCACGGAATGACCCTGCCTCAATTTCAGACCGAAGGAGAGATTGACTGGCAACAGGAGATCATTATATGTAACTCCTCCGTCCTCAAGACAAGAATGTCAGTCCATTTGATTTAATAGCATTCTGTTTCACATTGTTCCAGTACTCCACACATTGATGTTTACTCCCTTTGAAGCGGGCAAGAACAGGTACCAGGGAAGAAAAATATATAGTGGTCGCTGTCACTGCTCACTTCAAAAGAGCCATTTCGAGCATCAATCAAGGGTTTGCGTGATTCGACATGATTTTGACACAGCCAGTGGCAGCCAGTGGCTGTGTCAAAACCCTGTGATTTCTGGACCTGTTGGTGGAAGATGAATCTGTATCGATTTGCCAAGTTCGTCTGAGGTTGTAAATCATCGGGAGATACTATTCTTCACAAAGTGGGCTACAATGTTGTGAGAGACAGAATGCTCGGGAGTCTAGCTATCCTCCATCCATGTCATTTTGATCAAACTACAAACTTAGATGGTGGAAACAGTAGGTTTAAAACTGACTGCCTAGGCATAGTTATGTGTTACATCTGTATATGTGCACTTGTATATGTGCACTAGATGAACATACTTTATATTCAACTGGATTGTAGATTAAAATGGTAAACTCCACCATATGATAAATCTGTGTTCTATACCAAAACCCAACAACTTAACGGCTAAAGAGTTGTGATTTCTAATGATTAATCTATACTGAACAACAAATATAAACAATTTCCACAATTTTACTGAGTTACAGTTCATATAAGAAAATCAGTCAATTTAAATAAATAAATTAGGCCCTAATCTATGGGCTGGCCTAGAAGGGCATAGGCCCACCCACTTGGAAGCCAGACCCAGCCACTGGGGAGCCAGGCGCAGCCAATCAGAATGAGTTTTTCCTCATAAAATAACTTTATTACAGGCAGAAATACTCCTCAGTTTCATCAGCTGTCCGGGTGGCTGGTCTCAGATGTTTCCGCAGGTGAAGAAGCCGGATGTGGAGGTCCTGGGCTGGCATGGTTACAAGTGGTCTGCAGTTGTGAGGCCGGTTGGACTTACTGCCAAATTCTCTAAAACAACGTTGGAGGCGGCTTATGGTAGAGAAATTAACATTAAATTCTCTGACAACATCTCTGGTGGACATTCCTGCAGTCAGCATGCCAATTGCATGATCCCTCAAAACTTTAGACATCTGTGACATTGTGTTGTGTGACAAAACTGCATATTTTAGAGAGGCCTTTTCTTTTTTTTTTGCACCTGTGTAATGATCATGCATCTTAATCAGCTTATTGATATGCCACACCTGTCAGGTGGATGGATTTACTTGGCAATTGAGAAATGCTCACTAACAGGGATGCAAAAGATTTTTGCACAAAATTTGAGAGAAATAAGCTTTTTGTGCGTATGGAACATTTCTGGGATTTTTTATTTAAGCTCATGAAACATGTATATTTTTGTTCAGTACATATTGATTAAACATTTTGCTCAACATCTAATCAATCAAAGTAATCATGAAAGAAATCACTTCAAACAAAGAATAAAAATCCCACACTCCCTACTCCTCAGTGTGGCTAAAAGTCTACTGAGCGCTTGAGAGTCGTGGGCGATGCAACACATGGGCTGATCAATAGTCTTTAGGGAAGTGATCACTGCTGCTACCTCGCTTTCCAACCAAAGTGCATGAATTAAGGCGCAAACTGAAGGAGAGTGGAGATTCAGCAACACTAGGAGGACAATGGAATTGAATAAAAAAAGTTTATTTTGCTCAAAGTAGAACAATGGTCTTTGTTGAGGCTCAGATTGGAGATCCTTTAGTGATCTCCAATGAGCAGCACATTTGGCCAGACTATGGTGGCTCTAGGGGGCAAAGTAGCACACAAGGTAACACGCTCATCTCCCAACACTTCACACACCTTTTCCTCCATCCAGTCAGAAGGTTCTGAAGGTTGAATCTACCAAGACCCAAAATAAATCCCTCCAGACTGTCCCTATGGAGATAAAGAGAGAGAGAAAGAGCGCGAGAGAGAGCATGAGACAGTGAGACAGATGAAGTGAGAGAGGAGAAAGAGAGTGAGAGAGACTCAAAGGTTGTTACTGGCCAGGGGGTACTGTGGAACTGTGAAAGGTATTAGCGCATTGGGAGAAATCTACCAATATTATGCCAACTGCCAGCAGATGCCAAAAACATCTTCCTCTTATCACCTAATCCAATTCCTGCTTGTGCAGGTGTTTCCCTGAGCGTGTCTGTGAAAAATGCCAGAATTGAGCTGGATCAATTCTCTCTTAGTGTTCATCTTGGCTCTGTGATCTTTGGAAAGTGGTTCATGTATTTTACAAGAGAGCAGAGGAAACAACTCTTTCAGTGGAGTTTCTACAGCGCGTATGACTCCATTTTTAGTCCGAAAATTGATAGCTTTTTCTTCGATGCTGAAGCTTGTCCATAGCACACATCCCTTTTTCATGGCTGAAAGTGAGGCTTTAAATGGAGAAATTATAGACTAGAGGAGAGCCCCTTCTTATCGACTGATTATAATCACCATTACCCAACATTCTGCAGATGTAGGCTATTAGTTGACTAACTTTGTTCGGCTAGCCTTAAGCAGGCCCTCAACAGTTTTGGATATTTATAGTAAAAGAAAAAACCCACTCTGAGCAATATAGTATAATCTACAGTGAATAGAGCCATCTGCTTGGAGACAAAACGGTAATTATATAACAATTATGAATTGAATGTGTATTGTATAACAACATGATTGGACATTATTATTTGAAACTTAGGCGTTTGAGAGGGAGGCATGCGATGTATTTTGACTTAAACAGACTGTGAAAGGGGCTAGACCTCACTGACACACGTATGCATGGATACACACAGACACACGCACACACACACACACACACACACACACACACACACACACACACACACACACACACACACACACACACACACACACACACACACACACACACACACACACACACACACACACACACACACACACACACACACACACACACAGAGTTCAGGAGTTGGGTGGAAGGAAACACACTCTGCCTAAGTGAGATAGCTTGAGATAGCTAGAGGGAAAGCTCAGGGGGACGTTGTTGGAACACAATGGTGTTGTAGAGTTTCAAGTTTTATATAACATTGCCTGAGGGATGGTCATGATGGTTAGACTGACATTGTTGTGACACAGCACGAGAAGAGAAGAGAAGAGGGATGTTGGCTTGATGGTGACATGTACAGTGTCTGTCTGAGCAGCCCTGCCTCAGTGGGGACACGGTCGGGAATGGGGGACTAATCCTAGCCTGCTTCACAGAGTGTTTAAACAGATGGGCCCGGCTGCTGTGAAAGCCTCACTCACAGATTGCCTTAGAATCCGTTTGAAAAGAGAAAAGAACAAGTGAAAGAGAGTGAAAAGTAATAGATGTCCTGGGTGGCTAACTCTCTCTGGTGATGTTGCTAGGGCCAAACAGAAATATGTATAAGATAAAGTTAAATGTGATGGAATATGTGCACAGAAATGTGATGGTTATGCCACTGGTTCCAGGTTTGTGGTTATTTTACTTCTGTAGCTTCTGTGCTGCGTTAAAGTCCCTGTATTCTCGACATGTAGGTCTTAGGGTATGCCCAATAACATAACTATGCATATTGACATGTCAACTAAGACTCGGTGTCCTTACTTAAGACTTAATGAATCGTAATGACTCTTGTGATAATGAATTTACAAGGACATTTTCCATTCAGCAATCATCACGCGCTACAAAATGTGGGCTTAAAGAATCCTTAAGAGTCTAACGACACACTCCTGCGTCAATCTTATGAACATAATACAAAAATCCCCATCTGTTGGTTTAAGCGAGTTTAAGTGACATGTGTTTTTTTTGTATGGTCTGTCTGAATCCGCTGCATCAGCCTATGTCGCCCTTCCGCATCTGTGGTGGAAAGTGGCAGTCCCACAGCGTTGTTTGTCAGGCCAGATATGACCACTCTATGAAAAGATGCTACTCTCACGAACACGATGGTGTTCTCCCTTTTGCACTACATCCCCGTACAAGTGTCATGGGACTCGAAGGTAACCCATACCAATGAATGGAAGTACTGTGTGGAGATAGTTTTGTGCCTTCTAGATATAGGACCGACACTTCAAAACCTTATTCCTTATGTTTCTTTTTTTTACGTCTTTCTCAATAAGTTTCTATGGGCTGTAGCAGTAAAGGCCAAATTCAATATTTTATCAAATAAATTGTAAATATTTTTTTGATGTACCTAAATGGGCTCTAAAATTCTAGATGAAATAGCTAAATGATCCATGACATAACCATCTTAAAACAGTTCCATATGTTAGCTTAGTAGAGCACCCCTCACTCCAACCGCTTAGACTTTTAGAGGTTAAAGAAGAATTTACTTTTATTAATGTGCAAATTTCTGCAAGCATTCCAAATGTTGTCGTCAGGAACATACTGGTTCAGAGAGATAAACAAATGGACTGCATTAATAGTGGTAACTGCTGCACAATGGACAAGGCCGCCACACTGATACTGGCAAACAGAGAAAGTAGAGCTGCGAGCAGCAATTCAAGGCTATAAGCAGATAAGAGTTTTAGTATTATTGTGAAATGTGTGAAATGTGTATGATCTGTGAAATGTGTATAGGTGCGGAGCTTTTGTGAAATAGCACAGTTACAAGTGGAAATAAAATTGGATGGACAACAGAAATAGAGGAAGGACTAAGAACAAACAAGAGAGAACTATTGTAAAGTAGACTGTGTCTGTAAAATAGGTATAAGATGTATAAATTGAAGGTAAAAGCAGAAGTGTTTATTAGTTTACTCCAATTGGGGGAGCGGTGGTAGGGTTGCGGGGAATAATAATAAAGGTATATTCTTTAAAAAAGTATGTATGTCTATATAGGTATGTGTATGTATATATGTGTATATGTATGCATGCGTGTATGGATATATATATTTACCCCAAAAAATATGGGGGATTGGAAATGATGCAGACAATTACATTGGAAGCAACATTCTTTCCGCAATATTAAGCTGATCCACCCCTAAAAAAAAAAAAAGTTTTAGTATTATTCAAATCATTTGAAATGTTGGAAAGATTTATTTTTTAGAGATGCATTTGTTCCTCAAAAATGTTGACATTTGCACCCTGTTTTTCGATTCCAAATGCTTGCTACGGAGTCACCATGTTTTCAATCAACACCATATTGTCTGTGTGGGTGTGGCATGTGGCCTACTAGCTTCATAAAAAAAGTACTACTGTATGTGTGAAGTTATTATGAAACAATACATAAAAAAGGCAGATGTTGGAGTTTGGGCAGCTTCATTGCTAGGCACTCAGAAATCCCACATCGGTATCTATAAAAGAGCACTCAGCAACTTACTTTTGATTTAAAATTCCATCAATGCTCATAGAAACAAAACAAAGACTATTTCAAATACTTTGAATTCTTCTCCATACCTGAGTGACTCATGCCAAAGGAAAATAAAACAGTGAATCTCTGTCTCTCTTTCACCTGACTGGGGAGAGGTTTGCTATGTTTTTGTTTCTCTTTCTCCATTTCTACCCGGAGCACTCTGTTTTCTCTTCATTCTCTTCGTTTCTTTCATTTCTCTCTGTTCAGAAAGGGCTTGGGCTTTTCATCTCCTGTCCACAACTCTGCGGTCTCGTTGTCTCCCTGATGGGGGAAATGTTTGGTCTTCCTGTTTTATTCTTTCATAACCAAGCACTTCTTCCTAGCTCCATTATCACAAATACCTTCTGTTGAGTTCTGAGAAAACCTGACATGGTGGCTTTCCATTCTTGCGTTGCGTAAAAGGTTTTACCATAAAGCCTGGTGCCGTTTATGTGGTCGAGAATACAGGGACTTTCACGCAGAACAAAAGCTACAGAAGTAAAATAACCACAAACCTATTGAGGACATGAAAAGAACATCCTGTCCACGAAAACAAAACACAAACGAGGCATATATGTCAGCTACTCTAATAATCACAAAACGCTAGAAACAGGGAGTGGCACATGAGAGAGCGAGAGAGAGAGAGGAGGGGTAGTGGACAGAGTGCGAGAAAGGGAGAGAAACAGAGAGAGGGAGGGTGAGAGAGAGAGAGGGTGAGCCGACAGAAGCGCTGGCTGTGAGGGACGTGGTTGGCATGGCGAGCTTAGAGCTTTGACACCTCGTTACGGTCTGCCGTGACACTGACACGTCACAGGAGGAAGATGGAGAGAGAGGATAGAGGGAGAGGAGGGGGTCCTCTTAGAGCTCCCAGGCTCACAGGCCTGGCATGTGGAAGATGGAAGACAGAGGATGCCCCCACCAGCAGGGCAATCAAGCTCAACAGATGGCACCGACGTCTGGGAGCCTGAGACTGTATACGCCCAGCTAGAGCAGGGCTGATGACAAAGACGCATAGGACCTATCTGAGCAGCACATGAGTGGGTACAAGGAGAGTGTGGGGGGGGGGGGGGTGTACAGGCACGTGTGTTTGTGTGTGTGTGACAGTGTGTGACAGTGTGTGTGAGTGACTGCGACAGTGCGTGTTAGAGTGTGTGGGTGGGTGTAGCCTACCTGAGGCTGACACACTGTCGGCCCAAAAATTGCTAACGCAAATGTGATTAATTAGCTCGTTTTTTTATAATTACTACAAATCACACCTACTTCAAATGGTAAAGATTTTGTGTGTCACTGCTAATTCTTCCAATTGACATTCACAAATTCAGTCTTATGCTTATGGTAAAAATATGACCGTCGCTTTCATTTATCGTTTCTATTCACAAATACAGAGGGCAAATGAAAGTGCGAGGGGTCCAGTGAGTTGCACAAAAACGAAGTAAAGATTTGAATGGAGTAGGGAAGGTAAACCGTAATAAAGGATGCAGGTTTAGTAGAGGTACTGACATAGGAAGAGATAAATAGAAGGGGGAGGGAAGGTTTTTCAAATGGGCTCCTTTTAAAACACATGCACACTTACACACGCAGACACACACACACACACTTACACACTTACACACAAACAATCCCTCTGTATCTCAAAAATCAAATGGGCTGACAATACATGAAAAGCCTTCAAAGACGCTCATCTTGTCTCTGAAGAAACATTCATGCAAAAACAGTGTGGGTGGGGGGGTGGGGGGGGGGGGGCAGAGAAATTCAGCATGGGCTTCTTTACCAAATCATTTAGGAACAAAGGTATTACACATATTTTTATAACAAAGGCTCATGATTGCAACAAAACAAAAAACAATTCAACCCAATGGTAACCGGGTTTAGCAAGTACCCCTAAATCCTCCCAAATGAAATGGGGCAAAAGAACCAGAGATTGAACATATCCCAGACAGAGGAAATACTATAAAATAGTACAATGTGTAGTGGGAAGTTGTTCAAATCATAAAAGCTTGACTACTGAAAGGGTTTTGTTACATCGGCCTTTTCTAAATAAAAGTCTTCCTTCTTTCAAGCCAAAGATAATTCACAGACAAATTGATATACTGATGCATTGACGTGTATTCACATGTATATGTCATCTGAGTCCAGATTACGAGCACATAACAGTTCTGTTCTGCAATAACATATCCTCTTACCATCACCATTAGACCGTCACCATCCAATTGAAACTCTCAATAGCCTCACACTTATTTCTACCTCTGCCCATAAAAATATCACTGCATAATACCCCCACACCATAACACATGCATATATATTCCTGTCTTTATTGAGATTCCATGTTCGCTTCTGGGTGGGAAAATTCCGTTGCAAACTTAATTTATTCTTCACACTAAATAGATTACCAACCCTATGCAAGCCATGAGGGATACCCCCTTTTTTCCATATAATTCACCTAGCCGAATGGAATCCATACTGTATGTGATGGGGACAGAGGGTGTAATCAAACATTTTCATGTTCATGATGATCCTCAACACACGTTATAACACTACCGCTTTTAATGCTGCATGGACATTGGCTAATGGCTACTGGTCCCACTCCGCTTCTTGTGTTCTCTTTAATAGCCAGCCTTGTTTCCCAGCGGTCACTTTTACATCCGGTCCTTTTCCCCTTAGCACTCCCCAGACTGCAATGAGCACTGATGGGGCCCCAGACATTACTCAGGCGTGAATATGAACCAACAGAGTGAGTCCATTATCGGAGACGGATGAGAAAAACATTGTCCAATAAACTTGTGTGGCTGCGCAGTGAAACCAAAACACTTCTTCTCCAGTGGTGTGTGGGCATCATGGAGCAGCTGTCAGTTCCAAGATAAAATTTGAACAATCCATTTTAGTGAAATGAAGGCTCTTGGAATAGAGCCCTCCTGACACATGCAGGTTTATATTAGTTTACCAAACAATGTGGTTAGACTAACTGAACAAAAAACCTCAAGAACCACCCAGATGGATTTATGAGTGCCTGGTCTGGACGTTTGGTCAGCGGTTGGTTGAGGTCGGTGGCCATCTTCAGAGGCCTTGTCAGAGTGTCAGTCACAAATTACACTTCATTTATATCCACTGTTTTATATCCACATTCAGAAATAATTCTGCCTCTTCCATTTACACCTTGTTTCCCTTTTATGCATAAATGAATAGAAATTCAAGGACAGTGATAATTAATGGCAAATTAGGGGGGTTTCATACCATCCCAACCATCCCATTTCCATATACAGCAGCTGGTGTGGCAGTGGAGGAGAAAAGAGATGTGCATTGGGCTTCATTATGATTCCAGCCGGACACATTTGTCAGGGATTATCTCTGAGTGTCTAACACCTAATTACCGTTGGGCCACTGTGCAGGGAGTCCCTCTGAGAACTCTGCTGGCTCTTGCTGGCCGGCTGGTTGGCTGCAGCTGGCACCTCTGGGGTGCCCTTCTGACCCGCCTGCCCGGTGGTACTCTTGGTCTGCCACCATGCCCTCACACCACGTCCTTGCCAGCCAGCTGCCCAGTCGACCGAAGGGACATCCGGTGTCATCTTCGATTCAGGGGATGTGCCAAATATTGAATATAGATGGTCATATTATTCAGAACTCCTCACAAATACTACTTTCTATGTTCTTTCACCTAGCCTTACAGGATTTGCCTGTAAGCATATAGATTAAACAATGTCCATGCATTTTTTGTTGTTGTTGCTGTGCTTCTTTGTTTTATCACAGTGGAGGCAGAAAACACTTGCTATTTACTTTGCCCTTAGACTAAATAATTCCTTAATATGATCATTCCACCCTGCTGCTCACACATTTCATGGCTCTTAACCTTTAATAGATTTCTTTGATATGTAGGTAGCAGTGGCCACTAGAGAATGAATGCATTAATCAAATAGAGTCCAGAGATTGTATTTTCTATTTATCCATTGAAATTCATGGTAAATGTCTGTGCCTATGTTTTTGAGTGTTTAAAGATGATTGTGAGCACATTTTAAATCAGGAAAGTATATGGACATAGCTCACGATTCAATAATGACAGTAGTTGTTTAGGTAATGAATTGATCTATGTATAAAAACACCTTCTGATTGCTGAGTTTATCAGGAAAATAGCTCTGACTGTACCACACACACACACACACACACACACACACACACACACACACACACACACACACACACACACACACACACACACACACACACACACACACACACACACACACACACACACACACACACACACACACACACACACACACACACACACACACAGTAAATCAGTAAATACTGCAGTGACAGTCACAACAGGTTCACTGGTTCACATCTATCATTAGGGCATATTGGTAATGCAGGCATATAAGATTGCTTACACGTAAAAAAGGTGCTATTTAGATCCCTTTGAAGAACCCTATTTGGTTCAAGATAGAACCCTTTTGGTTCCGGGTGGAACCATAAGGCACAGACATTGGGCTACCAAGTGGCGCAGCGGTCTAAGGCACTGCATCTCAGTGCTAGAGGTGTCACTACAGACCCGGGTTCGATTCCAGGCTGTATCACAACCAGCCGTGATTGGGAGTCCCGTAGGGCGGCGCACAACTGGCCCAACGTTGTCCGGGTTAGGGTTTGGCCAGGGTAGGCCGTCATTGTAAATAAGAATTTGTTCTTAACTGACTTGCCTAGTTAAATAAAGGTTAAATAAAATAATAATAAAACTTGCTATTAGCTGCTTGTTACATGATGTGTATGCATTAAGGCACCCGGTAATTGATGGTTAATGCACATTCTGGATACAGCTTCTCATATTATACTGTACACACTGCCAGGTAAACACCCTCATTAGCAGGATGAAGTTATGTCTAGGGGAGCATGCCAGTGACAAGTGGGTGCTTATTTGGAAGATAATTTTTCACATGCACCAGAACTAGAACTCCTAATTAGAGTATGTATCCCTCATATTAGGTAGCAATAGTGCCTTAATTCCTCTTGAGTAGTGATTAATGTCACTGGAGTATACAGTATGGTCTAGAGAATAAGACTGATATCGAAATGTTTTATGGGCCTGTGTCTGAGAGCACTCCCAACCTTACCCCCCATATCCCAGTCTCCCTGGGCATGCCAAGGGCAGCTTCACCTCAGCTGGTGAGTGCCGGGCCGGTTATAGGGATGGTTGGGACAGAAAGGCTGTAGATGAGGGGGTTACATGGCTGCTTCCCTCCCTGGGAGAGTTCCTGGCGTCTCCTTAGAGAGGCTCCTCTCACCCACTTCACATTGATTAGAGTCACGTTAGATGGCAGAGATAGAGTGACAGCATGGAATCTGAACATAAAGTCCCCACCCAGAGTCATTCGATTTCAGGCTCTACAAAGAGACACTGTTCTTGAACCTTTTCTCATGTGATTTTTTTCCACTTTCCCCAAGTGTTAGTGTGTAGGATACACAATCTGGGGAGCAAGGACAGACCGCTGGAAGTCAACATGCAGTAGTGCAATGGAATTGACAACAGCATTCATTCATTGGTTAATTCATTGATTTGTTCATTTGGCACAGACAGTGGTGATAATGTATAGATATGAAACCATTTAAATGCAATTCATATTTTTTTTATGTATCCTTGAGGTTTCCACATCAAGCTACACCGTTAGAAAAAAGGGTTTGAAAAGGGTTCTTCGGCTGTCCCCATAGGAGAACACTTTTTGGTTCCAGGTAAAACCCTTGTTGGTTCCAGGTAGAACCGTCTGAGGTATTTATTTTCATTTTGTATTTTTGTTTACCCTTTATTTAACTAGGAAAGTCAGTTGAGAACAAATTCTTATTTACAATGACGGCATACCCCGGCCAAACCCTGACCCGGACCACGCTGGGCCAATTGTGCGCCGCACAATCACGGCCGGTTGTGATACAGCCTGGATTCGAACCAGGGTGTCTGTAGTGACGCCTCTAGCACTGAGATGCAGTGCCTTCGACAAGCTGTGCCACTCGGGAGCCCATATCATGTTTACACATTCAATTAGGGGACATCAGGGTGGAGCAAGTCATTATTTCATCAACATTTCCTAAGTTAGTCTGCAGCTGCTGTTCGACATGGGGTCAAAGTCTCCCACAGACTGTTTTGAAATCAGCTACAGCATGTTCCAATATCCAAACTAGCATACTATCATACCACTTAGAATGAAGAAATGTTTTGGCCATGATTTCTAAGTATCTAGTATTCTAGGGAAGGTATCGGAAAACAGCCATGTGATATTCTGTCCCTGAGGGTCAAAAAAATGAACTCCACCAAGGCCATGATATTCAGCGTACCTTAAAGACGTGGAGGGGAAGCCACCACTTGGCGTTGTCCACGAGCCGGCGGCCTGGGCTCTCATCCGTGTGTGAGTGTGTGTGGGTAGCCTCCACTCTGCTCTATGTGGACAGCCTACGTTGGCTGGACTCAAGTCTGCCCGCCGTTAAGACTCCTGGCCGCCTGTCATTGGCTCAGCTCGGGCCACCTGCCAATCTGCCTGTGAGTGACAAGGGAAAAAAACACAGATGAGGAAAAGAAAAACACACACAAACTGTCACTTTTACAGATACATTTACATATAAAGGTAATTAACTTGACAACGACAGACGAGGGATTACGTCTAAGAAGAGACAGAAAAACACAAGAACTTGTAAAAATAGCTAATTTCCCACCAGAGTTGAGTATAGGAGAAGATTCCGAAATCTGAAGATTGCTTTTCATTCATCAGTATGTGGTGGCCTTGAGCAGTGTGGGAGATAAATGATAAACAATTTCTGTTGATTTTAAATGAAAAATCCCAACGGATTTAAATGATTTTACTGTGATAGCTAACTGTGTATATTCACAAGAGACAATGACATGAAAGGTGTGGATAGAGCCATTTTCACACACAGAGGATTGTGTGAGCTTTTTTTGGGGGGGGAGGGGGGACATTTGGACTGCTACAGGGGATTTGGGTAATGGTTGCATTTTAGAAAGCCTGTGAGATCAAGCGCTCATTTGAAATCTCCTGGCAGCTCATCGTTGCGTCATCATTTTTCTTGTGGCCCTTCAGGGCTTGAATATACATTTCAACCAGACTTCAGGAGGGCTCAGTCATGCCTGTATCTATTAGCGTGTTTTATAACTGCCATGCAAACCCTACAGTTTACACACTATGCACACTGAGCTACGCTGCATGAAACCTGAACTGGATAACTGAACTGATCCCTACAGCATTAGAACCTTTGCACCTTGAATGAATTTCCCTCCGTGGGAAACTAAAACATTTGGAGTGTTTGTCTAATCAGACAAATGAACATGAATATGTTGTTAATACATAACAAACAAAGCAACACTTGATTAAACCTATTCGTTGATGAATATTGAAGGATTTCCTGCTCTACCAACTGGATTTGTATTCGTTTAGCCATACGTGTATCCCTACAGGCATCTACTGAGTTGTACATTAGTCACACTCGTGAGTTATGTTATCCCCCTTAATCAGAGACAGCATCAGACACGATGCCAGAGAATCGAATTGAAACATGACGAGGAACACACAAACGTAAAACACACACACACACACACACACAAAACACTCCCTCTCTCTCACTGACATACCCTGAGGTTTGGCCCCTTAGCCGTGTCACAAAGACAGGACATCAAATGAAAACTTTCCACTATAATAACAGCCTCCCTGCACTGTCTCCAATCAGCTCCATCTGGCAGCCAGAGCAGACAGAGTCTGGCTGCACTAGCAGATCAGGTATGGCAAGCATGAGACAGTACCGCTGTGTTTTTTTTTCTACAGTTCATGTAATAGCTCCATCGCACTATCAACATCAGCCCTGCACAGCTCTCCTATCTCGCAGTACAGCAGACGGCATTCGAGCCTACCACTCTGGTGCTTTACAATCCATTGACATTGTTAATAGCTGGAAAGGTCGAAGCACATCTTAGTAGAATGGTCGCTCAGGCTTATCGCTTGTAGAGTCTTCCCCTCTTCCTTCTTTTAAAAATCTTTTCACATCTGACATTTAGGGCAAAGGGGTTTCAAGGTCGGCTCAAAGGCCATATCGCAAATGTGGAAATCAAACAAAATTTGCAGAGCTTGGACTCAGCCATCACTATTTGCGCACGATTCATCACCTGGGGTTCCCTTTAATGGTTGGTCACCCCACTGTGGAACCGTTGCTGTGTTCCTCATCTTAGACGTGTCTGAGGCAGCTAAAGAGCATCATTTATCAGTTCAGCAAGTCTGCTCATGATGATGCCACCGGTTGCGGTCGGTGGTCAGCGGTCACACGCGGTGTCAGACCTCTCCTCAACTAAGGCATTTGGATGGAGTCAACTGAATTGTCTAGTTAAAATGGACCTTCGGGGCTCAGATTGTCATGGCAGCAGGTTTAGTCATGACACTGGGGTTGCAAAGGAGTGACACCTGATTTACTTGACGACGTGGCCCTGATTGTCTCTGAACTCAACGTGTGTCGTGGTTATGGTCATCTGATGTCCAGCAATCCCGGCAGGAGCAGGCAAGAAGCCAACCTTACGTCTGGAGAACAGAGAGGAGGGTAGAGGAAGGCAAAAGATCCAGAAATGGCTGCAACCTTCAACCTTTCCTCCCTAACCAACCAATATACAGTGTGCAGTCACTCCAGTCAGCAACGAAGACAGGTTGTCATGTTGTCACTGGCACTGAAGTGTTTCTTGTAGACGATGCAGCTGTTATTTGTTCAACGAAGGGATTTGTCACAAGCTATAACACTTCAACATGTCCATGTCTCCTTTTACTGTCAGTATGACACATGGTTCTTCTGAAGATATTGAATTACAGGTACTAGATGTACGTTGGGCCTAGTAGGCAACTAAAAAAAGCTTGAATGCTGTGCTAAAGCAATGAATGACTATGTTATGGACAGTGCTCCTTAACAGCCACTCCATTGTGAAGCTGTGTTTTCTGGTTTGAAGGCTTCAAGGGGCAAGACATAATGCAGAAACAAAACGGTCGATGCGGATGCAGATCGATTGGCTCACTGCAAACTGCAGCCACATGGAAATGCTTTCCCGTTGGCTCCCCTCAACATCCTAGCTAAGCAATAATCACTGTACACACAATAGTCAGTCCGACTAGTGTATTCCAACCACAAGGTAAACACAATGAGGTAAACAAGAATGTTTGAGATTGTATCTAAACCAAACAGCATTCTCCACAGAAATGTAGAGGAGGCTAAGATCCAGTCTCCATTCCCTCCTCCTCCTTCTTCTCTTCCTCTCCCTGGGGGAAAAAACAACATATGCTGACTTCAAGGCAATCCAAACGTTATTAGTCTTGGATGGACAATTGACAATCCCCAAGATGCTCAGCCCGTTTGAGTTCAAGGGAGAGAAAGAGAGAGAGAGAGAGAGAGAGAGAGAGAGAGAGAGAGAGAGAGAGAGAGAGAGAGCTTCACTTAAGCACTTTCTCAGCTTGCAACTGTCAGTCTTTGAATTTAGTCTTGCCTTGCGCAAGCCAACCCCATATCCCCCCCCCAAAAAAATAGCAAACTCAGGAGAAAACAAGGAGTGAGAATGTCTGTGTGATAAAAAGAGAGAGAAAACATACCAAGCAAGAGAAAAAAGAAAGAGAAAGAGGGCAAGTTCTTTCCCCAGCATTCTTTGCACTTCAAATCCACTACACACACCTGCCCTCGCCCAAGATGCACAATCCGATAGATAGATGGTGAGAGAGACAACGAGAGGGAAACCTAATTGCTATTTCACCGTTTCGGGGGGGGGGGGGGGGGGTCTCCCATTCGCTGTAGGCCCCACTGTCCAAAGAGCAATTTTCTCTACATTATAAAGATGATGAGCCACCCTGACCACAGGGCCAGGGGTGAGCATGAATCGTTTCAGCCTGGGGGAGAAAGAGATATATATATATATATATATAGAGAGAGAGAGATACCTGGGGTATGAGTGATGGGCTAAAAAAAACACCCTGCTTCAATCCAAATCCCGCTCCTCTGGGGAGCAGAGGGGGAGCAGCCTGTGCTTTCTTCCTATGGAGGCCAGATCGCAGCTGGGAGGGAGGTATGTACACTGTCTGCCCTTTTCTGCCAGAGAAAGAAGCACTGCTTTCCCATAGATGGTAAAATATACTGTGTGATGATAAGGAGTTGCAGAGGGCAGCCTCAATGATCCAGCCTCCCATTTAGATGAGATGTGAGCAAAGGTGGTTAGGTAAAGTCAAGGCAACAATACATTTAAAATAAATGAAATTAAATGTGGCTCCATTCAGGAAACTATGGGTATATTGTGTGTCACTACTTTACAGTAGAGGCATTTGAACGTAATTTTTTAAAATCAAAATGCATGTTGGGGCAGAAATGCCTTCTGAAACACGTGAAACATGTATGCGATCTGTAAATACAAATACAATTGTTTAGTTAGGAGCCTAGTTGGTTTAGCCACGGAAAAAGACAGGAACTTTCCCACTAGCCATAATTGGCTAGGATAATGGATGGGCTGGACATACTGAGAGATGAGATCGGATTGGTCTGCCATGTAGCACACTTATGTCAATAACATGAGCTGCTCAGTATGTGTATTTAATGCTTTCTAACGCTGCTTTTTTGAAAGATATCACAAAGAACTGCAAAAGTGATGCAGAGAATTCAGGCATTTGATTGCAAATATGTGGAGGGCGTTGAAAAGAGAACACCCAGAAGGCTGTTGTATAAAACACCTGTCTCTGGATTACATCTTCAAACTAAGGGCAACCATGGCATCCGTGACAGAGAGGGAGAAGCGTTAATCCATGTATACGGGTAAGAGAGTCTGGCTAGCTACATTATCAGATATTGTACGTTTCTAATTTTGTCAGAAAGTTGTATTCATTGCAAGTTAAAGCGTACTGTTAGCTAGCAAACTAACATTAGCTAGGTCGCTAGCTAACATTGTGTACGATCTGTGTAGTAATATTATTTGTGTCTCAGAGCCGTTTGCATAGCTAGTTATACCCTAATGTTAGCTAGCTAGCTAACATTGAACCTACTTGGTTAGCTTCAGCTACCTGAAGATTCATGCAGTGTAGTAACATTATGGGATTATGGTTCATTGTTTAGCTAGCTAGCTACAGTACATGTCTAAACAAAAGACTCCACTATCCAAGTAACCATTTCACTATACCGTTTACACATTCTGTATCCTGTGCATGTGATGTAGTGTGTGTTTACCAGAGATAGTAATGTGAAGAACAACATGACCTGCACCAAAGTCAAATTAGGATATAACGTTAGGCCAACGATAGTGTCAAAGTTCTACAATTCTCCAGTAGAATGCCCTGCTTTTATTTTGTAACACTCACAACCGTTAGCTATTTTCTGTAATTAGCTCGCCATTAATTTGTAAATGACTTGTTGTGATTTTATTTTCCTGTAATAATGAATACAAATTTGCTAAAGTTAAGACATTGTCAGCTATATTATATTGTCATTATTTGAACTGGCCTGCAGGCTAACTTCATGCTAGCTAGCTAACAAGCTAGAAATGAACCAAAACATTGTTTAGAAAGTTGCTTTTAGTTGCCTGGTTTCCTAGATTGACAAATACTACATTTTTTAACGGATGGGTTTATTGGTGTTAAATACACCAGTTATGCTATTTTGGACCACTAGGCTGATGTAACGCAGCCTGTTGTTTTTGTGTTCATACTTTTTCATGACGACATCGACAAGTTTGATGTCAGACGACAAAGAAGAGCTCTCCAGTAGGTGTACCCAAACCATCAAGGGCCATTTTCTCAAAAGTGGGGTTACAAGTTTATCAACTTTCAAAACAGAATTACTTTTCCATTGTTCCTCAACTGTAGTGTATGATATAGCATTTTCTAGCTCTGAGTCTCTACTTTTATCCAATGTAAAAAACACAATTTCAAATGTTGCTACATAAGACCGAATCGAGCCGGTAGGTCACAAATGTCAATCAATCACACTAGCGGTTATGTCCACAAAATACACGACATTGCCAAAAGTATGTGGACATCTTTGTTGAACATCTTATTCCAAAATCATGGGCATTAAGATATGGAGTTGGTCCCCCCTGCTGCAATAACAACCTCTGTTCTTCTGGGAAGGTTTTTCCACTAGATGTTATGGCGGTGCCGTGTTGAAAGTCAGTTAGCTCTTCAGTAAGGCCATTCTACTGCCAATGTTTGTCTATTGAGATTGCATGGCTGTGTGCTCGATTTAATACACATGTCAGCAACAGATGTGGCTGAAATAACCAAATCCACTCATTTGAAGGGGTGTCCACATACCTTTGGTAATGTGGTGTACATTTAATTTGCATATAAAAACACATACTGGTAAACATGATGTTTGCCAATGGCAAATGTTAAAGACAATGTCTGGTTTTGTATGGCAGAACCAGCCTTGACGTGCCATGAACAAATAGTACTTAGGTTTACATTCATCATTGGCTTCACCTGTTGTAGCCTCTTTGATCATGACTTTGCCAAGTAATTTCATTTGCCTATGTCGAGAGGTTTAATTCAATCATGATTTGGAAGGAAATTATGTATTTTTCAAAGCTTTATTCTGAAAGGAGCCTAAGCTATTCTCAGGAAAACTTTGGAGAGTAAACTAGGGGAGCTAGAGTTGAGCAATTCTATAATTTCTCATTTCCAATCCAGACGTGAGAGGAACAGTAAGCATGCCCGGATTTCTTAACCCTCAACCTCAACTCAACCTTGCATCTCCACGGAGTGAATACAGAGAGTGTGTGTGTGTGTCTGTGTCTGTAAATATTAGTGGATGGGAAAAAGACAAAGTACACAGTGAAGAGGATAATCAATGCTACACAGTTTGACCCCATAGCATCACATAAAACATGTTTGATTATTGCCAGAAACATATGCACTCACTATATATCAAATAGAATTGCAGCCATTAAGAGCTTTCAATCGGCTTTGAATTGCAGGTGGAAGAGGGGGCCAATGAACCTCGTTACGTAAGGCAAGCAACAGACCCTGAGTCTCATTCTCCAATCAATTTCTATCAACCACAGAGATAGAATTCAATTAGAGGAGTTCTGCACTCACAATGGCGTCGCCCAGTCGAGCCACAATCGCCTCGGTAAAGTGGGCTGGAGGCAGGTGACCTTAAGCTCATAGACTCTGAGAAACAAGGTTTCCAAAAGGGTTGTCCCCATAGGAGACCCCATTCTTGGGTTCCAGGTAGAACACTTTTGGGTTTCATGTAGAACCATTTGTGGAACATTTCAACCTGGAACCCCCCAAAAAAGTGTTAATCAAAGGGTTCTACTATGAGGACAGCCGAAGAACCACATTAGGTTCTAGATAGCACATAGAGTGGAGGAAGAAATGTTGGAAAATGCAGTTCAGTGCTTCAGAGGAAAATTGAACAAGAAGGGGAAACAGGAGAGGTAGAAAAGAGGAGAGAAAAGCAGCATGACGTCTGTTCGATCTCATGCCAGGGGATCTCGGGATAACTGAGGTGAGATGAGCCTTGTCAAACAAGGAAGTGATAGCTGCTATTTTAAGAGGTGGGGTGAAGATGGGGGTGAGGCGTGCTTCCTCCCCCCTGCTTCGTCTGGGAAGTAGGTGAGAAAGAAGGTAGAAGGTTTATCACACAATCACATTCCCTGTACAGGTAGGCTTACAACAGAAACAAGCACAGGCAACCACTAAAGACAGATTCCGCCACACTCCAGACAGCAGTAATCTCCACCAGCCAGTTTTGAAGACAGACTTTATTTTGTAACAGGCCAAAAATCGCATCATCAAGAAATGAAATGAAATATCTTCAAGTCCAGTATTCTGCTTACTTTCCTGGTTTTCAGATAATGTGGTGGACCCGAAAAGACAGTTTACAGTTTTGATCTGGGAGTGGGTGACACACAGTAAAACATCTTTAGAGTTGTGTATCACATCTGTTTGATACGTTTTATTTTGAAATGATTCAGTGCGATTCGGTTTGATTATAGAACAATGCGGTTCGATGCGATACAATTCGATTACTAACATTTGTTGCATAAACACATTCATTTTCCATTCTAAATTCAAATTTGCTGCGGATGGAGCTCATGAGCTAGGCCTCTGAACTGGATCTGTATGTGTGTGTGTGTGTGTGTATGTACGATGTAGGCACCGGAGCTGAGACATAACGGAAACTAGGCATCTACCACCCCACTACCACCACTGATTTAGGGATGTTTTTGTCCCCCCCACTTTGGATTTGAAATCACCATCACCCACTAATTAACAAATTAGATTAACACATTTTTGCAGATTAAGTGTTTGAGCTAGTAATGTACAGTACCAGTCAAAAGTTTGGACACACCTACTCATTCAAGGGTTTTTCTATATTTTGACTATTTTGTACATTGTAGAATAATAGTGAAGACATCAAAACTATGAAATAACACATGTGGAATAACGTAGCTACCAAAAAAGTGTTCAACAAATCAAAATATATTTTATATTTGAAATTCTACAAAGTAGCCACACTTTTCCTTGATGACAGCTTTGCAAACTCTTGACATTCTCTCAACCAGCTTCATGAGGTAGTCACCTGGAATGCAAATCAGTTGTGTTGTGACAAGGTAGGGATGGTATACAGAAGATAGCCCTATTTGCTAAAAGACCAAGTCCATATCATGTCAAGAACAGCTCAAATAAGCAAAGAGGAACCACAATCCATCATTACTTTAAGACATAAAGGTCAGTCAATCTGAAACATTTCAAGAACTTTGAAAGTTTCTTCAAGTGCAGTCGCAAAAACCATCAAGCACTATGATGAAACTGGCTCTCATGAGGACCACCACAGGAATGGAAGACCCAGAGTTACCTCTGCTGCTGAGGATAAATTCATTAGAGTTACCAGCCTCAGAAATTGCAGCCCAAATAAATGCTTCATAGTTCAAGTAAAAGACACATCTCAACATCAACTGTTCAGAGGAGACTGAGTGAATCAAGCCTTCATGGTCGAATTGCTGCAAAGAAAGCATTACTAAAGGACACCAATAAGAAGAAGAGACTTGCTTGGGCCAAGAAACACGAGCAATGGAAATTAGACCGGTGGAAATCAGTCCTTTGGTCTAATGAGTCCAAATGTTCGATTTTTAGTTCCAACCGCCGTGTCTAGTAGGTGAACGAAGGATCTCCTTTGCACCCCAGTATCTCTACTTGCACATTAATCTTCTGCACATCTATCACCCCAGTGTTTAATTACTATATTGCAATTATTTCGCCACTATGGCCTATTTATTGCCTTACCTCCCTTATCCTACCTCATTTGCACACACTGTATATAGACTTTTTCTATTGTATTATTGACTGTATGTTTGTTTATTCCATGTGTAACTCTGTGATGTTGTTTGTGTCGCACTGCTTTGCTTTATTCTTGGCCAGGTCGGAGTTGTAAATGAGAACTTGTTCTCAACTAGCTTACCTGGTTAAATAAAGGTTAAATATATATATATATATTTTTTTTATGTTTGGTTCCCACTGTGAAGCATGGAGGACGAGGTGTGATGGTGTGGGGGTGCTTTGCTGGTGACACTGTCTGTGATTTATTTAGAATTCAAGGTACACTTAACCAGCATGGATACCACAGCATTCTGCAGTGATATGCCATTCCATCTGGTTTGCACTTTGTGGGACTATGATTTCTTTTCAACAGGACAATGACCTAACACACCTCCAGGCTGTGTAAGAGCTTTTTGACCAAGAAGGAGAGTGATGGAGTGCTGCGTCAGATGACCTGGTCTCCACAATCACCCAACCTCAACCCAATTGAGATGGTTTGGGATGAGTTGGACCGCAGAGTGAAGAAAAAGCAGCCAACAAGTGTTCAGAATATGTGGGAACTCCTTCAAGACTTTTGGGAAAGCATTCCAGGAGAAGCTGGTTGAGAGAATGCCAAGAGTGTGCAAAGCTGTCATCAAGGCAAAGGGTGGCTACTTTGAAGAATCAAAAAATATAAAATATAATTTAATTTATTTAACACTTTTTTGGTTACTACATGATTCCATATGTGTTATTTCATAGTTTTGATGTCTTCACTGTTATTCTACAATGTAGAAAATAGTAAAAAGAAAAACCATTGAATGAGTATGTGTGTCCAAACTTTTGACTGGTACTGTATCAATATTACAAATTAGCTATGACATAGCCAATACATTTACTGTATAGCACAATTTTGGATTTCACCCCTGTCTCAAAATCGGAAAGGTTTTGACCATTTGGAAGTTTTTGTAGAGTGATGTTATTTTCTCCTCTCGCATTGGCCATGCAGTGCGCCTCGCAAAAGTGATTATCAACTTTACCATGTATATCTA
Organism: Salvelinus alpinus; assembly: GCF_045679555.1. Lineage (NCBI taxonomy): Eukaryota > Metazoa > Chordata > Actinopteri > Salmoniformes > Salmonidae > Salvelinus > Salvelinus alpinus. Next base: position 8,735,460 of record NC_092106.1, on the reverse strand, counting down.
AAAACGACCATACACACTGATCGCTTAAAGCAAAACTACCAAAACTATTGCTGATGGTGAACCTGAACAATCAGAATAAAATATATTGTAAGCCCTGTTCAGCAGGTATAGCCAGATGAGAGTTGTGTCTCCAGTAGCTTACCTTTATTCAGGTAAAACACAATTTTCAACAGTGCATAGTTAAGCAATAAGGCCCGAGGAGGCGTGGTACAGTATATTGCCAATATATCACGACTAAGGGCTGTTCTCACGCATGACGAAATGCGGAGCGCCTGGACACAGCCCTTAGCCGTGGTATATTGGCCATATACTACAAACCCCCGAGGTGCCTTATTGCTATTATGAATAGGTTACCGAAATAATTAGAGCAGTAAAAATAAATGTTTTGTTGTACCCGTGGGATACGGTCTGATATACCATGGCTTTCAGCCAATCAGAATTCAGGGCTCAAACCACCCAGTTTATAAATTACAATAACCTGGCTAATTACATAGGTTGTCAATAAATGAATAAAGCCTAATATCACGCAAGCCATTTTAGCATTTGAATGCTGAAGATGTCGCACCGCTGTGCAAAATCAGGAACATGCCAGCTACCCCGCGTTGATGAGAGAGAATGTAATATGAGCCCACCAAAAAAACATTCACTGCCGATTCGGAACGTTTGAATCAATTTTCTGATCGATGCACGCTATCTTGTATCGGTTTGGGGTCCGCGGTTTGTCGTGGTGTTTATTATTTATGAAATCATTGAATCAACCTGCATCACTGAGAGCAGTGTGCAACCAGAAACCACTTCTCTTAGTTGATTTGAATCATTTGAGAACTGATTCAGAAGAAGCCTAAAATAACGTGTCACTTTCAAAGCCCTGATATCATTTTCTATCTCCTTCTTCACCTCTTCAAAGGGAGCTCAGTCTCCTCCTGTGATTTATGTCAACTCCGCTAAGGAAGCTGACGCAGAAAACCTCATCAAATTATACCCTGTCTTTCTGACAGGAAGTCGGCATGGGCTCAAGACTTTACCTACTCCCCTGTAGGCATTAATTGATTTCTCTCGTCTGCCCTGACATGCCGTATTCATCTCAGATACTGAGAGATTTACACCGCTGCCAAAGAGTACCATCTAAGAGCACTTAACTGAATTACTGTCATGCAGTCTTTAGTTAATTACCTCCCTAATATTTCCCCACATTCCCTTGTCTGTGAGAAAGATGGCACATTTAAGTACATGGAAGAACTGACTTCATTCTATGAGACAGAAGGAAGATAGGGATTTGAAACCACAATCACTCGTTAAGTTGTTATCCTCCCCTGAATCAGTCATTTTGCCAAGTGCAGCCACATCAGGACAGGCTAGTCAGTGGACCAGATTGTTTTGCACTACTTCTGAGTCCTAGCTACATTTTCCAAGGTGCATGTTCTGTCTACTTGAGAATGATTTAGCCTTGCATCATTACCTTGTCTTGTTGAAGGGGAAATGGGTGGGAGGGGAAACAGTAAACAATTTGCCGTTCTTAACAAGGCCGTCTGTAATCATGTTGGTACATATTGGAAAGGAGGGCAGATTGTACAAAAATCATTGGGCATTGTGAAATGTCATGCATACAGTGCTCCCTCTCCGGCCTCTAGGTCACCAGGCTGCTCGTTATGGTGCACACCTGTCACCATCGTTACGCGCACCTGAGTGTCGACTCACCTGGACTCCATCACTTCCTTGATTACCTGCCCTATATCTGGCACTCCCTTTGGTTCCTTCCCCAGGCATCATTGTTTCTGTTTCATGTCTGTGCGTTGTTCGAGGTACTCGTTTTTTTTTTTATTCTGTTCCGTTTATTTTATTAAAACACTCACTCCCTGAACTTGCTTCCCGACTCTCAGCGCACATCGTTACAGTTATGCAATATTTAATTAGAAATTCAATCAAATAACGAAATACAGGATATTAAATGGACCCATTGAATACTGTATATGAGTCACAATATCCTTGGAATGGTGGGCACACCACATTAGATTCCATTAACTCCTTATAAAAGGGACAGTTACATAATTTAATAAAGACACTGTCATGGAACATGTAATGTACAATGCAGAATGGCTATTATCCAGTATGACTGCTTTCTAGTTGCATTTGTAATTGGTGAAGACTGGCCATATTCAGCTTACAAAATACACTACATGACCGAAAGTATGTGGACAGCTGTTCGTCGAACATCTCATTCCAAAATCTTGGGCATTAATATGGAGTTGGTCCCCCCTTTGCTGCTATAACAGCCTCCACTCATCTCCACCCCAGCCGACGCTTGGCGTTGCGCATGGTGATCTTAGGCTTGTGTGCGGATGCTCGGCCATGGAAACCAATTTCATGTCAGGAACTGGTGTGGCTGAAATAGCCGAATCCACCAATTTGAAGGGCTGTCCACATACTTTTGTATATATTTTGTACATCTTCTTCGGTAATTAGACTAGGTCTAATAAGAAGATCAATATAACATATATCAAATATAGGAAGCCCTGAACAGAAAATGTTCGAACGGCATACACATTTAAACAACAACATGCCTAAAACTCCAGCCAGTGTAGATATGCATTGCATACAGAGGTGTTTACAACGAGCGGTTGATAAGGCTCAGCATGGTAATGAGATATCTGAGCACAGGGAAATGGAGGCAACGTGCTGGTGCGCTTATAATGCTCATCACTAGAGATTGCTTGTCATTCAAGCCTCAACATGCTCTCTGAATTCATTGACCCCTCCTGCGAGAGATTGGATTTTGCATATGGGTGAAATTTTACGTGGCCGGGCAAAACTTTAAGAATACTTACCGGTATTATAATAACAGACATGAGCAGGTGAAGTGACTCTCAATAACAGGCAGGCTAACATTATGCATGCATTCTGGTGAGGATGCATGCATTAGCATAGTCAGATATTGGTTTTAGTTGTCGGGTGACATTGGGCATAGTACCACATAATATTGCATTGCGTAGTCAGTGCAAAGAGGGAGTCAGCGGATCTCAAATGTGATCTGAACCTAACCTTCAGCTTAAATGGCAGAGAAATTAATATCTGGCTCCAGATGGCTGCTTCACCCTGAAAGACAAATAAGACACCAAGAAGAATGATTATCTTCATCTTGGCCAAGTACTTTTTTGTGGGATTGGAAAAACCAGAATCTTAAGAACAGTAATTTGGTCCAAATGCTTGTTCATAAGAGCTCTTCAACACCACCGCACCTCAACACGGACAATCACCTTCAACACTCTGTGGCACGCTCACACCACTCAAACACCCTTAATATACTAACTAGGCATCCTTCAAGACCAATTTCCCACTTTCTCCCAATTATTAGCTTGGAAAAACTGCCTCCTTGAAATGGGGCCTCCATCCCTCCAGCGATTGCTCTCGTCCCCCATGCAGTAGCACATTGAAGCTTTCATCACAGCAGGGTTGTTATAAACGGCTGCTCTGGGATCAGATCTGGGATCAAGTGGTAGGTCGTGCGGACGGATGGACTGTAAAGCCTGTGAAACCCACCCAACCCCATCCTCATCTTCCTCCCAGAGAGCGTAATAGCATCACATAATAGGGACTCAGTCAAGAGTGATGGTGTTTGGCGCTACCTCTGTTTGATGTCAGCCTCCACTACACTCCCGTTGCTCTCGGATCCCTATCTGGATGTAGGCCTGACCAACCTCAACTTGCAACACATCAAATGCCAGACTAGAGCATCTCACTCACATCATTAAGACTGCGGCAAGAAAACGACACCGACACTAGTTCTTTAGACTACAGAAGAAAGAACATTCTGAAGTGACAATCAGACACGGAGGCCTACTTCTAGAAATAACCTTCTGCAGTGGCGTATGTCCTTTAGACTATGGGAAGAACATTCTGTGTCGTAAGTATAGCATCCTTAGAAAGAGCGCCATGAAGTGCCTTTCGACTACAGAAATAAAGATTATGCACTGACACTGACACCTGTCCTTCAGACTACAGAAAGAACAATGTGCTGTGAATCGCACCACCCTCTATGTTCATTTTATCTTCAGTTTGGGTATATGACGGGAAAGAGAAGTGGGCCCCCTCTTGCAAGTAGTTTATGCTTCTACTTTTCCAGGATTGCTTTGAAAATGATTTCAGTCCATCACCTCATTACAGGAAGGAATGAAACCTATTAAAAAATGGACCACTTTAAAAATGAATCCAGTGAATATACAGGCCATGTAAGAGTACTAAAGACTATATTTTGGAGGAAATTAGTTTGCGACAAAGAAAGAAGACAAATTACAGAGGAAGAGAAAAGAGAAAGAGAGAGAAAACCCACTGGGCACACATTGGTCGAATCTATACCGTTTCCAAATCATTTCAATGAAATTACGTTGAACCAATGTGGGATGGATGTTGAATAGACGTATGTGCTTAGTGGGAAGTCTTTGTACTAGGCTATTTGAAATTCCATCACATTGTTGTCGTCGTAACGAAGTAACTAGCTACCTCCACACAGCGCAAACCAGTATGCTGTATTAGCTTTCCTTAGTGTTACATTTCTCTTCCTTAGAGGACAAGGAGACAGGAGAGAAATCTCGCTCATGTGGTAAATTGCCGTGTCTGTGTTAGCCGAAGGGAATTGTGTAGGCCATCGTTAAGGGTGCTGTCCCCAGAGTTTCAAACACCCAAACGTCTCAAGAAAGAATGCGGACTTATATATAAATACCCTAGGATACCAGTCATTGGCGAAATAGGGCTTAAAATTATAAACTTAAGTGTAATCAAGGGCTTAGCTTCATCACAAGGAATATGTCTTTCTCCAAACCGAATTGTATGACGCCAAGTCAAGGTGAGTCCAATATGCATTTAGTCATAAATATAGATAAGCACATGTCATTTTACAAGGACACTGAGCCACTCCAATAACTAAACAAAGTCATTCATAATAAATTGGGCATGGTCGGTCTACGTAATCTCTTTTATATGAATGCTGTTAATAACACTTGCCATAGCCTCCATATGCAATTTGTTAAATTACAATGTTATTATAAGACATTGGGCCATAGTCCTCTTGTGAATTTCCGCAACATTTTATTTTAACGCCATCAATATTGCAGTAAGCGATGGTAACACACTGAAGGCAATGCAATGTGCACGTGCCAAACGGAATACGGGACATTGTCACGCCCTGACCATAGATTGCTTTGTATGTTTCTATGTTTTGTTTGGTCAGGGTGTGATGTGGGTGGGCATTCTATGTTGTATGTCTAGGTTGTCTGTTTCTATGTGTTTGGTCTAGTATGGTTCTCAATCAGAGGCAGGTGTCAGTCGTTGTCTCTGATTGGGAGCCATATTAAGGTAGCCTGTTTTTCATTGTGTTTTGTGGGTGATTCTTTTCTGTTCAGTGTTTTTTGTATTCACCGTTCAGGACTGTTTTGTTTCGTTCTCGTTATTTTGTTTTGTGTTCATGATAATAAATTCTCAATATGGACACTTACCACGCTGCGCATTGGTCCTCCTCTTCTCATTCCAACGACGAGCGTGACAGACATCAATGCACTATACTAAATGCATGTATTGCCTGCCTTAATTAACACCTCTGCTCTTTAAGTCCAAAAGCAGGAGTCTTAGGAATGTCTTGAAAGATTAGGAGTGTGTCAGTCTGGCAGTTAAAAGAGCTCGCTCAAGCCTGGACTGGTCTAATGTCAAAATAACTGGATCATTCAGGCCTCTCAAGGGAATGAATGCATTAATGATGCATTGGGGTTAATTGACACTCAGCAGTACTTATCAACATTGATTTCCTCCAATCACGAGCCCCATATCTGATGATATTAATGGCAAATTAAATATTCATCAGGAATATCATAGAGCCCACCCCATGAGCTCAGGAGGAGCAGATACACTGAGAGAAGTAAGGGCAAACAGAGGAGTGTTGCTTCATTACACACAGACTAAACGCAGGGCGGGCGCACACACATACCAGTACCCACTCATACTAAAACACATAATACACATAATACTAACACAGTGCATTCTCTTTTTATCTCTCTCTCTCACACACACACACCTGCACACACACTTGCACACACACCTGCACTCACACTTCTACAGATTCAAACTTCTACAGATGCACTATGGAGAGCATCCTGTCGGGCTGTATCACCGTCTGGTACGGCAATTGCACCTTCCGCAATCGCAGGGCTCTCCAGAGGGTGGTGTGGTCAGCCCAATGCATCACCGGAGGCACACTGCCCGTCCTCCAGGGCATCTACAGCACCCGGTATCACAGGAAGGCCAAGAAGTACATCAAGGACCTCAGCCTCCCGAGCCACAGCCTGTTCATCTAGAAGGCGGAGGCAGTACAGGTGCATCAAAGCTGGGACCGAGAGACTGAGAAACGGTTTCTGTCTCCAGGCCGTCAGACTGTTAAAAGGTTACCACTAGCCAGCCTCTGCCCAGTACCCTGCCCTGAACCTTAGTCACTGTTCTAGCCGGCTACCACCCAATACTCTACCCTGCTCCTTACAGACTGCTGCCCTATGTATGTATACATGCTGATTCAACAACTTTATATGTACAGTATATACTGTATTCTAGTCATGGCTCATCCTATATAACTATATATTTGTATTTTTCTGGATTATGTTTTGTATTTCTTTTTTTTTTACTGCTAGGTACTGTATTATATTACTACACTGTTGGAACTAGAAACACAACCATTTCGCTGCACCTGCGATAACATCTGCAAATCTGTGTACACAACAAATAAACTTTGATTTGACACACACACACACACACACACACACACACACACACACACACACACACACACACACACACACACACACACACACACACACACACACACACACACACACACACACACACACACACACACACACACACACACACATGTAGGGAGCTCCAATCACTGCCACAAATTAGCCACACACTAAAACACAATTAAATACAGCTCTACCTTCCCATGTGAACTGAAGACAATGTAGAGAGACTAGGAGCATTTGGCAGAGATACGACTCATCATATTGTGTTTGTAGCCCAAGTAAGGTGAATACATCCATCTTATTCCAATACACTACTGCACACTGGTCATAAACCTTATTGAAAGGGAGTTAGGTCACCTTGGTTTGAATTACTGTATTGCCTGAAAAGGAATGTATTGCTCCATGACTATTTAACTTCCAACAATGATACAATGTTTACTATTAAAATTCACTGAGTCACATGGGTCTTTCAAAAGTCAGTTAAGCGTCGACTATTGGCACTCCATACTAGATGGGGTATGAATTCTCAATTCATTTGGTGTGTAAATGCTAAATTACAGAGGGCGGCATTTTCCTGCTCGGCTCTGCAACATGATTTCATTTCACAAGACACTGCTTACAGGTCCCCAGCTCAGAGTGGAGAGACAGTAATAAATGTTGTGAAATTAAATCACGAAGTCGAGAAGCGAACATTTCTGGACATGTTGAGAGGAGCTTTTTCCTTTGCACGGCCTTTCCCTGGTTAGTGTAGTAGTGGAATATTTCTCATTAATGTTCACCTCCTGTCTTCTTAGGAATATGCTGAGCTCATTACGTTGGAGAAACACTGAAAGACCGTTAGTTAATATGTCCAATACTCATTCGTTTTCATGTTGAAATCCCTGCGAGATAAGGGCATCCAAGTCTGCATGGAATAGATTTCCACAATAAAAACACGCTGTAGCTAGCTAGGAGTTAGTGCAGCTTCCATGTCTCACAGGGCATGTCGGAGAGAAACTCACTCAAAGGTAGTATTATCACACTATAAAAGCATGCTGAGGGCAGCAGAATAATATTTAATATGAGATTGTGATATGAAATATTCTACCTTGATTTAAACCACCCCATACAGTGGCTGGTATTCACTGTGCAAATCTGTTCAGGCCCTGAGAAGATTTACAACAGGTATATACAGTGGGGAGAACAAGTATTTGATACACTGCCGATTTTGCAGGTTTTCCTACTTACAAAGCATGTAGAGGTCTGTAATTTTTATCATAGGTACACTTCAACTGTGAGAGACGGAATCTAAAACAAAAATCCAGAAAATCACATTGTATGATTTTTAAGTAATTAATTAGCATTTTATTGCATGACATAAGTATTTGATACATCAGAAAAGCAGAACTTAATATTTGGTACAGAATCCTTTGTTTGCAATTACAGAGATCATACGTTTCCTGTAGTTCTTGACTAGGTTTGCACACACTGCAGCAGGGATTTTGGCCCACTCCTCCCTACAGATCTTCTCCAGATCCTTCAGGTTTCGGGGCTGTCGCTGGGCAATACGGACGTTCAGCTCCCTCCAAAGATTTTCTATTGGGTTCAGGTCTGGAGACTGGCTAGGCCACTCCAGGACCTTGAGATGCTTCTTACGGAGCCACTCCTTAGTTGCCATGGCTGTGTGCTTCGTGTCGTTGTCATGCTGGAAGACCCAGCCACGACCCATCTTCAATGCTCTTACTGAGGGAAGGAGGTTGTTGGCCAAGATCTCGCTATACATGGCCCCATCCATCCTCCCCTCAATACGGTGCAGTCGTCCTGTCCCCTTTGCAGAAAAGCATCCCCAAAGAATGATGTTTCCACCTCCATGCTTCACGGTTGGGATGGTGTTCTTGGGGTTGTACTCATACTTCTTCTTCCTCCAAACACGGTGAGTGGAGTTTAGACCAAAAAGCTCTATTTCTGTCTCATCAGACCACATGACCTTCTCCCATTCCTCCTCTGGATCATCCAGATGGTCATTGGCAAACTTCAGACAGGCCTGGACATGCGCTGGCTTGAGCAGGGGGACCTTGCGTGCGCTGCAGGATTTTAATCCATGACGGCGTAGTGTGTTACTAATGGTTTTCTTTGAGACTGTGGTCCCAGCTCTCTTCAGGTCATTGACCAGGTCCTGCCGTGTAGTTCTGGGCTGATCCCTCACCTTCCTCATGATCATTGATGCCCCACGAGGTGAAATCTTGCATGGAGCCCCAGACCGAGGGTGATTGACCGTCATCTTGAACTTCTTCCATTTTCTTCTATTTTCTAATAATTGCGCCAACAGTTGTTGCCTTCTCACCAAGCTGCTTGCCTATTGTCCTGTAGCCCATCCCAGCCTTGTGCAGGTCTACAATTTTATCCCTGATGTCCTTACACAGCTCTCTGGTCTTGGCCATTGTGGAGAGGTTGGAATCTGTTTGATTGAGTGTGTGGACAGGTGTCTTTTATACAGGTAACGAGTTCAAACAGGTGCAGTTAATACAGGTAATGAGTGGAGAACAGGAGGGCTTCTTAAAGAAAAACTAACAGGTCTGTGAGAGCCGGAATTCTTACTGGTTGGTAGGTGATCAAATACTTATGTCATGCAATAAAATGCAAATGAATTACTTAAAAATCATACAATGTGATTTTCTGGATTTTTGTTTTAGATTCCGTCTCTCACAGTTGAAGTGTACCTATGATAAAAATTACAGACCTCTACATGCTTTGTAAGTAGGAAAACCTGCAAAATCGGCAGTGTATCAAATACTTGTTCTCCCCACTGTATATACATATAATCTGTAAACCTGTATTTTTCATTGAATGTGCTCATATTCACCCTTGTGTGAAAATGATGAATCAAGGCTGTTTTAAAAGGTTAATGCCGCCTCTCTTGAGTGTCTTTCCTCTGGATCACAAACACTTTTGGCATTGAGACACTCTTACTCTTCTGTCGTATTGTCATTCACAGCCTTCAGTGCAACTACCAGCTTGTTGGTTACTGCACTCTATCAATTATTCTCTGTGTCCACTCTCCGCATTGCTGCACAGAGAGGGGATTAGAGGATGAAGGATGACTTAGGGTCAATGCCAGAGGAGCACAGGAGGGAGACCACACACACACACACACACACACACACACACACACACACACACACACACACACACACACACACACACACACACACACACACACACACACACACACACACACACACACACACACACACACACACACACACACACACACACACAATGTATAGCAGACACACAACACACACAGACATACACACCCCCTTGACACCTAGCCAGGAATGCAGTTACTCTAAGCAAATGGGAAACACCAAAAGCATACACTGCAATGTGCAACTGCATTCTCTACTTAGCATGTTCATTATAAAATCTAACAAACATGTGGACACATCTGCATGCTCATTTACATGCACAGAATATTGCACACTCACTAGGGTGGAAATAATGAGGTATAAAATGGGAAAGTGGTGTATCCCAGTCCCTGAGCCTCTTCGGCTGTGTTTATACAGGCAGCCCAATTCTGATATTTTGTCCAATTATGGGCAAAAGAGCTGATCTGATAGGACAAAATACCAATTAGTAGAAACATATTAGAATTGGACTGCGAGTGTAAACGCAGCCTTCCTTTCTCACATTTCTCTCCCTTACCATTGGCCAGGCAGATAGAAACACTTGGTGTTCCCCTCACACATCTGTGGTGTTTACACAGGCAGCCAAATTCTGATCTGTTTTCCCATAATTGGTCTTCTGCTCAATCACATCAGATCTTTTCACATCAGATCTTTTTCAGAGCTGATCTGATTGATCAAAAGACCAATGAGTGAAAAAAAATATCAAAATTGGGCTGTAAATGTAGCCTCAGAGGAAATGTTGAAATGAGTCTAACGCAGTTCAATTACGGGCTGCTCTCCAGACGTTGGTCATTTGTCTTTCTCCCCTGCTGGGCCATTTGACCAGAAGGCCTCACTCTTCCTGAACACTGCAAGGTGTGGTTTGAAACAGACAGATGAAACAACTGAATGTCTGCATGGTCATAGTATAACTCGTTTGATAGGTAGGCTACTGCAGTACACAGCAGATTTCTTTGATTCCCCAATTAAGTGAGAATTGTGTTCATCAGAGGGAGAGGAGGAACAGATGCTGGATCCGACATGTCAGCCAGATGTGGGTTTAAGTAATGAGAAGGATTAATCTATATGACTTTGAACTAAGATAATGAGCATGAGGCTGAGTGTATAGGGAATCAACAAATTAATCGTTGTTTTTAACAAGAATGAAAGGATTGCTTTACCCTATCCAGTCTGAGGTAAAAGTCAAACCTCATCTCCGAGCGTGAACACTAGATCGTTGTTATTTTGGTCCAGCAACAATGGTATAAGGCGGCATTCTGACACCCAATGGGAATACTGCGAGTGAAAGGACAGAGAAAGGGTTAACGCAGCAGCCGCCTGTAGTGTGTCACTGTGCTATGTAAGCCCATATTGCTCAAGGCCGTATTGTATGGAGTTAAGGTTGGCAGGCGTTGAATAATTAAAGACTTGACTGTTTCATTGCTTAATTAAGCCCCTTAATTTGCCTCATCTAGCAAAATTGCAGAGCCTGCCCTCCCCCCTCTCATCCCCCATCCCTACCCCACCCTGGCCCACTTCAGCCTGCCCAGAGCTTCGTCATTTATCCTTTTGAAAGAAGACAGCCATTCACTGTGTCTGTGAGTCTGTATATCATACTTTATGGGAACCGCTCAATTTTCCACAAGCACTTTAGTGGAGGAGTCTTTGATAAAGACTATACAGTAGAACCAAATTACAAGCAGCCCAAAACACCTTTGTAAGATGTACATTCATACACGCTTAAAAATCTATATTTAACTTGGTATGATTTGTGTTTTATTGTTACTCAGGTCTGAATCAGATTAATACTAGATGAGTCATCCTGGTCAAACCCTCCGATTGGCTCCCATCTGCATTTTCATCACGCCGCTCCAACCGGCACCTCGATAATTCAGAACGAAATTTGTGGCGTGTTCCTGGGCGAAGGTGTGCAAATGTAATTGGGGGGGGGGGGGGGGGGAGACAAGAAACCTGCTCTATTGGACAGTGAATGGAGTTACAGTGCCTACAGAAAGTATTCACACCCCTTGATTTTTCCCCCCACATTTTGTCAAAGTTGAATTATGTTTTTTTGAAATTCTTACAAAATAATACACATTTAAAAGCTGCAATGCCTTGAGTCAATAAGGATTTAACCCCTTTGTTATGGCAAGCCTAAATAAGTTCGGAGCAAAAATGTCACATAATAAGTTGTAGAACCAAATTACAAGCAGCCAACAACGCCTTTTGTAAGATGTACATTCATGTATTTGATACCATTCCACCCATTTGACACCGCTCCAGCCATTACCACAAGCCCACCCTCCCCAATTTAGGGGCCACCAACCTCCTGTGCACCAGACACTGGGAGATGAATTCACCTTTAAACAGGACAATAACCTAAAGCACAAAGCCAAATCTAAACTGGAGTTACTTACCAAGAAGACAGTGAATGTTCCTGAGCAGCTGGGTTACAGATTTGACTTAAATCTACTTGAAAATCTACGTCAAGACCTTAAAATGGTTGTTTAGCAACAATCAACAAACAATTTGACAGAGTTGGAAGAATTGTGAAAATAATAATGGGCAAATTTTGCTCTTAGAGACCTAACCCAGAAAGAGTCACAGCTGTAATCTGCCGAAGGTGCTTCTACAAAGTGTTGACTCAGGGGTGTTTTCAATAAATTTGCAAACATTCCTAAAGCATGTTTCACTTTGTCATTATGGGGTATTATCTGTAGATGGGTGAGAGAAAAAAAAGCTATTTAATCCATTTTGAATTCAGGCTGTAACACAACAAAATGTGGAATAAGTCAAGGGGTCTGAATACTTTCTGAAGGCACTGTAATTTCTTCAATCATCGTCTGGTGTATCTGCAGCAGGCTATCGATTGATTTTCCTGGCAAAAACAGCCATATTAGGCTTTTGAGATTGCAACACTGCTTGACCTATTTAGAGAGTCTAAATATACAGTGATGCAGCATTGTAAACACTCGCATTCCACTCTTGGCTAATCACTGAGGATCCCTTTGATGGAATTCACAGTCAGAAATCCCACAGTATCAGATAAAAGGCAAAATGTTAATTTATTTAATCTCTCTATAACAAAAAAGGGGTTGGAAATAGATATGGTCTTGAACTTTCAGACCATTCCCTCCCATGTCTCCCTATCTTTACATTCATATGTTGACATGTGTGTTCACACAAAACACAATCACTTCCATGGATGCGCACACTGCTGATCTAAATGAGAGACTAACGGGGGAAAAGTGTGGTTAGCACAGGCTAATTAGCGATGATATCGTTTTCTGCAATCGGCGTTGCTGGTAGCAATAGGTTTTAACACGTGAGCACGACATGGCTTATCTCAAGGCAAAGTGAGGTTTAACGAGGTTTAATCAGTTCTTGATGATTTGTATTTAATGTTGTGGCCTTGAGCATCAGCAGCCTGATATATAATTGCATTAACTGGCCTTAGAAAAATGCCACTTTGAAATCCAGTGTTAATTTCCTATCCATTTCCCCCTTTCAATATTCAGCACGAGATCAATAGTTAAGTCCCAATACAAGAATTAATTTAACCTATACAATACTGAAAACATGGCAAATTAATTATTACTCTTGCTCTCAGTTAGTATCGTGAGTATTCATTATAAAAGGATATCAGCGCCATCACTCCACATCAATGAAGCCGAGATAAGATTTCTTTGAATGGTAGGCTAATTTACAAACAGAGAGGGGGCATGGGTATGCTACTCCTATGATGAAAGAGAGCGCATCTTCGAAAAGAAGAGCTGTGAAAACAATCCTATGACACAATTTGTCACACCCCAATCTGTTTCACCTGTCTTTGTGCTTGTCTCCACCCCCCTCCAAGTGTCGCCCGTCTTCCCCATTATCCCCTGTGTATTCTGTGTTCTCTGTTTGTCTGTTGCCAGTTCGTCTTGTCTCGTCAAGCCTACCAGTGTGTTTTTCGTACTCCTGTTTTTCTTGAGCCCCTGTTTTCTAGTTATCCCGGTTTTGATCGTTCTGCCTGCCCTGAGCCTCCCAGCCCTTCTGTACTTGTTATACTGCCCTGGATTACTGACCTCTGCCTGCCCTCACCCTGAGCCTTCCTACCTCTCTGTACCTTCCCTGGACTACTGACCTCTGCCTGCCCTTGACCTGTCATTTGCCTGCCTCCTGTTTTACTAATAAATATCTATTATTTGAACTGTATCTGGGTCCTGATACAATTGGCCCCTCAATCAGTCTCTGCTCATCTCAATAAATACCCAAATCTCACTTGTGTTTGTAGTGCAATGTCTGATGAACAACACCACCCAGAGACCGAATTTCTATATTCTTAAAAGCTAATATGCTCCCTTTGTCTTTGACTTATTCTGACGATCGCTTCACATTCAAAGCAAAACAGTGCCTCATTCTCACTGAGATAAATCGTCTGGAAATAATTAAGCTGAGAGCTTGTTGCTTTGAACGGTTGACATGTTGTATAGGAAGGGGCCAAAAAATACACATTACTCACTAACATTTGTCGGAAGTCAATCAGAGGAGTTGTTCCACTATGCATTATTCACGTGGATGTCACCGAGAATGACTGCACATTAAATGATGCCCCCCCCAACATATGTACAATCATATACAATGATATTTGACACAGTGATGGTGAATATACGCCTTTTAGAAACCCAAGATGGAGCAGGAAATCAATCATTAACCATTAAAATCAATTGGAAACCCTTGGCACCCTGTGAAACACCCTTAAAATGAGTGATGATCACTGATATTCTCTCCATGATGTAATTTCTGAAGTCGATGTTCTACAGGCGTCTGTGTATATCCTGTCACCCAGCTGAGCAGACCCCTGCCAGCACTAATCTCAAGTGATCTGCAGACACATGGCCTTGAGCCATGAGCATGAACACCCATCCACATGGTATACTGATCTCGTTAAATGGAGACTGGAGGCTCAGCAGAAAAAGACCAAAGCCCTCGCTGCAAACCTCTCTGATGCAGTGTACATCCCTATAGTGCTGTGCTGGAGAGAGGAGGGGAAATTGCATCAGAATAGGGAGGAAATCCTCCCCAAATGTCCCATAACATGAAGAGACCTGTGGACCGTCCAATAATCCACCACTTATCCACCACTTATTTTGAGTGGTATGAAATGATGTGCTGTCATAACGTTGTTGGTATAATTCTTGTTAAAGTTGTTGATTTCTCATTGTATTTTCATCATTCGTTATTTCAGATTTGTTTTGACCATTTCACATCTGAAATGATGGTCCAGTTACATTCATTAATCGTCTGAATTACACAGGACTTACCCACATTTCCACTGTCATTTGTTATTAAAGAACACTTGTTCTATGCACACAGATAGGAACAAGAAGAAGGCCCAGGAGCGCTTTTTGCTGGGCTTTTCATTGTGTTGGTATTCCTATGCTTTTATACGTGGAACAATGGGAAGACTTTTTCAAGCTCCAGAATACCTCATTGCAGTAATTACTTAGGAGTAAAAGCAGAACACTGATCACGGAGCTGTCTGTGCGTTTCTCATCGAGGAGGAAGCCTACTGCTTTGCATCTTAAGCGCTCAGGACTTCCATAGAGACAATAGTGAGAGGCTGATGAGAGGAGGATGTGGGATAAGAAGACCTTCGGGTGGGTGCATCCAAAAATAACACTATAAAGTGATGAGAATAAGGAGTTCTATCAGGAGACTTGCATGTTTAAGATGGTCTCTACACCTTGGAAATTCAAGCTATTTTCATGGAGATGCAATCGTTTTTGATGGAAGCCGTTATAGACTTTATCCCTAAACAGTCTTTTGAGGGCCCTAAACCAAATTTTGTTGGGGGCCCCTAACCTCATGCGCAAAACATTTTAGTGGCCCCCTTCTTGACATCGAGTTAATTTCCTGCAATTCTACACATTTTGCAATGGGGAGGAGCGAAGATTTAGCAATTTTACAACTAATTTCAGGCAGTTATACTTATTTAGCCCAAAATCTGTTTTACAGCTAATTTCCTTTAATTCTACACATTTTGCCATAGGGTGTATTTTAATATTTTTTTGTTTGTTTTAAAGCTAATTTCTTGCAATTCAATACATTTTGCCCATGACTTATGACTTATGCCATCTTAATATGATATCTGAGTGAGAGTGACTATCAAAATCAATTGGGGCTCCCTAGAGGGCTCCTGGGCACGTGCCCTGTCTGTCCAGTCGACCATGATTACTATAAGTTTAGATATCTGGCTAGACTAATTTACCAATCCAAAAAATGTTTACTGACATGGGCTAATTGAGTGACTGTCAGTGACTGACATAACAAGAACTGCTGATAACAAACCAAATTTCAAAATTGCACCTTGTGTATTCTACTATTCTAAGGGCTGGATTCAATCTGTATCGCAGAAGTATAGCGGTAGATACGCATTATAGCGCGGTTGAAATTTCAAGGCAATGTTCCCGCGTTCACAGAGAATACATTCACGGTAAACGCCGCATACATAAACGTCGGCTCAATTGGAAATGACCTTGACATTTTCAAGCGGATTTTCTGCGATTCTTCAGTTATACACATTGAATTCAGCTCTAACTCTCAACAGTAAGTTGAGACCCCGACTGAGTTCATCAAAATATATTTTGGGGGAGGTTGAGGGGTCCCCTAGCGGTCGCAGGCCTTAAGAGGTCGTTTATGTCGCTTATGCCTGGGGCAGTACAAGTCCCTAAAGAACACAAAAGAGTGTTATGGAAGGTCTGGATCCGAGGAAATGCCTCAGTGTGCTGTTTTAGTGCCTTCATTCATCGTCCAACTTTTAAAAATCTGAAACGTGCTCGTTCTTTTATGATTCGGACTCTTACCCCGCACCAACTGCTGGGAAACGGTTCATTACAGAAATAGAGCTACATGAGGCAAAGAGCGAGTCAACAGCTCATTTGCATTCGCTTTCAAATCTCTCCTCAGACCTACTCGCATCTGAAGCCAGCACCTTTCCCATGTGTGGCTCACTGGAAGCAAGAAGAGGAGGGGTTGGCCAGCGAGATTTGAGTCCAATCCCTCCAGAGCGTTGATAACTCCTGAATCTTCTACGTTAAAATGTGCTGCTGTTGATACTGCTGGGACAAGCCTGTGGTGTTGTGCTGCCTGTCCCGAGTTGATTGATAAGGATTAATCTGTCCGGAGCAAGGAATGGCCTTTCTGTGATAGGCAGCGTCTGTGGAGTAGGAGGTGGACAGCCTGTCGACTCAGAGATTCAGGATCAGAATCATAGGTGAGGGAAGGCAAGTAGGGGCAGTCTGGGCCTTCTCTCTCTGGATCTCACCCCCCCTTGACTTCTCTGTACTTTTATTTTTATTTTCACTCAGTCTGTAGTTATTGTGTTCTATTCCTTTTTACCTTTATTTTTCCTGAGGGTTCCCCCATGGGCAGTCAGGTATGGCATAAACAAGATTGCAATCATGTGTATCTCAGCTCAGTGGTTTCTGGGTAAACTGTCTGTCATAACACAATGAATATAAAGGATGTTACTATAATACACGCATGAGTCAGCAGGAAATCTTGTCACTTCTACTAAAATCCCGGGAGCATATGGCCAGGGAATATACACAAAAGAAAAATATAAACGCAACATGTAAAGTGTTGGTCCCATGAGCTGAAATACATTTCCATACGCATAAAAAGCTTATTTCTCGCACATTTTGTGCACAAACTTGTTTAAATCCGTGTTAGTGAGCATTTCTCCTTTGCCAAGATAATCCACCCACCTGACAGTTGTGGCATATCAAGAAGCTGATTAAACAGCATGATCCTTACACAGATGCACCTTGTGCTGGGATCACTAAAAGGCCACTCTAAAATGGGCTGTTTTGTCACACAACACAATGCCACAGTCTCAAGTTTTGAGGGAGCGTGAAATTGGCAGGCTGACTGCAGGAATGTCCACCAGAGTTGTTACCAAATAATTGAATTTTAATTTCTCTACCATAAGCCTCCTCAAATGTTGTTTTAGAGAATTTGGCATTACGTCCAACCGGCCTCTCAACTGCAGACCACGTGTATTGTGTTGTGTGGGCGAGCGGTTTGCTGATGTCAACGTTGTGAACAGAGTGCCCCATGGTGGCAGTGGGGTTATTGTATAGGCATGCATAATCTACGGACAACGAACACAATTGCATTTTATCGATGGCCATTTGAATGCACAGAAATACCATGACAAGATCCTGAGGCCTATTACGAGGCCCGTTTTTTTATTAAGGTATCTGTGACCAACAGATGCATATCTGTATTCATAGTCATGTGAAATCCATAGATTAGAGCTTATTTATGATAAAAAACATCCTAAAGATTGATTCTATACATCGTTTGACATGTTTCTATGAACTGTAATATAACTTTTTTGACTTTTCGTCTGAACTAAGTGATCGCGCATTGAGCATTTGGATTACTGGGCTAAACGCGCAAACAAAAAGGAGGTATTTGGACATAAATGATGGACTTTATCGAACAAAACAAACATTTGTTGCTGAACTGCGATTCCTGGGAGTGCATTCCGATGAAGATCATCAAAGGTAAGTGAATATTTATAATGCTATTTCTGAGTTTTGTGACACCTCTCCTTCTTTGGAAAATGGCTGTATGTTTTTCTGTGACTTGGCGCTGACCAAACATAATCGCAAGGTGTGCTTTCGCCGTAAAGCCTTTTTGAAATCTGACACAGCGGTTGCATTAAGGAGAAGATTATCTATAATTCCATGCATAACACTTGTATCTTTTATCAATGTTTATTATGAGAATTTCTGTAATTTGATGTGGCTCTCTGCACTTTCACCGGATGTTTGTTTGAGACAATGCATTTCTGAATATAACACACCAATTTCAAATTAGGCTTTTGGACAAGAAGATTAACTTTTTCGAACAAAACACACATTTATTGTGTAACGAAGTCCTGTGAGTGCCATCCGATGAAGATCATCAAAGGTTAGTGATTAATTTAATCGCTATTTCTGACTTTTGTGAGCCCTCTCCTTGGCTGGAAAATGGCTGTATGGTTTTCTGTGACTAGGTGTTGACCTAACATAATCGTTTGGTGTGCTTTCGCCGTAAAGCCTATTTGAAATTAGACACTGTGGCTGGATTTACAAGAAGTTTATCTTTAAAATGGTGTATAATACTTCTATGTTTGAGGAATTTTAATTATGGTATTTCTGTTGTTTTGAATTTGGCGCCCTGCAATTTCACTGGCTGTTGGCGAGCCAACATATCCCAGAGAGGTTTTAATTAATTAATTTCAATTTACTGATTTCCTTACATGAACTGTAACTCAGTAAAATCTTTGAAATTGTTGTGTTGCCTTTATATTTTTGTTCAGTATACTACTTTAAGGAAAGTCTGTCAAATACCACTTCATAAAGCTTGCTTTGTGAAGTGTTCTCCCCTCAGAAACCTCTATTAGCTAAGACATGACACCACAGGGCCTAGGGCCAACTCGGTCAAACAAAGCTCAAAGGTCTACAAGCGAAAAGCTGTGTCACCGATGTTAAGGTACAGTAAAATATGTATGTTTGTACAGTACCAGTCAAATGTTTGGAGACACCTACTCATTCAAGGGTTTTTCTTTATTTTTACTATTTTCTACATTGTAGAATAATAGTGAAAACATCAAAACTATGAAGGCAGAGATGTACGAAGGCAGAGATGTACGAAATAGAAATGACAACATGTTGCATCACATATTTCATTACGATTCCAAATGGTTCCTTCTTTCTCTCTTCCCCCAAACTTTCTCTCCCTTCAAAGTCCATATAATAGCTTATTGTGAAAGAAAATGGCAGCTCATCTTCGGAGATACAGAAAAAGTAGGTTATACTTCAAATTAAATGTATAATATCAGACTGTGTAATTTATTTATGTATAACTATTGCTCCCGAAAATATGTGCAACATGATTTATTTAGTTTGTGTCGCAGAAAAGAGTTCAGTCTACATATACATGTTTTCACAGCCCTGTATTTCACATCTTTTCAAGCTACTCAATTAGGCACTCATTATACCGTATTAGAATAATGCTGGGTACTGGACAATAGTCTAATGCAAGCTGTAATCTACCACTTTATCCCACTTGGATATTGCTTCAGTCAGTGCAAAAACGAAATAAATGTGATTATAATATCACTGATAATTGGTTTTGAAATTTGAGATAAGGTGACAGGACATGGCATGTGGGATGTTAAAATGACATTTGCAGTTCTAAAGAAAATCTGATGGGAATATTAGACTCTTACAGTCTCTGACAGATATCAAAATGAATCTGAGGTATTACAAGTCATTCACATCAGCTTTAGCTGTAGAACGTGTGGAACTAATGTAATAAACAGACAGGGTTTCAAGGTGTGACAACATTGTACAAAGTCCCACTCCCAATTATTAGAGGCTTCTGTAACAAAACAAAACAAAACACCTACAACAAGGGTGTTAGACAGTAATGGGCTAGCTACAAAACACACACATTCGTACCTACGCACGCACGCACGCACGCACCCGCACACACACACACACACACACTGTTATGCTGGTGAATGAGGACCCAAAAGCGACTTAATAGAAACAGAGTTTTTAATCCAGTCTTAAACAAACAATGATACTCCTGGATAATATCATAGGAAAATCCAAAACAGGAAACTGAAATCCTCTCGTCAGTAGAGAGGAACGACTGGAGACGCGACCACAGACTGCAGGTCGCTTCAGGAAGGCACAGGCCGTAGCTGACATAGACACCTGCTCACACGCAGCATCTGAAGAAGGCAAAAACACGACAGGGCGGAACAAGGACACAGAACAGCAAACATCAAACAAGAATCCGACAAGGACAGAAGCGGAAAACAGAGGGAGAAATAGGGACTCTAATCAGAGGGCAAAATAGGGGACAGGTGTGAAAGAGTAAATGAGGTAGTTAGGAGAATGAGAAACAGCTGGGAGCAGGAACGGAACGATAGAGAGAGAGAGCGAGAGAGGGAGAGAGGGAGGGGGAGAGAGAGGGATAGAAAGAGGGAAAGAACCTAATAAGACCAGCAGAGGGAAGCACAGGGACAAGACATGATGATCAAAGACAAAACATGACAGTACCCCCCCACTCACCGAGCGCCTCCTGGCGCACTCGAGGAGGAACCCTGGCGGCAACGAAGGAAATCATCAATCAACGAACGGTCCAGCACGTCCCGAGATGGAACCCAACTCCTCTCCTCAGGACCGTAACCCTCCCAATCCACTAAGTACTGGTGACCACGTCCCCGAGAACGCATGTCCATGATCTTCCGTACCTTGTAAATAGGTACGCCCTCGACAAGGACGGGGGGGGGGGGAGGGAAGACGAACGGGAGCGCGAAGAAAAGGCTTGACACAGGAGACATGGAAGACAGGGTGGACGCGACGAAGATGTCGCGGAAGAAGCAGTCGCACAGCGACAGGATTGACGACCTGAGAGACACGGAACGGACCAATGAACCGCGGAGTCAACTTGCGAGAAGCTGTCGTAAGGGGAAGGTTACGAGTGGAAAGCCACACTCTCTGACCGCGACAATACCTAGGACTCTTAATCCTACGTTTATTGGCGGCTCTCACAGTCTGCGCCCTGTAACGGCAAAGTGCAGACCTGACCCTCCTCCAGGTGCGCTCACAACGTTGGACAAAAGCCTGAGCGGAGGGAACGCTGGACTCGGCGAGCTGGGACGAGAACAGAGGAGGCTGGTACCCAAGACTACTCTGAAACGGAGATAGCCCGGTAGCAGACGAAGGAAGCGAGTTGTGAGCGTATTCTGCCCAGGGGAGCTGTTCTGCCCAAGACGCAGGGTTTCGAAAAGAAAGGCTGCGTAATATGCGACCAATCGACTGATTGGCCCTTTCTGCTTGACCGTTAGACTGGGGATGAAACCCGGAAGAGAGACTGACGGAAGCACCAATCAAACGACAGAACTCCCTCCAAAACTGTGACGTGAATTGCGGGCCTCTGTCTGAAACGGCGTCTAACGGGAGACCATGAATTCTGAACACATTCTCAATGATGATTTGTGCCGTCTCCTTAGCGGAAGGAAGCTTAGCGAGGGGAATGAAATGTGCCGCCTTAGAGAACCTATCGATAACCGTAAGAATCACAGTCTTCCCCGCAGACGAAGGCAGACCGGTAATAAAGTCTAAGGCGATGTGAGACCATGGTCGAGAAGGAATGGGAAGCGGTCTGAGACGACCGGCAGGAGGAGAGTTACCTGACTTAGTCTGCGCGCAGTCCGAACAAGCAGCCACGAAACGGCGCGTGTCACGCTCCTGAGTAGGCCACCAAAACCGCTGGCGAATAGAAGCAAGCGTACCCCGAACGCCGGGGTGGCCAGCTAACTTGGCAGAGTGAGCCCACTGAAGAACAGCCAGACGAGTAGAGACAGGAACGAACAGAAGGTTACTAGGACAAGCGCGCGGCGACGCAGTGTGAGTGAGTGCTTGCTTTACCTGTCTCTCAATTCCCCAGACAGTCAACCCGACAACACGCCCTTCAGGGAGAATCCCCTCGGGGTCGGTAGAAGCCACAGAAGAACTAAAGAGACGGGATAAGGCATCAGGCTTGGTGTTCTTATTTCCCGGGCGATAGGAAATCACGAACTCGAAACGAGCGAAAAACAACGCCCAACGAGCTTGACGTGCATTAAGTCGTTTGGCAGAACGGATGTACTCAAGGTTCTTATGGTCAGTCCAAACGACAAAAGGGACGGTCGCCCCCTCCAACCACTGTCGCCATTTGCCTATGGCTAAGCGGATGGCGAGCAGTTCGCGGTTACCCACATCATAGTTGCGTTCCGATGGCGACAGGCGATGAGAAAAGTAAGCGCAAGGATGGACCTTATCGTCAGAAAGGAAGCGCTGGGACAGAATGGCTCCCACGCCCACCTCTGAAGCGTCAACCTCGACAATGAATTGTTTAGTGACGTCAGGAGTAACAAGGATAGGAGCGGAAGTAAAACGCTTCTTGAGGAGATCAAAAGCTCCCTGGGCGGAACCGGACCACTTAAAGCAAGTCTTGACAGAAGTCAGAACTGTGAGAGGGGCAGCCACTTGACCGAAATTACGAATGAAACGGCGATAGAAATTAGCGAAACCGAGAAAGCGCTGCAACTCGACACGTGACTTAGGAACGGGCCAATCGCTGACAGCCTGGACCTTAGCGGGATCCATCTGAATGCCTTCAGCGGAAATAACAGAACCGAGAAATGTGACAGAGGAGACATGAAAGGCGCACTTCTCAGCCTTCACGTAGAGACAATTCTCTAAAAGGCGCTGGAGTACACGTCGAACGTGCTGAACATGAATCTCGAGTGACGGTGAAAAAATCAGGATATCGTCAAGGTAAACGAAAACAAAGATGTTCAGCATGTCTCTCAGTACATCATTAACTAATGCCTGAAAGACAGCTGGAGCATTAGCGAGACCGAACGGCAGAACCCGGTATTCAAAATGCCCTAACGGAGTGTTAAACGCCGTTTTCCACTCGTCCCCCTCTCTGATGCGCACGAGATGGTAAGCGTTACGAAGGTCCAACTTAGTAAAGAACCTGGCTCCCTGCAGAATCTCGAAGGCTGACGACATAAGGGGAAGCGGATAACGATTCTTAACCGTTATGTCATTCAGCCCTCGATAATCCACGCAGGGGCGCAGAGTACCGTCCTTCTTCTTAACAAAAAAAACCCCCGCTCCGGCGGGAGAGGAAGAAGGCACCACGGTACCGGCGTCGAGAGAAACAGACAGATAATCCTCGAGAGCCTTACGTTCGGGAGCCGACAGAGAGTATAGTCTACCCCGAGGGGGAGTGGTCCCCGGAAGGAGATCAATACAACAATCATACGACCGGTGAGGAGGAAGAGAGTTGGCTCTGGACCGACTGAAGACCGTGCGCAGATCATGATATTCCTCCGGCACTCCTGTCAAATCACCAGGTTCCTCCTGAGTAGAGGGGACAGAAGAAACAGGAGGGATAGCAGACATTAAACACTTCACATGACAAGAAACGTTCCAGGATAGGATAGAATTACTAGACCAATTAATAGAAGGATTATGACATACTAGCCAGGGATGACCCAAAACAACAGGTGTAAAAGGTGAACGAAAAATCAAAAAGGAAATGGTCTCACTGTGGTTACCAGATACTGTGAGGGTTAAAGGTAGTGTCTCACATCTGATACTGGGGAGAAGACTACCATCTAAGGCGAACATGGGCGTGGGCTTCCCTAACTGTCTGAGAGGAATGTCATGTTTCCGAGCCCATGCTTCGTCCATAAAACAACCCTCAGCCCCAGAGTCTATCAAGGCACTGCAGGAAGCAGCCGAACCGGTCCAGCGTAGATGGACCGACAAGGTAGTACAGGATCTAGATGGAGAGACCTGAGTAGTAGCGCTCACCAGTAGCCCTCCGCTTACTGGTGAGCTCTGGCTTTTACTGGACATGACATGACAAAATGTCCAGCAGAACCGCAATAGAGGCAAAGGCGGTTGGTGATTCTCCGTTCCCTCTCCTTAGTCGAGATGCGAATACCTCCCAGCTGCATGGGCTCAGTCTCTGAGCCGGTGGGAGGAGATGGTTGAGATGCGGAGAGGGGAAACACCGTTAACGCGAGCTCTCTTCCACGAGCTCGGTGACGAAGATCTACCCGTCGTTCTATGCGGATGGCGAGTGCAATCAAAGAGTCCACGCTGGAAGGAACCTCCCGAGAGAGAATCTCATCCTTAACCTCAGCGTGGAGTCCCTCCAGAAAACGAGCGAGCAACGCCGGCTCGTTCCAGTCACTGGATGCAGCAAGAGTGCGAAACTCTATAGAGTAATCCGTTATGGATCGATCACCTTGACATAGGGAAGCCAGGGCCCTGGAAGCCTCCTTCCCAAAAACTGAACGATCAAAAACCCGTATCATCTCCTCTTTAAAGTTCTGATAAACGTTAGAACACTCAGCCCTTGCCTCCCAGATAGCTGTGCCCCACTCCCGAGCCCGACCAGTAAGGAGTGATATGACGTAAGCGATCCGAGCTCTCTCTCTTGAGTATGTGTTGGGCTGGAGAGAGAACACAATATCACACTGGGTGAGAAAGGAGCGACACTCAGTGGGCTGCCCAGAGTAACATGGTGGGTTATTAACCCTAGGTTCCGGAGACTCGGAAGACCAGGAAGTAGCTGGTGGCACGAGACGAAGACTCTGAAACTGTCCTGAGAGATCGGAGACCTGAGCGGCCAGGGTCTCAACGGCATGACGAGCAGCAAACAATTCCTGCTCGTGTCTGCCGAGCATTGCTCCCTGGAACTCGACGGCAGTGTTGCGAGAATCCGTAGTCGCTGGGTCCATTCTTGGTCGGATTCTTCTGTTATGCTGGTGAATGAGGACCCAAAAGCGACTTAAGAGAAACAGAGTCTTTAATCCAGTCTTAAACAAACAATGATACTCCTGGATATTATCATAGGAAAATCCAAAACAGGAAACTGAAATCCTCTCGTCAGTAGAGAGGAACGACTGGAGACGCGACCACAGACTGCAGGTCGCTTCAGGAAGGCACAGGCCGTAGCTGACATAGACACCTGCTCACACGCAGCATCTGAAGAAGGCAAAAACACGACAGGGCGGAACAAGGACACAGAACAGCAAACATCAAACAAGAATCCGACAAGGACAGAAGCGGAAAACAGAGGGAGAAATAGGGACTCTAATCAGAGGGCAAAATAGGGGACAGGTGTGAAAGAGTAAATCAGGTAGTTAGGAGAATGAGAAACAGCTGGGAGCAGGAACGGAACGATAGAGAGAGAGAGCGAGAGAGGGAGAGAGGGAGGGGGAGAGAGAGGGATAGAAAGAGGGAAAGAACCTAATAAGACCAGCAGAGGGAAGCACAGGGACAAGACATGATGATCAAAGACAAAACATGACACACACACACACACACACACACACACACACACACACACACACACACACACACACACACACACACACACACACACACACACACACACACACACACACACACACACACACACACACACACACAGAAACTTAGCATGTATTGGGAGGGTTTGGGGGAATTACAATCCTAAAAGAACTATAGTCATTCTACATAATTTCACAGGATGTCATTGCCAGGCGCCGTGATGAGAATCTCCTCCTGAGGAAGTAAGTATCTCGGGATTTAAATGAGCTGGTCCGACCACTAATGGTAGCATTCAGACGATATCAATTACTTCACTGTTTGCATTTTAAGCCTTATTTGTTTCTTCACTGTGCACTCTATAGGGAATATGGTTAAGGGACAGTTTGACATTTACTGGGGGAGGGGTCCAAAATAGGGGAGGGTTGTCTAACAAATTTTTTGATTTACATTTACATTTAAGTCATTTAGCAGACGCTCTTATCCAGAGCGACTTACAAATTGGTGCATTCACCTTATGATATCCAGTGGAACAACCACTTTACAATAGTACATCTAACTCTTTTAAGGGGGGGGGGGGTTAGAAGGATTACTTTATCCTATCCTAGGTATTCCTTAAAGAGGTGGGGTTTCAGGTGTCTCCGGAAGGTGGTGATTGACTCCGCTGACCTGGCGTCGTGAGGGAGTTTGTTCCACCATTGGGGTGCCAGAGCAGCGAACAGTTTTGACTGGGCTGAGCGGGAACTGTACTTCCTCAGAGGTAGGGAGGCGAGCAGGCCAGAGGTGGATGAACGCAGTGCCCTTGTTTGGGTGTAGGGCCTGATCAGAGCCTGAAGGTACGGAGGTGCCGTTCCCCTCACAGCTCCGTAGGCAAGCACCATGGTCTTGTAGCGGATGCGAGCTTCAACTGGAAGCCAGTGGAGAGAGCGGAGGAGCGGGGTGACATGAGAGAACTTGGGAAAGTTGAACACCAGACGGGCTGCGGCGTTCTGGATGAGTTGTAGGGGTTTAATGGCACAGGCAGGGAGCCCAGCCAACAGCGAGTTGCAGTAATCCAGACGGGAGATGACAAGTGCCTGGATTAGGACCTGCGCCGCTTCCTGCGTGAGGCAGGGTCGTACTCTGCGAATGTTGTAGAGCATGAACCTACAGGAACGGGTCACCGCCTTGATGTTAGTTGAGAACGACAGGGTGTTGTCCAGGATCACGCCAAGGTTCTTAGCACTCTGGGAGGAGGACACAATGGAGTTGTCAACCGTGATGGCGAGATCATGGAACGGGCAGTCCTTCCCCGGGAGGAAGAGCAGCTCCGTCTTGCCGAGGTTCAGCTTGAGGTGGTGATCCGTCATCCACACTGATACAGTGGGGAGAACAAGTATTTGATACACTGCCGATTTTGCAGGTTTTCCTACTTACAAAGCATGTAGAGGTCTGTAATTTTTATCATAGGTACACTTCAACTGTGAGAGACGGAATCTAAAACAAAAATCCAGAAAATCACATTGTATGATTTTAAGTAATTAATTTGCATTTTATTGCATGACATAAGTATTTGATCACCTACCAACCAGTAAGAATTCCGGCTCTCACAGACCTGTTAGTTTTTCTTTAAGAAGCCCTCCTGTTCTCCACTCATTACCTGTATTAACTGCACCTGTTTGAACTCGTTACCTGTATAAAAGACACCTGTCCACACACAATCAAACAGATTCCAACCTCTCCACAATGGCCAAGACCAGAGAGCTGTGTAAGGACATCAGGGATAAAATTGTAGACCTGCACAAGGCTGGGATGGGCTACAGGACAATAGGCAAGCAGCTTGGTGAGAAGGAAACAACTGTTGGCGCAATTATTAGAAAATGGAAGAAGTTCAAGATGACGGTCAATCACCCTCGGTCTGGGGCTCCATGCAAGATTTCACCTCGTGGGGCATCAATGATCATGAGGAAGGTGAGGGATCAGCCCAGAACTACACGGCAGGACCTGGTCAATGACCTGAAGAGAGCTGGGACCACAGTCTCAAAGAAAACCATTAGTAACACACTACGCCGTCATGGATTAAAATCCTGCAGCGCACGCAAGGTCCCCCTGCTTAAGCCAGTGCATGTCCAGGCCTGTCTGAAGTTTGCCAATGACCATCTGGATGATCCAGAGGAGGAATGGGAGAAGGTCATGTGGTCTGATGAGACAAAAATAGAGCTTTTTGGTCTAACTCCACTCGCCGTGTTTGGAGGAAGAAGAAGTATGAGTACAACCCCAAGAACACCATCCCAACCGTGAAGCATGGAGGTGGAAACATCATTCTTTGGGGATGCTTTTCTGCAAAGGGGACAGGACGACTGCACCGTATTGAGGGGAGGATGGATGGGGCCATGTATCGCAAGATCTTGGCCAACAACCTCCTTCCCTCAGTAAGAGCATTGAAGATGGGTCGTGGCTGGGTCTTCCAGCATGACAACGACACGAAGCACACAGCCATGGCAACTAAGGAGTGGCTCCGTAAGAAGCATCTCAAGGTCCTGGAGTGGCCTAGCCAGTCTCCAGACCTGAACCCAATAGAAAATCTTTGGAGGGAGCTGAAAGTCCGTATTGCCCAGCGACAGCCCCGAAACCTGAAGGATCTGGAGAAGATCTGTAGGGAGGAGTGGGCCAAAATCCCTGCTGCAGTGTGTGCAAACCTAGTCAAGAACTACAGGAAACGTATGATCTCTGTAATTGCAAACAAAGGTTTCTGTACCAAATATTAAGTTCTGCTTTTCTGATGTATCAAATACTTATGTCATGCAATAAAATGCAAATTAATTACTTAAAAATCATACAATGTGATTTTCTGGATTTTTGTTTTAGATTCCGTCTCTCATAGTTGAAGTGTACCTATGATAAAAATTACAGACCTCTACATGCTTTGTAAGTAGGAAAACCTGCAAAATCGGCAGTGTATCAAATACTTGTTCTCCCCACTGTATGTCTGCCAGACATGCAGAGATGCGATTCACCACCTGGTTATCAGAGGGGGGAAAGGAGAAGATTAATTGTGTGTCGTCTGCATAGCAATGATAGGAGAGACCATGTGAGGATATGACAGAGCCAAGTGACTTGGTGTATAGCGAGAATAGGAGAGGGCCTAGAACAGAGCCCTGGGGGACACCAGTGGTGAGAGCACGATTTAGAGAGGGTTGTGTAGCTTTTTATTGGGCACAGGGGACTGTAGTGTATTTTTTCCTTGGTTTACCTTTCACACTTTTGCAGGTTTTACTATATAATTTCTTCCATCCTAGCCAAATTTCCTCATCTGCTTGCATGTGCTAACGTTTAATATAGTCTACCAGTCTAACTGTCTATCCTTCCATCTATCTACAATTCATAGTGACAATAGTGGTAGGTGGATCGTTTGTCCAGATCTGCAATAGGCTAACTCGCATCGTACCACACATGAAATCATTCAAAGCTGTGCCTATGTTCAATATAAGTGGAGAGGCCAGGTGCGCCATTACGCATGAAAGAACACGCAGCTCAAAAAGCTCCCCCTTTTGATCTTGTTTAGGGACAACACAATTATCTAGACTGGCCTTTCAACACCACAATGCAACTAATAATTGCATTATTGTTTTCAAACGAGTACAAAATTCTACTCTAGGCTGTATAAACCAGTGAAAATGTCAATGAAAAATGGGGCAAAAAAACACAGTGATTTGAATAACGAATTCAATGTGAGACTGCGCTCAACAGTTTAGAAAAGCACAGTAGCAGGTCAGTCGGGCTGTATTTTAAGTTCTGATACTGAGATGGGCTGTCTGTTGCCGATATCATTCTCCTAAGTCATCCTACAATACCGTGGCCACATATGCTCCCAGCAGGCCCAGGTGTTCAGGGAAGTTTAAAGGGAAAACCCAAAACTTTTATTGATAATAAGATGCCTGATTCAGTTTTGATCATATAGGAGGCAATGCATTTACAGGGCAGGCCCCCAATACACTCATTAAAGTAACTCACTCCCAGTGAAAGGATATCAATACCCATTTCCCAAGCCATAGTTATCAATTACCATGTGATGCAGAGCACCAAAAACTCCCCTCCTTTCAACACATAGCACATGTCAAAAGCCTTACCTGACTGATAATAGCCATTGGTGAGTTTGTCACAACACTTTGATGATGATGGCAAAAACAACAGATTCCTAAAGCTGAGATACGGGTTGAACCCGTGTGCATCACCTGGCTCTTGTCCCATAGTGACAGTCTCTATCGCACCATCCAGATCAGCCATAGATGACGGATGACCCCAGCCTTTCAAGCTGTCAGCTCTTGATTGGTTAAGCCTTGTTACCTGTCAGCCACTCTGAAAAAGCTCAATCATCCCACTTTTTCCTCGACAAGAACAGCAGTAGAAAGAGAATTGTGATTGTGAATTTGTTTCTACACCGCTGCTACTGTTTATGATCTATGCATGGTCACTTTGCCCCTACACGGATGGTATCGCGCCGTCCCAACCTTCGCTCTCTCTCCCCCGCTACCCTCTCCTCTTCCATCCTATCATCTCTTCCCTCTGCTCAAACCTTCTCCAACCTATCTCCTGATTCTGCCTCCTCAACCCTCCTCTCCTCCCTTTCTGCATCCTTTGACTCTCTATGTCCCCTATCCTCCAGGCCGGCTCGGTCCTCCCCTCCCGCTCCGTGGCTCGACGACTCATTGCGAGCTCACAGAACAGGGCTCCGGGCAGCCGAGCGGAAATGGAGGAAAACTCGCCTCCCTGCGGACCTGGCATCCTTTCACTCCCTCCTCTCTACATTTTCCTCTTCTGTCTCTGCTGCTAAAGCCACTTTCTACCACTCTAAATTCCAAGCATCTGCCTCTAACCCTAGGAAGCTCTTTGCCACCTTCTCCTCCCTCCTGAATCCTCCTCCCCCTCCTCCCCCCTCCTCCCTCTCTGCAGATGACTTCGTCAACCATTTTGAAAAGAAGGTCGACGACATCCGATCCTCGTTTGCTAAGTCAAACGACACCGCTGGTTCTGCTCACACTGCCCTACCCTGTGCTCTGACCTCTTTCTCCCCTCTCTCTCCAGATGAAATCTCGCGTCTTGTGACGGCCGGCCGCCCAACAACCTGCCCGCTTGACCCTATCCCCTCCTCTCTTCTCCAGACCATTTCCGGAGACCTTCTCCCTTACCTTACCTCACCTCGCTCATCAACTCATCCCTGACCGCTGGCTACGTCCCTTCCGTCTTCAAGAGAGCGAGAGTTGCACCCCTTCTGAAAAAACCGACACTCGATCCCTCCGATGTCAACAACTACAGACCAGTATCCCTTCTTTCTTTTCTCTCCAAAACTCTTGAACGTGCCGTCCTTGGCCAGCTCTCCCGCTATCTCTCTCAGAATGACCTTCTTGATCCAAATCAGTCAGGTTTCAAGACTAGTCATTCAACTGAGACTGCTCTTCTCTGTATCACGGAGGCGCTCCGCACTGCTAAAGCTAACTCTCTCTCCTCTGCTCTCATCCTTCTAGACCTATCGGCTGCCTTCGATACTGTGAACCATCAGATCCTCCTCTCCACCCTCTCCGAGTTGGGCATCTCCGGCGCGGCCCACGCTTGGATTGCGTCCTACCTGACAGGTCGCTCCTACCAGGTGGCGTGGCGAGAATCTGTCTCCTCACCACGTGCTCTCACCACTGGTGTCCCCCAGGGCTCTGTTCTAGGCCCTCTCCTATTCTCGCTATACACCAAGTCACTTGGCTCTGTCATAACCTCACATGGTCTCTCCTATCATTGCTATGCAGACGACACACAACTAATCTTCTCCTTTCCCCCTTCTGATGACCAGGTGGCGAATCGCATCTCTGCATGTCTGGCAGACATATCAGTGTGGATGACGGATCACCACCTCAAGCTGAACCTCGGCAAGACGGAGCTGCTCTTCCTCCCGGGGAAGGACTGCCCGTTCCATGATCTCGCCATCACGGTTGACAACTCCATTGTGTCCTCCTCCCAGAGCGCTAAGAACCTTGGCGTGATCCTGGACAACACCCTGTCGTTCTCAACTAACATCAAGGCGGTGGCCCGTTCCTGTAGGTTCATGCTCTACAACATCCGCAGAGTACGACCCTGCCTCACACAGGAAGCGGCGCAGGTCCTAATCCAGGCACTTGTCATCTCCCGTCTGGATTACTGCAACTCGCTGTTGGCTGGGCTCCCTGCCTGTGCCATTAAACCCCTACAACTCATCCAGAACGCCGCAGCCCGTCTGGTGTTCAACCTTCCCAAGTTCTCTCACGTCACCCCGCTCCTCCGCTCTCTCCACTGGCTTCCAGTTGAAGCTCGCATCCGCTACAAGACCATGGTGCTTGCCTACGGAGCTGTGAGGGGAACGGCACCTCAGTACCTCCAGGCTCTGATCAGGCCCTACACCCAAACAAGGGCACTGCGTTCATCCACCTCTGGCCTGCTCGCCTCCCTACCACTGAGGAAGTACAGTTCCCGCTCAGCCCAGTCAAAACTGTTCGCTGCTCTGGCCCCCCAATGGTGGAACAAACTCCCTCACGACGCCAGGACAGCGGAGTCAATCACCACCTTCCGGAGACACCTGAAACCCCACCTCTTTAAGGAATACCTAGGATAGGATAAAGTAATCCTTCTCACCCCCCCCCCCTTAAAAGATTTAGATGCACTATTGTAAAGTGGCCGTTCCACTGGATGTCATAAGGTGAATGCACCAATTTGTAAGTCGCTCTGGATAAGAGCGTCTGCTAAATGACTTAAATGTAAAATACATGTACAGACTACCTCGACTGGACTGTACCCACGCACATTGACTCGGTACCGGTATCCCCTGTATATAGCCTCATTATTGTTCTGTAATATTCTTGTGTTACTTTTTGATTGTATTTTTTTAACTTTAGGTTATTAAGTAAATATTTTCTTAAATCTATTTCTTGAACTGCATTGTTGGTTAAGGGCTTGTAAGTAAGCATTTCACGGTAAGGTATTCGGCGCATATGACAAATATAATTTGGGCAACACCCCAGAAATGGAAGAGCATACAAATGTTCTGCACTACTGGAGCTTGGAACAAAAGCATTGTGCTGCACCTACTTTAACATCTGCTAATCTTTGTACGTGACAAACTTTGATCTGATTTGAACATATCACATTTTACTGGGAATTGCGTGGACATCACGTGGACCTTTGCCACAATGGCCATCTGAGGTACATCTTTCACTCCTTCCTCTGGCCTGCCATGGTCTATCCTCCTCTCTCTCCGCAACTAATCTAATGCTCACAAAGAACCCCAGCTAAAGTTCACGTTGCAAATCCTGTTTCAATATGCTAATCTCTTTGATGTTGTATGCAAAGAGCCCTGCTTTATCTGGCACATGCATGCTCCATCACAGCCAGGCTGAGCTCTTTTCTTTTGGTAATCATCCCTGTCTGGCACATCCACACTGACAGCTCAGTATGGGCTCATGTATTAACCCAGGAACCACGAGACACTATCAAACTTGAACAAAAGCAAAGCCCATTAAAATAAGACATACTGTACATGGCCTAAGCAACACCTAACACCTTCAGCTCATGTTATTTCCTATTGTGAGATTGTGGCAACATTGTAGTTCTGTGCATTCAATCTCCATGTACATGTATATGTGAAAGCTGCAGGGGACCTTCTAGTTAGCACACACTCACTCCATTGGAACATTTCGATGGGAAATGTGACAACAATGAGGCCACGGTTAATATGAGTAGAGAGTAAAGAATTACTTTATTAATCTCAACTTGGGAAATTGTTTCCCAAATCACAGCATGCATCATCAATGACTTACAAGGACAGGACATGCAACAATGACCAACACATGAGAAAAAACAATGGATATTAAGACACGTAAAGGCCCCTCCACAATAGTATCCCTAAAATAGCAGAGTCTGACTCAAGTCCTGTTTTCTACCCTACTCTGGGGGAAAACAAGCACTGTGACTGTGCAATAGGAAGACCTCGTAAAATAGTTCATCAACTACACTTGTTGAAAAGCCTCGTGGCTGTGGGTAAAAATGGTCTAAACCTCTCTGTGGAACTTTAGGACAGGGTCAACCTGCTACTGAAGCTTCTCCTAGGGGCAATTCAAACAGACACATTGTAATGACATTGACTGAAGAGATAGGGCCATGTAAGGCGCAGTAGTGATTAGGTCAGGTAGGAGAGAAGGTTTAGCTCCACAACAGACTGCCGGTCTATACCTCAGTCAACACATCCATAGTAGACATCAACCATTCATTGCTTCTCAACTATGTGATCACCAGTCACTAGGTCTCCATTGTTCTGCTGCTCTGCTTCCATTGATCCATTTGTCTTCTGAGGTAGAGGTCTAGATTTAGCAGAAGAGAGATAGCGTCAGACTGGGGGCTCTATCTACATACACACCTCCATCTGTCTTTGTGCGAGGTAAAAAAAAAAATAAGCATAGAGAGAGTGGTGAATATACACTGCGGGCTGAAGTGAGCGAGAAAAGTGAGAGAGAGACGCCCGGGACATGCAGGGGTGTGAATAATGAGTTGGATAGCGGCGCTAGGATTCCTCCAATCCCTCGGAAACCCTGTTAACAACGCGTCTCTCTTCCCCTATGGGATGAGTACGATACAAGTCCTCGCTATCTTAAGCCTCCCATGTGCAGGGATCCTGGAAAGCAATTTGGCTCGGGGTCAATAAGTCACACCAAACTGTCAGCGATAGTCCATCTATTTGTACTCTCGGTAGAACATCAGGAGCCTGGGTTGACGTTTCTTTATCCTCTCTCGTTGCCGAGGCTTTATCATGCACAGAAAAACTGGCATATTAATTGAGCTATTGCAGTGAGGTATTGCTGGCTTGTTAGGCACAACAATAACTTGCAGGAGCGCTAGCCTTAAGAAGAATAAACACGTTTTGTTATTTTTGTGCTTATGGAGACAAATCCCATTAGGGGTATGGGTGGGAGGTGTTCCTACTTCAATGGAACACACTGGGCTGCTACTAGGAATATAGATCCCCGAGACAACATGTTTAGCTGTTCAGCATTGCAGGGCCAGAAAGAAAATGGCAGCCCACTCTGGCACCAATCAATGGTGCACTGACAACAACAAAAGCAGCTAGCGCCTTCACCTGAGGTGAAGGATATTAGGGATGAGATTGGTCTGAGACAGACAGCCTTGTTGGGCCTGAGATAACAGACTTGGAGAGCGGGCAGACATTGTGATTTTTCACAAGAACTGTCAAGTAACATGTAACATGGGAACCAAGCACAGGAGCTTAAACATGCCCACATAAAAGACAAAACAAAACAGAGAATTTTTTTTTTCTCCATCAATTTTCACATCATGTCTTTGTACAGTAGCTTGTTGGGCAGGTACAGCAGAGCCAAGACAGCGTGCCAGCAGTGCTCTGTCTCGAAGAAGATGGCTTTCCCACTGAGGGAATTGTTGTGTGCTCTCGCTCTCTCTCTTTCTAGCATGTCTCCTTATTGAGCGGCAAAGCTTACACGGAGCAAATTAACTGAGCAATCGTTAGGAGACGTGCAGTTGTTAAATTGACTGGGCATCCTCTAGACACACAGCCCGAACACACACAACACTTAAGATCAAGCAGAAACCACCTGTCTAAAAAACATAATTAGCAACAGATTCATTGATGAATAGATGAGCATGCAAACCAGGATATTGAGGAGATAAACGCATGCATCCAAAAGCAATATCCTACTATTACCCACCGTATGCGTGAGTGACGGCGTATCAATGGCTTTCCCAAGAAGTCAGTGGTGTACAACTCTAATTTACTACTCAAAACATCATTCAGAATAGGAAGTTAGCCATAAGCTCGTGTAAAGCAGATTGTCTAGTGCATTTAACAGTTTGGCTGAAGGCATTGCCTCTATTGCCTTTGCCGATCAAGGCATACGAAATCCCAAGGTACTGTAACGCCCCGTTTCTCTGAACTACTCTTGTACTTTCAAGCTACATTTAGAGATACATTTGATTCCATTGCAGTATAATATACAAAATATTTAAGTAAAACACAAAGCCCTGTGCAAATGAGATTCTTGAGGTTTTCAACTATTCATGGTTCGGATGTATCTAAACATTATGTATAAATGGCACTAATGTGCTTAACACTGCACGTCTAAGGAGAAATGGCCTTATCTAAGACCACAAAACACGGTAGTGGTGGAAAAAATTGTAAGCAGTGTTGTTCACTGAGCAAATTCTACTGTGTATGCTATAATAAAATACCCCTACTCTGCATAGTAACCAACAGAGCACACAACTCTAGGGCTTCTTATCCTTGGAAGCACTCACTGTATTTTCCATTTAGTACCTTGCCAGCCTGGATATAATGTTTGAGCAATTACCGATTTGCACAATTGCCCTGTGTGCTTTAGCCTGTACTAATGCAGGTTATCATCTATCCCATAATCACAGGCTTAATCAACAGCATGTTTCAAACCCATAAGTCGTGGGGTCCTATACGTTTACGGCGCACCCACGCACAGGATGCTCCCATATGCTGACTTGTTTATGATGTGCACCGCACCGTAAAAGGCTTGGCTGCATTCACTCATCCTGGGTTGAATTTTCCATTTCACTAGAATGACGTAGACAAGGAAAACAACAGCGTAAAAACTGGAATTGCAGATGGGGGCATATGTCTTCTCTTTTCTCCTCTCAACTTTCCATCCCCCCGCGTCTCTCTCCCTGCTGTCTTCTGCCCTTCAATATTTAAGGTGGACAATTTCAGGAGGTTATTAAAATGAAGAGCTTCAGTTGAATGCAAGTCAATTGTGATATTACGGTAATTCATCATGCTATTGATCTTCAGCTCTTGCGGATTGGGCATGGGGTGTGGAGTGTGTGACTGTGCATGCATGCCTGTGATTGTGTTGCTCTGGTTATTTTCACAGAACGCATCTTCGCATCCAATATGAGCCATTATACGTCAGCTTTACCTGCCAATCTCATTTTAGCGTTCATAATACCTGCAAAACCGCCATTGGCAAATTTCATTGTACCAACCAATACAACGCAGAACGTATTCAACTCATCTCAGCTGTAAGCAGGGCGACATTGATCCATTGTTATGCCTGGACAATAAGAATGCTAGTGACTGATTGAGATTGGCTGTACCAGACAAAACGCACTGTATCTATTTTGTGAACAATGTGTTTTCGTTGTCCACGTCAGTATTACAGTTTGAGGGGACTTTGATCATTATCGTCCTTTACTTTTCAGACTTTTCTTCTTCCCGGAGACAAAGGATGTATTTTTAGATGGAGGGATGGAATGGAGAAACACGCAAGCATCCACAATGGTTCTGAATGATTTAAGGGCTTGAAGGTGTGCTCTTCCTCCTCTGACCTTTGGAGCGTGCATGCTCTGGGACTTAAAGTAACTGCTCCAGTTTATTGCTGCTTAAACAGAACATAACACTCCACATACATTAACATTGGCCATTGTCAGCCTTTTTTAATGCTTTATTGTCCAAATGTTTAAAGTGCGTGTGGGCAACGGAGAGAAACAAAATGGTGCAGTTTGAGGCCATGTGGCGGAGAGTGATGTGGGCGCTGGAGATGGGGGTGTGAGCAGGTGGGTCTGGGCAGGTGTGACGTAGTTGTGACGCAACACGCATCTGATTATTCATTACGAGTAGGATTGATTTGATTTATTTAGTTTCATTCTTCATTGTAACCACAATGTCACGAATAATTGAACACACACAACATGAGCAGATGAACTTGGTCAAAACATTTCTTTATTTAAGACTATCAGAAAGTATGTTGGTACTTATTTATTTTGATTGTTAGGTTCTAATTCTCAGACTAAAAAACTCAAAGGACACTATGAAAGATTAACCAAGTTTATTCTTCCCAGAGGATCAATACAGCTGCATTAGACAAAAACATTTTCACACAAGCACTGATATTTAACCCTTCCTCCTAGGCTGAGTCTCCTCCTACACATCTGTAACAAACATTGTTCTTTACTGCTAGGCAGGACACTAGTGATATGGGCCATAAACATTTATTCCTCCCTTAAAGTGACCTAACCTGACCTCAACCCCCCTCCATCACTAATCCATGGCTCTCTCTCCTTATCAATGCCTGCCACATGTAATCACTTCCCTGCACTCAACACATTCCAAGCTTAATTGCACACACTATATACCTTCCTCCTATAACCATTAACTTCTGGTGTAGACCCTCTAAACCTCAGCACTACATCAGTGACATGAATAAGTATATTTCATATTCTCAGAACCCAACGTGATCCAAAGCCACAAATGAGTGAGTCACTCAGCTTTATGCTGACAAATCCTCGCGGGACTCTCTTTCATTCCGTTTCTTCTTCACATCAGCAAAATAGGTCTCCGTGTCTCAGAAACTCACTTCATATAGAGGGGCTATCACACTTTCACACTGTGGTACATAAAGACCGTTTGTTATTTAGAATGATTTCTTTCTTTTTTTAGAAGGAAAGAAAACAAACACCCACCATGCCTATTTAAAAAAAAAAAGTCAGTCCACATGTCAAGTGTAATTGCGCCATTGTATTTACCCAAGTTCTCTCTCAACTCCAGGACCACAGCTAGCTACTTTTTTATTTTGCCTGATGCAGGACTCTAGTGCCAGAGAAGAGAGACTCTCGGACTGAAAACATTCACACCGCCATTAATTTCCGAAAAGATAGTCAATTTGTGCCACAGTTTAGATTACCGATAGATCAGCGTTCTAACTCCCTCTTGTGATAGTGTGGTGCAATGACAGAATGACGCAGTTTACCACAATCTGCCACAATCTACCGCAAACGGTCGCGGCATAAGCTCAAAACTTTTAAAGGAAGAACCACTGTAGGACCCAAGGTCACTGCAACCAAACACGCACGTTTCCTATCTCTGTCCCCAGCAGGTCAAAGGTCAAAAGTCACATGCACCAACATGACATAAAAAAGCTTCCCTGTAGAGTCCTTGCTCTGAGTTTAACCGAGTCTTAATTGAGTTTGCACTACGCATTAAGTAATCTTTCATAGCAGGCTGCTTGGTGATGCGTTCCTTTAGTGGTACGCCTGCTGCAGAATCTCAGATGGGCCACACAAGCTCAAGCTAACACACAGGGGCTCTGGCAGGATAAACTATTTAACTGCACCCATCCGGCAGGCTTCCTTGTGCGTTGCTGCTTGGAGGAAGGGCTATAAACAGATTAAAGTAGAATAGTCCTCTGAAGGATGCTAAGTAAAGCCCATTAAAACTAAAATGGTTCCTGTGCAGCAGCTCATACAAATTGCAGCAGGGGAAAAAAAGCCACTCTCTTTTGTGAGAGGATCATATCCTATGTATGCTTGCTTTGTAACAGATCCAAAAGAATGTTGTCTTCACTGCGAGAGCCTAAAGCTGTCATGTCACTTCCACGTTCATGACGTGTGAGCTGTGTCTCCATTGAGAAATTAACAGTGGGATTATCCTATCCTAATCTGACTCAAGTAGCACAGAGAATTACATAGGGTAATTGGGATGGCTCCAAATGCCAGTCAAACAGCACACGGGCATCTATCGAATAATTATCAGAGGACAACTTTTGGCGTTGCATTATCATAAGCTTCCAGACCACATCTATTATCCGTTCTTATATGGAGGTAGCCAGTGATTAAAGTTGCATTTGTGGGATCAACTCAATTTTGGTGTTTACATCAGCATTTCTACAAGGTGTATATGCTAATGTACATTGTTTATCTTATATAATACATAGGCCTTGATCAGTGTATGCGATGACATTAATTATAATGTGAGAGTGCTGATCTCTGAATCTGTTCCACTTCTCTAACAGAGAAATCTGATGCAGCATTTTCCCTGCATTATGCTAGCATCTTGTACGTGTGACAGGGCACTGTGTGTTCTCCTGGCCCGTGCGGTGTTGAAGTTCTCCCATGTGACCCTCAAGTCTGTTGAGATTGCTATTCTTCTCAATGAGCACTTCCTGTTACATCATCGCTGACACTGAAATAACTCTTAGTTTCTATTTTGTGCTGTTTTTAATTGGGTTTTAAATGGCGCATACTGGAGTGACACGTAAAGGCACTAAAGAGTCCCGGCCCTGTTATTTTAAGATGCACGTCGTAGGGAGGAAGGAAGCTAGGCGTGGATAATCCAAACTGACTCCAGCAAGTTTGACCTTATCAGTGAAGTTTCAACTGGTAAAGTGTCCTGGCTTGCCACCGGCTCCTCAGACAGAGTGTCTGTCACTGCTGATCCAAGTTGTAATTAATGGGCTGTAGATGCATCACTCAGCCTCTGGACAGACATGACTAAGGGAAATGCAACATACCATCTCTTTCACAAAGTGGACGTTTGTATGTCTCTAAACCTAACCATGCTTTGTGACATACATGTTTAAATCATTTGTTTTTATTGTTTTCCCACAAGTGACATACAAATGTATATGTCTGTCGAAGGTGAAAAAACAATGATTCATTGTTATTGTTTTGATATTCCATTGAGACCGTATTGGTTTAAGCCATATAAGGGTAAATAATAAATACAGATACTATGACTACCACTACCACTACCTCCACCACAACTACTACAATAGTTAATAAAAAAAGTATACCGAATACATTCATGTATTAGTCGCTTTTTCATATAACTCTTCCACTCTAAAGGGTTTCATTTTGTTATTCACCACCCATGTGTAACATCCATCTGGGTGATGTATTGGGGCTATTCAGCACCAGACTACCCTTCACACGCCAATGCCCATTGTGGAAAGACAAAGACTTATTTACCCATTAAAATGTGGGAGAGATTAGATGTCCTCTCTTTCAACTGCATGTCTTGATGTCTGCCACAATCCTGCAACAAATGCCATAAATTACATCCCGTGAATGGTCATATGTTTTGTGGCAATTAGTTGACAATGTGCACGGTCGTCTCCAAACATTGAACCCAGTTATTATGCTATTTTTTAAAACTAGAGATAGCATCATGCTTACAACCAGACAGGAGATAACAATTGAAACAACAAGAAAAATAGGAGGAGGGGGGGGGGGCTAGAGAGTGTGCTATGGAATAGACGTGTTTTGTTAGAGCTCTGCTCAATTTTGGAACAAATTCATACTCATCTTAATCTCTCACAACCTATAACTTCAAACATTGTCTGGCAACATGACGAAAGGAAAAGGCATCAAAAAAAGGGGGCGCAAAACAATATCATTTGGATGAGACAGAAAACGAACCAATACCAACATCGCCGACCCACGAGGAGTTAGCTGAAGATGCTAGCTCCCCACAGAACCTACGCCAAGTGACCTACTGGCCTCTACAAACTCACTAAGCAAGAAGGTGGACACAAGGTTGGCGGATATCTCAAAGAGTATTGGGACTTTGTCTGAAACTGTGAAGGCAACCAAGGGCAGGGTACATGAGGTCGAGCAGACGACAGTTGATCACGAGGCCAGGCTACAGGACATTGAGA
This sequence comes from Salvelinus alpinus, assembly GCF_045679555.1. Taxonomy (NCBI): domain Eukaryota; kingdom Metazoa; phylum Chordata; class Actinopteri; order Salmoniformes; family Salmonidae; genus Salvelinus; species Salvelinus alpinus. The sequence goes on along the minus strand of NC_092106.1, from coordinate 8,694,124 downwards.
AAACAAAACAACAAAACACTGAAATGCTCGAATGACATTCAAGACGCCTGAACATCCAAATAGTTGGGATCCGGGAGGACACTGAGAAAGGGAAACCCACTGAATTTGTATCGGAGCTGATACTGGCATTGCTGCGAAGTGCACGCCCACGCCCATCCTGATCAACCACGCACACAGATCACAGGCAACGAAGACGGTAGGTAAAGGGCGTGCCACCAAGGCCGTTCACCGCACTTCTGCACTATCCTCAGACCAGGGATCTTATCCTCAGGCTGGCTAGTCAAAAGTTCCCCCTTCACTATAACGGAGCCAGGGTGTCTTTCTACCCAGATCTTACTTTGGAGGTGAGGAACCAACGGAAAGAGTATGATGAATTGCGCAAGAAATGCAGGGCGGCCAACATCCAATATGGATTCCTCTTCCCAGCCGGTTTAAGGTGACAGTTGAGGGATCAACACATACGTACGTTTGACAACCCAAAAGAGGCCTAACTGTTCTTGTCAAGCAAGCTGAGGATGAGGACTGAGGATGCAGAACTGCTGTGTCAGCTGGCTGAGTGGCCAAATACAGGCCAGGAATGTGTTTTCAATCAGAAGATCAGGAATTGGGACTTAAAATCATGGGTGAGATGTTATTGCTTGTATAGCATTGTTTAGCCTATCATGTTTCTGTCCCACTCACCCCCTAACGTGAGTGTTAAGTTGTATTTAATATTTGTTTATATGCGGAGCGTCTATAGCTGCAGAGTTAGTTTAAGCTTTATGTCTAGGCACCCTAAGGTTTGTGTGTCAAGGACTGCTTCGTTTGGGTAGTAATGGGGTCTGTGTTTTATGTTCACTTTTAATACAGGTGGCATGACAAGTTCCCCCACGGCGGGATGTTTTTCTTTTGGGTTTTGTAGGACAGCAACAATTTGTTCTAAAATAAGAAATGCCACATGGTGACCGGGCACAGATTAGACCTGGTGGAATAAAGATAATCAGTTGGAACTGCAATGGGTTAGGTCATGTCGTGAAAAGAGCCAAGGTTTTTTCTGATCTTAAATCACTGGCCTGTTGACATAGTGCTTCTTCAAGAAAATCTTATTAAGCGCTCGGCTCAGGCCAAACTACGAGTCGGCTGGATCGGTCAGATACACCAGTCATATTTTTATGCAAAGCGAGAGGGGTAGCAATCCTGATAAGGAAAAACATTTACTCATCCTCAATTTCAGACCCTAATGGTCAGTATATTATTGTGGCAGGTACACTGAATTCGATACCAATAACCTTGGTCAATTTAACTTTGATGATCCATTATTTTTTCAAAGGGTATTTAAGGCCATACCAAATATATTGGATACAAGTGTTATTGTTGGAGGTGACTTTAACTGTACGTTAGATCCTCTTTCAGATGAACAGCTATCAAGGTCACTTCAACAATCAAATGCCAGTGTCTGTCTAGATGCATTGATGACAAACCTTAACATTGTCGATATTTGGAGACTGACGCACCCAACATATAGGGATTATTATTTTTGTCAGTTCATAAATCATATTTCAGAATTGACAAATTTTTTGAGACTCCAAACTAATTTCAGCAGCTACTTCGGTTACCTATAACCTGATTCTAATTACAGTCCAATCTCCCCTGTCCATGGTGCTGAAACTGAACAATATGTCTGCAGGTTGGCGACCGTGGCGCTTAGACGCCTACTTATTGAAAGATTATACTTTTTTTCAGTATTTGAAATAGCATAAATCTTTTTTCCTTGGAGCTAACGACACGGGGGATGTTGACGACTCTACCCTTTGGGAATCTCTCAGGGCTGTGATTAGAGGTCACATTATTTCATACACATCGGAGAAGAAGAAACACGCCAACACTAGGCTGAAAGAAATTGAAAGAGAATTAGGCGAACAGGTGAACGTTTTTAAAACGGTTTACTCGAATGCAGTCATTGAGAAGATCAAAAAGTTGAAATATGAATACAATACCATCCTTTCAAAATGAGTGGGCTCTTGCTAGAATGCAACAAAGTTATTTTGAACTGGGTGACAAACCACATCAATTATTAGTAAGACAGCTAAGGCAAATACAGGTATCTAGAGCTATTCATAAAATAAAATACAAGAATGGTAAAATAGCAACAGATCCACAGGATATTAATAAATGCTTTGCGCAGTTTTACTCAGAGCTATATCAATCGAAATGCGATGCTACTGATCCACCAACTATGGAATGCTTTCTCAATGAATGTAAACTTCCTAAACTAGACAAGGGAGCAGCTTCTGCAGTCGATGCCGGGATAACTTTAGAGGAGATTAACGCAGTGATAGCACAATTTCCAAACAGCATGGCCCCTGGGCCCAATGGATATTTAATAGAATTCTATAAGAAGTACTGCACCAGTCTAGCTCCACTTCTGTTGCCAATGTTTAAACATTTCAAAGAAAATGCCAAACTCCCGCAAACACTATGAGGCTATTATAGCACTCTGTCACGTCTGCTTCCGCTCTTTCCTTCCCCTGGCACTTTAGGGCGCCAGATTACCCTGCATCACGCACTCCTGCCATCCATCACCCACACCTGCCTTCCCTCGTCACTCGCATCAGCATTATTGGACTCACCTGGACTCACTTATCACATGTTCATTTCCTCCCCTATATTTGTCTGTTTCCTTGCTCTGTTCCCTGCTGCTGCATTGGTTGTTTTTGTCTTTAGTTTTAGTTCTTGACGCTGTTCCTGTCTTGTGTTGTTTCAATTATTTATTAAATGTTACTCCCTGTACCTGCTTCGTCTCTCCAGCGTCATTCCGCGTGACAGAATGCAGCTGCCATCATACGAAGCATCGGGGAGTACTGGCGTTCCGGTAGGAATGGTGGCAGCGGCTCTGGGTCGCCACCGATGGAACCGGGGATGCCTAGCCAGCTCGTCGGGCTTTCACGCCCTAGTTGGCTCGAGAGGTTTCCTTCCCCCGGTTGCCTCGGGAAGGCACCAATCCCACGTCGGGCCTCAGCCGGATCGTCAGTTCTCGTTCGCCCAGCCAGTCCAGGAGTTTTTGTTTGTCTTTTGTTTTGTTGGTGACGTCGGGGTGGATTCCACCGCCGATGGAACCGGGGGTGCCTAAGCCAACCCGTCGGGCTTCCACGCCCTGGCTGGCTCGAGAGGTTTCCTTGGCTCAGGGGCTTCCCATCCCATGTCACGCTCCTCTGGATCATTGGGCTCCCCTTCTACAGTGGGATCGACAGGCGTCTTGCCTCAGCCTGATTGTCGGGCTTCCATGCCCCAGCCGGCTCACCAGGCTCTCACGCTCCTGCCGGTTTGTTGGGCTCACACGCCCCAACCGGCTTGCCCAGCGACCATGTCTCGGCCGGTTCACCCAGGTGGGACGCCGGGTGGCGCCCCTAGAGGGGGAGGTACTGTCACGTCTGCTCCCACTTGAGGGCGCCAGATTACCCTGCATCACGCACTCCTGCCATCCATCACCCACACCTGCCTTCCCTCGTCACTCGCATCAGCGTTATTGGACTCACCTGGACTCACTTATCACATGTTCATTTCCTCCCCTATATTTGTCTGTTTCCTTGCTTTGTTCCCTGCTCCTGCATTGATTGTTTTTGTCTTTAGTTTTAGTTCTTGGCGCTCTTCCTGTCTTGTGTTGTTTCAGTTACTCCCCGTACCTGCTTTGTCTCTCCAGCGTCATTCCGCGTGACACACTCATCTTGAAAAAAATATAGAGATTCCATGGAGATGTTGTCTTATTGCCCTATGTTGTTGCTCCCCATAGAAAAGGTGTTGATAAAGATATTGGCAAACCGATTGAAAGAATATATTTCTGACATCATACACCCTGACCAGACAGGTTTTATCCCAGGCTGACATATATACTACAATTTGAGATGCCTTTCAATGTAATGTATCATGATCATAAAGTTGATGCAGTGGTAATTGCTCTTGGTGCAGAGAAGGCGTTTGATCAGATTGAGTGGAAGTATATGACGTCGGTTCTGGAGCATTTCGGGTTTGGAAAGGAATTAATTAATTGGATAACAATTATTTATGCACACCCAATGGCTTCCATGGTAACCAATCTGGAGATGTCACAGTCATTCCGCCTGTTCAAAGGCTGTCGACAGGGGTGCCCTATTTCGCCTGCTCTCTCTCATTCGTGTATATGCCTATACAGCTCCCATTAAGACACGCAGCAGAAAATCTCCCTTTATGCTGACAATGTTCTTTTGTTTTTATCCAAGCCTAAAACTTCTATTCCCCCTCTATTTAACTTGATAAATACATTTGGCTGCTTCTCTGGTTATAAGATAAAGTGGCAAAAAAGTGAATTGATGGCGATATCACAGCCTGTGAATATGCAATGTCTGCAATCTACCCCATTCAGAACAATGATGGACAAGTTCACAAGCCTTGGCATTGTAGTGACAAGAAAATTGATCAGCTTGAACAAAATATAGATTTTTGGAACTGTCTATTTCCTTGGTTCGTTGTATAAACGCTATTAAAATGGTTGTCCAACCCAGGTTTCTTTACTTCTTCCAATGTCTATCCAATTTCATACCACAAAGCTATTTTAAGAAACTGGATTCAATGGTAATTCCATTTTTATGGGATAACAAGACAGACAGAATTTCAAAGAAGCATTTATGCAAGTACAATATAGAGTTTTTTTTTTGGCCTCACTTTAAACTGTATTATTGGGCTGCCAATCTGAACATTGTGGCTTTCTGGAGGGAAAGTTTACCTGGGATCCGTCAGAATGATATGCCTTCATGGCTTATGATTAAGCAGGCCTCCTCACTCCCTGTACTTGTTAATAGCCCAGCATGTGTGAAAAAAGCCACTTACGACTCTAACACAGTCATTTGTCACACTCTTAGGATCTGGGAACAGATTATGTATTTTCTTTGCATACCCAATGTCTACATTGACAGCCCAATTTGCCTGAATCATGCTTTCTACCCTGCATTGGATGATATGGTGTTTTCACAGTGGAGGGAGAAGGGGCTCACAACAATCAATAACTTATACATTGATCGTCATATAGCTTAATTTCAACAGTTACAGGGTAAGTTTAACATGCCAGCAACACATTTTTTCAGATACCACCAAATCAAGACTTTCTTAAGAACACATATCCCACAGTATGACATTAAGCTAAAGAATCCTACATCATATAGCCTTATCCTTGTCAAACCCCATTCAAAAGGTCGGTCTCTAGACTTTATGATGTGCTACAGGCCCACATAGAGGTATCTACAGACACTTGGGAGCAGGAACTTGGTTCAGAAATCTCAGATTTCTCAGGACTAGGTAGAAGCTCTCAGGAATATAAACCACAGTTCAGTGAATGCCAGACACAACCTTGTTCAGTTTAAGGTGATACACAGGTTACATTACTCAAAGGTTAAACTGCATACAATATTCCGAGACACATCACCACTGTTTGAGAGGTGCAAACAGGATGAGGGAACTTTCACCCACTTATTCTGGACTTGTCCTAAAGTACATGCTTACTGGGCTCTCGTTTTTGATTACTAATCTAAAGCTTTTGATAGAGTTATAGCCCCAGACCCACTGATCGCTCTGTTTGGTACAGTTGATGGGAATAACCAGGAAGGGAAAGCTGTCTCTCTTTGTACTCTATTAGCCAAAAAACTCATGTTGCAATTTTGAAAATTGGAGACTGTACCTACCTTTGAAATGTGGTTACGGGATTTAGGGAATGTAATGCATATGGAATAGATTCTATACAATACCTCCAATAGAAGTCCAATGTTTTACAAAATATAGCAGCCGATACTGGATAAATGGTCTATTCCTCTTCATAACTGTGTTGATGATCTGCTGCTAGTCTGTGCTGTACTCCACTAAATATTTATTTTTGGTTTAACTACACTGCTTGTAATATGCTGTCTTCTTATAAGATATTATTATTTTTTTTGTATATGTGAGTTAGGTTTTGTTTTGTAAATTTGCCATCCCATTCAACACTACAATGAATGTCAATGTTTGTATCTCAATCTTATTTAATTACCTGTAAACCAACTGCTATCCGCCGGAGACAGATAGCCCATGATTAATTAACTGTTTTCTAGCTATCAGCACATAACTGTCACTGTCACTATTATAATTGAATATAACCTTTTCACGCGTGAGTTCCAGATATCTCTAACTGTCGCCCCTGTGTGAATGTTTTTTATGTGCGTGATGTCAGAATGCACTCACTGTTCAAAAATGTGATTGTTACGCAACAGGACAGTTACCCGCGCTTCCCTCAAACCAAGGCATGCTGTCTGCTAATTATCTATGTTATCTATGTTTTAACTTGTCAATTTCAAATTATTTTCTCACAAGTTGTATTTTCTAACAACAGTTTAAATTGAGGTTTGTCCCGCCTCCTCGTTAATTTGCATAAGAAGTAGCCCATTTCACCATTTACCGAGCGGACACACCTCTCTTCAACGAGAGCCCAAGCACTTCCCTAGTTTCCACAGATCAAGTATTGCTGTCATGGTTGTTTTCCTTACAAATTGGACATGTGTGCATTCCTATCAAAGTAAGTGGCTTATTTTCTGTATATCGTGTTGTCATTTCTGCTGTAGCACACCATATGTATGTATGGATCATAATGTATTTACTGTTTTATTCAAATTTATTCAAGTACTGGTGACAAATCATGCATTCAGATTCTTGCATAGATTGTAACGGACACATATGATGTGTGTAAAATAATTATTTGAATGTTGTACTGATTATGATGAGCTAATGCTAAGCTACTTGCCGGCTAAGTGTGGTGCCATGTTTATTGACATCATACAATATATCCTGGTTGTCACGTAAGCGTCTGTTAAACCAAAGATGTTATAACAAGTGATAGTTTAGCCGACTGACTTATGGTGCTTTCAAGACAACTGTGAACAGACAAATACTAGGTAAAATCATGACGTCAATGATCTTCAAGTCGGAAAGTCGGAGCTCTAGAAAGAGGCCCGAGTTCTCGAGTTCGAATTCCGAGTTGGATGACCGTTCAAAACTATTTTTCCCAGTCTGAGATTTCCCAGTTGTCTTGAACGCGGCATCAGATTGTAACTCTGGTACCTCAGGGTTGCCAGCTCAGCTTTCAAGGGGTTTAAGTTTTATTTAGCGTATAAACTTTTCTTGTGTTTTCCCCCCATTTATTGATAAAAAAAATAATCCCCAATCATAGTAATATCTCCTGATCATATCCCCCACGATACCTTCCCCCATTTCTACCCCCCATGAAATGAACCCCCCCACAAAACCCCCTAAAATGGTTTCATCCCTGTTTAGCATTCTCGCTAAGGTTAGGCTAGGCAGTAGGCTTGTATTTGGTGTGATGATCTGTGAGGTGAAAACATTTTATTTGCTTTGTGATTTGTCAAAAACGGTAAACGACTTGTAAAGTCATGTGCTCCGGTTCTTGTGTACACTGTAACAAATACATCAACGATTTGTAATATGCTGAAATGCTCCTATATTTCAGGCAATGAGCGCAGCCATCTTTGACTTCATTTATTTGCGTTTTATAGTGAATGGCATTCTGGGATTAGGTCAAACATAAACAAACATGGCTGCCATCAAAAAGAATTTACCTGCTGTTAGCTTAGCTGACACACATTTATTTTCTAAACAACATTACATTAGTCTCTTGTGCTCACCAGAGATGTGGTACATTGTAAACTAGTCTAGCTGTTAGGTCGCTAACTTATGTTTAGTTTTTTGACAGCGCAATCTGTTATTTAGACTGGTTTATGGAATGAATTTGGCTGTGGATGTGTTTTGTGTGATGCTTGGATGATGAAGTTCGCATTTATCTTTTACGATAAAAGGTCAAATTGAGGAATAAAGTTTAAGACATTTATTTCCATCAGTACAACAAAAATATTTTGATGCTGTTCAGACAACAATGCTGTTTAGACATGTTTGTTGCGTCATACGTTACTGTTCCAATCACATATTTGAGATAGTATGCCTCAGGGACCACTCAACAATGATCACAAATATGTGATCATACGAGTCAAAGGGTTAATCAGCTATATCATTTGTAAAACATCAGTTCTCATTGAGAGCTGTTTGCAATTCCCCATGCTATGACCATCTGTGTTAATGACAACACAGTCAAAGACAACTGCAAGTGGGAACCCCTGAACACAAGGCAGTAGATGAGGCAAGTAATCGTTGTTTCCACTCTCTGCTGGTTAAATATTGGGGAAGGTTTTTTCTTTTTTTGTCTACTCTCCAGGCCTTGCCTCCTTTCATTACCTTCCATTACAGGCACACTGAGCTCACAGCCCAGCCCTTGGACAAATTATATGATTCCTCCACACAAATATGTGTGTCAAACAATAATTTGCGCCTCAATTCGGTTGGCTTGTCACACCACGGGTGATGTGGCTCCCAAGTTTCCCTCCTCATCTAAATAACTATAATTTGCAACTTCTCTGGGCTTGTGCGTGACACCTTTAAATCTGCGACTCATTCTAATGGTTCCTAATTCCTCAGAAAGAAGGCCGGTCTCCCTGGCGGAGAGTGGAAAATGAAAGACTGCCCGACGCTACCGGCCTGGCTATCCATTCCATTTATTTTTAAACCATCGCAGAGGTGATACTGGAGCTGGTGTGCATGCAACCTTCGTCTGCTAGACCTAACAGCCCCCCTGCTCAGGCGTGAAGAGGGTCAGGTATAAATTAAGGAAGGGGAAATTACATGGAGAACAGGAGCACAGGGTGGAACTGGCAGGCCTTATCAGGGCCTATCAGTGGTGAATCTGAAACATGGCCATGTAAATGGCCCCTCATAAATTATGAAAGATGTATTATCACACAAATGGAAAGGGTGACAGTGATGGAAAGAAATGGGGCCGATCAAAGGTAATTCTTCAGCATGGCCTGGCAATTATCCAGCAATAATGAATTACTATTCCAATAGCCTAAACCCCCACCCCGTCACTCACATGCACATGCTTGGAGATGCCAGGATATTCCAAAGGTACTGTACACTGAGTGTACAAAACATTAAGAACACCTTCCAAATATGGAGTTGGCATGTTGTGAAATCTGTTGAGGCTGTATCGTAATGTTTTTAAAAATGTATAACAGCCTTCATTTTGCTGGACCCCAAGGCAGCAGCTAATGGGGATCCAGAATATATACAAACACAAACAAGCTTTCACCTGGATTAACCTGGTCAGTCTACGCCATGGAAAGAGCAGGTGTTCTTAATGTTTTGCATACTCAGTGTATGTCATGTGCACGTCATACTGTATGCAGGAGTTGTGGATCACATCTGACCGTTTTCAATTTTATAAAGGCCAGACAATTCCAATGTAGAATCAGAATGTGGTCTGAATGGCTGGGTGATGTTCCAGTTTAATGATTTTTTTTTATGACAGAAAATGTATAGTGTTTGGTTGAATACAGACAGCCCAGGGCCATTGTCAGTTATAGGTTGCGTGAAATAATCATTAATGTGAAGTAAACATTGCCCGGGTGTGAGGTTTAAAAGGGTGAGAGAATCAGAGTCATCCAGGGCATATGGCAGTGAGTTACAATAGTAGGTTTTTAAAAGGATCACTCCAGGTCAGGGCCCACATTATTTAGATTGATGATAATACAGTTTTGGCCTGAAGTAATTGGTGTCAAATATTTATTGAGAGGGCTGTCTTGTTTGGTCACGTATTAACACTGTGTGACAACATGTCACAACAGAGTGTCAAATTCAGACACAAAGCCCAAGGATGCAATCACTGTCTAACACACTAAAGTACAATAGCCTTTGTGATATGAGAAACAGCACATACACAACAAATGCTGTACATCTTCACTACTGAACAATGCGACGTAAATCTAAGTCACAGACCGACAGGCACATCAATGTCAGCAATGGTTCAATTTTCAAAGAAAATAAAGGTCCCAGTTTTGTCTTACAACATAGCAGTCATGTTAGGCAGTACTTAACTGAGCAGATACCACATTGCAGCATAGCACAGCTAATTCTTTGCTGAATACTTTTCTGAAAGTCAATTCTGTTTAGCTTTGTATAGTGGTAATTTCCCTCTCCCCAAATACAGTATAGTCTACCATCTCCAAGTCCACTGTGCAATACAGAAGGAAGCAGGTGCAAAAGGGTAGGCTACTTTCATTGTTTAATAAAATCTATAAGGCTTTTGGGGATGATCAGGATAGAGCTAGTGGTGGATGATCATATAATGGCTCATAGACGTGAATGAGGTAGCCTGCAATGCATCTTCCCAAAAGTGCCATAACAGGAGTATTTGTTATGCAGCATAGCCACAATAACACTGCCCAGATTGACCCACTCCCTTCAGTGGGTATTTCCTTATTGATGGATTATAACTCAAGAGCAAGGCTGGAAAAAGCCCTAGCTCGTTTCATAGCCCCGTAGCACCATTGAAGGGCACTTTAATACCCAGCGGAGAGGGAATATGAAGGTCATCTCAGTGGCGCCATTAAATATACTCCTATCTCTCTACTCGCCATTATATTTATCGCTCATAAAAATGGCTGACTGCTTGCACTATTATTAGGAGAGAGAGAAACAGAAAGAGAGAGAGGGAAACAACTCCTGTTGCCTCAGCCCTTTTGGATCAGACTATGCATTTGTCTTCTCTGGTCTGTTTGGTTTACCCTCACCAGCCCACTTGTTGCTGTAGCTAAGTCTGTGCCAAGCTGTCGGAATCAGTTGGCCAAGAATAGTGGTTTTCTATTAATGTGAGTTGTCTGCTGGATAAAGGTTGTTGCCAGCATTTTTCATGGCTACTTTGGTTTCACTTCCCTGTCTGCCAGAGTACCAGGTGGGAAAGTATAATATAATTTGGCGGGGGTGGCACTGCCACAAGACTAACTCGAAATTCAATTGGTTATTCTAATATCTTTTGACCTTGAACAAGATCAACCTTCGGAAAAACTGTGGAATATATATTGCTGATGGGTTCCATTTAAATTCCAAAGCAAGAGGAGATGAGCAAATGCCAAATTCTATTTAAAATATCCCATTGAAGACTGAGCATGGATTGACAGATAAACACTCCATTGAAATAAGTCACAGGACAGAAAGGTCAGCCTTCACTACAGAGCTGTTACCATCATCCATCTTTGAAAACAGTCATTGCATCTTATCTTAACATTTAGCAATCAAGCTCTAATCAACTACCACACATCCGTTCAATACTAGGAGGCCACTAGCAAGGCCAGACTAGACATTTTCCCCGTCCTCCTCTCTGTCCTCCTTATTCATGTCTAACCCAATTCACCATACGAAAAGTGTCTCTAGTGGTGAACATGTTTTGAAATGGGACATTGTGACATAAAATTGTTTGAAGGAGAGTTGCACCCGAAATGACTGTAATTTATGCAATAAACAATTGAATAAATTACATTGACTGGCTCCAGTTTGAAGTGTCTGTTTTTGATGCATGGCAGTGTCAACTCCTGCACGGAGCACTTCTGCTCGCTTTTCCCCATACACAACTCAGAGTGCTTGAAATCTATCAGACATTGCACTTTATCAAAGGGATGTATTCCTCCTAACTTCCTCAGAAACTGCAGAACTTGAGCTTTTAGAAATGAAAGCGAACCAGCCTGTGATTTTGGGATTTTGCTTGGCTCTTTGACAATCACCATAACTTGATTATATTCCCCTAGTGCAGTCACCCGATTTGTGGATTAGTATCCTGCTACTTACAAGAAGTGACCTCATTTACATTGTCATTGTGCATGATATGGGCCATGCTAGATGGTGCATTAGTTCCATTTTAGGCAATAAAAAGTGTTACTGTTCCTTGCTGGTTCTTGCTAAATACTGATATCAACAGAATGTAAGATACATGTCCTCTCACACCCACGGTTAAGATCATGTCCTGACTTCTGTGATCAAGCCTAATTAATTCCATTTTAAATAGAAAATGATATGCATTGGCAACGTTTTTATGCTTTTTATAGTGGAACGTATAAAAACTATCTTCACTGTTTCTTCCTTGTTTTAACAAGTAATAAACAACTAAATTGCAGATGCTCCCAGAGGTTAAATGTATTAGATCTAGGGGACCTGCCCACAGAAACCAGGAGACATCAGGAGCATCTTAACACACATTCACAGCCACTGGTGTTCTACTCTGGGTTGTTGGGCCACACAAGCTAAAGGCTAACAAATGTTTCTGCTTATATTTACAGTTTTACAACAACCTGAAGGTATACACAGAAATTATGACAATAACCAAATGTTGTTCTGCTTTTGAAATATCTGAAGATAAACAATTCATGACGATGCAATTATAATTCATCATGACACACAAGCAAGTATTTTATATTGCTTATCTTTGGGAAAATGCATTAGCTTTGTAAAGACATATTACGGTGACACAGTGTTTACTGTACTCAGGTGAGAACAGTATTTAGAAACTTTATCAACACAATCTCTAGAGCTTGCAGCAACCAATTTCTAGACACTGCTATTGTTTCATTAATCACTGTCAAGCTAGAACCAATGCTTTGCCTATTCATGATTTTTGCCTTATTTCTATATGCTGTTTTTTACCTAATTACTTGTGTTCTGATTTTACGACACTATAGCACACACACACACACACACACACACACACACACACACACACACACACACACACACACACACACACACACACACACACACACACACACACACACACACACAATAGTCATTTACAGTGCATTTGGAAAGTATTCAGACCCCTTGACGTTTTCCACATTTTGTCTTCATCAGTCTACACACAATACACCATAATGACAAAGCAAAAACAGGTTTTTAGAAATGTTTGCAAATGTATATTAAAAAATATATATATTACATTTACATAATTATTCAGACCCACAGCATGATGCTGCCTCCACCATGCTTCACCGTAGGGATGGTGCTAGGTGTTCTCCAGACGTGACGCTTGGCATTCAGGCCAAAGTGTTCAATCTTGGTTTCATCAGACCAGAGAATCTTGTTTCTCATGGTCTGAAAGTCCTTTAGGTGCCTTTTGGCAAACTCCAAGCGGGCTGTCATGTGCCTTTTACTGAGGAGTGGCATCCGTCTGGCCACTCTACCATGAAGGCCTGATTGGTGGAGTGCTGCAGAGATGGTTGTTCTTCTGGAATTGTCCTGTCTCGGAGCTCTACGGACAATTCCTTTTACCCCATGGCTTGGTTTTTGCTCTGACATGCATTGTCAACTGTTGGACCTTATATAGACAGGTGTTTGTCTTTCCAAATCATGTCCAATCAATTGAATTTACCACACGGTGGACTCCAATCCATTTGCAGAAACATCAAGAATGATCAATGGAAACAGGATGCACCTGAGCTCAATTTCGAGTCTCATAGCAAAGGGTTTGAATACTTATGGAAATAATGTATTTCTGTTTTAGATTTTTATACATTTGAAAACATTTCTTAAAACCTGTTTTCGCTTTGTCTATATGGGGTATTGTGTGTAGATTGATGAGGGAAAATAATGATTTAATACATTTTAGAATTAAGCTGTAACGTAACAAAATGTGGAAAAAGGGAAGTGGTCTGAATACTTTCGGAATGCACTGAATTCAAAAGTAATCTAAATATATATTTTTTTATTATGAGCTACAGTCAAGGCAAAACAAATGTCTTATGGATGAGTATTAGAATGTTTGGAGAGAGACAGACTGAAAGACAGACAGACAAACAGCGAGACGATTGATAGTGGAATTGATTGATGGTTGCATGTATATACTGTATGTGTGTGTGAGTTTATGGATGTGTCTCCATTTGTATGAATGTGGTTGTTTGTCTACTACAGAACACCACCTTGTATAATATACAGGCACACTTCTCCTGCCACCCACCCACACTAAAGGCCTGTTCAGCTCATTCAATCTCCACCAGCAAGGAAGTGACAGAGGAAATGCATTTACGAGAGGGGCAAACTGAATGAAATGCTACATTTGCTTTAGACGACAGCTGGTGCAGGGGCACAAAATCAGGCTACGCACCACAGAGGTGTACCAGATTGATATTGTGGTGATTTTCCATCAATTTCTTCAAAGTGGCAAAATACAAAATGGTCTCTTTGGCTAGAGTCTTCTGAATGGCTGGAGGTTGCACATCCCAGCAAGCAGAGGACATCCTGAGAACAGTTGGTGACGTTGACATTAGGTCCCTTAAGGGTTTCGGCACAATGTGACCCAGTGACTTTCTGAAAAGGTTCTAGGAACATTAAAGTTCCCAGGATGTCATAAAGGACCATGTCAGGACCTTTTTAGGACGTTCTTAGGATTTTCCCTTTACTATTCCTTAGGATGTTGCGTGATGGTCCCAAGTGAACGTTCTCTGAGCGACCTTTTTCCAGTCCCCGGTTTGTCCAAAGGACGTTTTTTTTGACCATATTGGGACGTTGTGTCATGGTCCCTTGGAGGTTTTGTCTAGTTCCCGGTTTGTCCCAAGGATGTTTTTAGGATGTTCTTGGAACGTTGGGTCATGGTCCCCTGGAGGTTTTTGCCATGTAATGGTCCCTGTTGTCCCAAATCATTATAAGTAAAGTAATTAAATGGTATGGGGGGTTTTAAGGTAAGTTATACGCTGTTCAGCTAAAATAGTGTAAAAATCTTGAATCAATGACAATATGATTACCTTTGACATGATCACTTAGTGTTGACTACACATGACTCAACGTCCTGACCCAACCTCGGATTTGAACTCACAACTTCCGGATTTGGGGTATACTGCGCTCCAAAGACTGTAGAATCTCCCACAGAGTCGTTACCAATAATATTGGTTTATTCGGATTCTCATTAGGTTTTGCCAAAGCAGCAGCTATTCGTCCTGGGGTCCACACAAAAGCATGAAACACAACAAGTAATAAAACACTGATAGACAAGAACAGTCACAGAAATGTAAAAATCCAATGATATTCTCTTGAGACCTAAATTTCTTTTTTTTAAATAAAAAATGTCACTTATATTTTGTTGTAAGTGCAAAATTGTCTTCTGTAGTGGTCATTAGGAAGTAAATATGAACACATTTATATTATAGTTAATGGGTAATGTTACAGTAGGTGAAAAACATAGTTGACATTTTACAACTAAGTACTTCTCTGCAAAAGAGTGCCATCTGTACTATTTTTTCATTTATCAGTTAATCTGACTATTCTCTCGTTGATTTGGTTGACTTATTTCAGCAATTTTGAGTTTGGCATTTCAGTACAGTTGTCTAATGTTGGTGGGACATAATATTAGGTTTTAATGTTACTCCTGCATCACTATGACAAAACATAACAGGTTTTATTTTGTGTATTTGTAAGCTGAGATTTACCTTGAAGTGCAATGTGTAAGAATAGGCCTGCTAGAGGTGAAATCAGGAGGAAATGTTTCTTCTGCGACCATCAGATGACGCCCCCGGGACAACCTGGAAACTAGACAAAAACCTCCAGGGGACCCTGACACAACATCCCAAGAATATCCTAAAAAACGTCCTCTGGGACGTCTCCGGGACAAACCAGGAACTTGACAAAACTTTCAAGGGACCATGACACAACATCCTGACCACTTTAGACGGACATTTCGTGACGTCCTAACAACTAATTTTTGTTTAGAGGGATGCCACGTCAGTGTGCTGTGGGCATTTGTTACTATAAATGAGCAGGGAAGTGTCCCAGAGCTAGGATAAAATCCACTTCGAAGAGCAGAAAATCCATCTCAAGTAATGACCTCAGTCTTATCAGCAAAGCCACTGCCATATCTGATTGGTATAAAGGGCCCGTTTCATTACATACAGTCTCAAAGTCCAATGCATACCGTATAATAGGAGCAGCATGAGGGATTACCTTGCAGATAAGCAATTTCTCAGCCATTCCCAAGACGAAGCCACAGAACTACTCTGCCTTCCAGATCGTCCCTGAAATTGGACCAACCAATCAGCTACTACGTCTCCAAAGCCAAAGTCATGTCACTTCGAGAAAGTGAACCATTTAGGACCTACAGTGGCTTGCGAAAGTATTCACCCCTCTGGCATTTTTCCTATTTTAGTGCCTTACAACTTCGAATTAAAATAGATTTTTTTGGGGGTGGGGTTGTATCATTTGATTTACACAACATTCCTACCACTTAGAAGATGCAAAATATTTTTTCTTGTGAAACAAACAAGAAACAAGGCAAAAAAAACTGAAAACTTGAGCGTGCATAACTATTCACCCCCATCCAAAGTCAATACTTTGTAGAGCCACCTTTTGCAGAAATAACAGCTGCAAGTCTCTTGGGGTATGTCTCTATAAGCTTGGCACATCTAGCCACTCTTAAGGGCAAATCTGCTCCAGCTCCTTCAATTCGGATGGGTTCCGCTGTTGTACAGCAATCTTGCAGTCATACCACATATTCTCAATTGGATTGAGTTCTGGGCTTTGACTAGGCCATTCCAAGACATTTAAATATTTCCCCTTAAACCACTCAAGTGTTGCTTAAGCAGTATGCTTAGGGTCATTGTCCTGCTGGAAGGTGAACTTCCGTCACAGTCCCAAATCTCTGGAAGATTGAAACAGACTTCCCTCAAGAATTTCCCTGTATTTAGCACCAGCCATCATTCTTTCAATTCTGACCAGTTTCCCAGTCCCTGCCGATGAAAAACATCCCCACAGAGGTGTGAGAGGTGTTGGGTTTGCGCCAGACATAGCGTTTTCCTTGATGGCCAAAAAGCAAAATTTTAACCTCATCTGACCAGAGTACCTTCTTCCATATGTTTGGGAAGTCTACCACATGCCTTTTGGCAAACACCAAATGTGTTTGCTTATTTTTTCTTTAAGCAATGGCTTTTTTCTGGGCACTCTTCTGTAAAGCGCAGCTTTGTGGAGCTTTGCAGCTCCTTCAGGGTTATCTTTGGTCTCTTTGGTCTCTTTTGCCTCTCTGATTTAATGCCCTCCTTGCCTGGTCCCTGAGTTTCGGTGGGCGGCCCTCTCTTGGCAGGTTTGTTGTGGTGCCATATTCTTTCCATTTTTGAATAATGGATTTAATGGTGCTCCATGGGATGTTCAAAGTTTCTGATGTTTTTTTACAACCCAACCCTGATCTGTACTTCTCCACAACTTTGTCCCTGACCTGTTTGGAGAGCTCCTTGTTCTTCATGGTGCCGTTTCCTTGGTGGTGCCACTTCCTTAGTGGTGTTGCAGACTCGGGGGCCTTTCAGAACAGGTGTATATATACTGAGATCATGTGACAGATCATGTAACACTTAGATTGCACACAGGTGGACTTTATTTAACTTATTATGTGACTTCTGAAGGTAATTGGTTGCACCAGATCTTATTTACGGGCTTCATATGCATATGCAACCCAAAAAAATCATTGAACTTCACCAATTTGGACTATTTTGGGTATGTCCATTACATTAAATCCAAATAAAAATGAATTTAAATTACAGGTTGTAATGCAACAAAATAGGAACAACGCCAAGAGGGATGAATACTTTTGCAAGGCACTGTACCTTGTAGGACCCTGCACCGAAAGCAAGGTGAGCTCGAAAAGGAATTGTCCCGCGATCCTTCCAGCATAATGTGTGCATTCTTCCACATATTAGCTAAAACTGCTTTACTTCTTCAGTGGGGCGAATCGATAACCACTTGTCCCCCTTTCTCTCTCTCTCTCTCTCTCTTCTTCCGTCTTCTCCTTACCCAACATTAATATAAAGTATGTGTGTTCATTGACTCGTGTTCATTGCGCATGAGTCGTCTCACACTCGCAGCAATTTTTGGGGCTGATGGTGACAGGGTTGATGAGCAATGGGGACGGGAGAGAGAGGGGGTGGCATTGTTGACAGCTCTGACATGAGGAACAATGAAAGCAAACAAGAGAGGATGAAGAAAAAAATTATAATCTGATTGAATGTGTTATTTACCTCTTGAAAGGGAAACAAAAGTGGAAGCTTTCGAGACGGGGGGAGGATGCTGTTATGGGAAGATTTAATTGCCTTCGAAAAAAGGGAGATGGAGAGAAAGAGGGATGGGAGAAATCGAGAAGGCAGAACGAGGGATGTGGTGGTGGTGCAATCAGTTTTTATTCCAAATAAACTCCCTCTTCAGTTCCTTGTGAAGGGTCATGTAGAGCTGAGATGTAGCCCTGACAATGAGGGCAACTGGGATTGTTTTTCATGTGAGGGTGCATAAGATTTTTACGGAGGAGTGGGGAGGGGATTTGGGGGTATATGGAACAAAACCCTTGACCAAAGGAGGATAGCTTTGGCAGACAGTCTAGCGATTTGCAAGGGTAGATTGAATGTTAAGTTGTTTACTACTCTGAAAACATTATCTATCTGTTATTTCCCTTTTAATGGGTGTCACATACTCCTACGTATGCAGTTGTTTTTTGTTTCCTTTCCTTTCATTTCGTTTTTTCTATGACAGGCTTTCTATTCATCTTTTTTTGTTGAGACATACAGAATTCAATTTGTGGTCTTGGAAGGACAACAAAAAATGTACTTTCCTGACCTTGGCTCTACCCATGCAGAGCCCCAAATCATACTGTATCTGCCAATGTTGCTCTCGTCTGTAATTCCTGATATGCTTCTCCTGAGATTGTTGAATTTTGTTTTACCATACAATATGTATCCAGGTTAAAGAGTGTAACTTGACAGTAACTTATCATCTGTATTGCTCCAGGGGAGAGATTCCTGAAACATAAATTGAACACTTGTCATGTATGTAGTGCAATACACACACATGTAAATACTGGATGAGTCATATTCCCAACATGGGAGACCTACTGTAGCAGTGACTAACTTAATTACATTGGTTTTCAATTGCTTGCATGGATTGGTCAAAACTGTATGTGGACCAAACTGTGAATCATTTCTCATTGCTTTCACACAAAATGCATTCAATGACCACATTCTCCATAATCCATGAACTCTGTTCTCATTCATATTCCACCACCTGCAGAACTATATATTTGCAGCAAATGTTTTCAAATGCTAACACACTGTTTCCAAAACTGTTAAAAACACATTCAAAACAGAATGATGGCAAATGTCGTGCATTTCTGCTGTAACCAGATTAAAACATATAGAATATTTCAGCAGAATATTTAATCATTCCAAACACAGCTGATTGCAATTTCAGCTGAAAGCCTACCAAAGTGTCTTGTTTTTAGTCTCGTTACCAAACAGACAAAAGAGGACGGCTTCGGAATGATTTAGTTTGGAAACATGGATCAAGGAAGTGTCACGGCCGTCGTCGGAAGGAGACCAAGGTGCAGCGTGGTCAGCGTACATTTTCTTTATTATTGTAAATATCGCCAACAAAACAAAAAACGAAGAAACAACCGTGAAGCTTAACAGGACTATAGTGCCACGAACAAAGATAACTACCCAAAAACACCAAAGGAAAAAAGGCTGCCTAAGTATGATTCCCAATCAGAGACAACGACAGACAGCTGTCCCTGATTGAGAGCCATACCTGGCCAAAACATAGAAATAAAGAAACTAGAATACCCACCCTAGTCACACCCTGGCCTAACCAAAATAGAGAATAAAAGCCTCTCTATGGCCAGGGCCAGGAAGACAGGTTGGTGGGGAAAGAAGAGTGGCAGGGACAGGGAGACTGCGTGGAGGACAAAGGAGAGGAAGACCAAGAGCGGTGGTCTCTGATGAGATAAGGGCCACAATTATTGACCATGTTGTAACCATGGTCTCTCTTTGAGAGAGGCCAGTTGAAGGGTGCAACCAAATCTGCAGCGTTCAACAGTTGCATCAATAGCACAAATTTTCCGGCAAAACAACAGGTGAGATGTGCATCCTTCAATGATAATTGAACTACATATTACAGTACAATACAGTAGGTTCACATTTTTACATGTACTGACATTTTGAATTATATTGATTTTCTGTTTTTCAGTCGGATCCAAAGGTTGCCTCCCAGAAGCAGAAGCAGAAGCTTCTGAAGCAGAATATTATCAGATGCGCAGGAAATTGCCATTGTTGACATGGTAATTGGCAACAATGCAATAAAACTGCGGGAAATTCGGGACAGAGTGCTGACAGACAATATCACTTTTGGGAATGTAAATATGGTCAGCACAATGACAATTGCCAGAGTCCTAGTACCCTTTGAGAGAAACAGTGAATGTGTGAAAGAACTCTGCTATCAATATGTCTGTTCAATAACCAAACAGGGTACATACACAGCTATGCATAATGTAAAGCACTGTAAAACTGTGGATTTACTGTATTTTAGAGAGTAATGGAGATGGAAGCCAGGCAAACTGCCCATACATTCATCTTTGTGGGTGAAGCTGGATTCAACCTGGCAAAAACACACCGCATGGGGAAGAAATGTGATTGGACAGAGAGCAACCGTGAATGCCCCAGGCCAGAGAGGAGCTAACATCACAATATGTGCAGCACTGTCCAATGATGGTTTGCTGTTACACAAACCACTCATTGGCCACTACAATACAGAGAGACTAATTTATTTTCTGGATGACCTGCATAATCAACTTGTGCCAGCGAAGGAGAGAGAGGCAAGAAACTCCCCTACCTCGTTGTTGTGTGGGATAATGTGTCATTCCACCACTCTGCTGCAGTCACAGACTGGTTTGCTGCAGATCCCAGGATGTCAGTACTATTCTTGCTACCATACTCCCCCTTCCTAAACCCCATAGAGGAGTTTTTCTCTGCGTGGAGGTGGAAGGTTTATGACCACCATCCACATGACCAGATGTCCTTACTGGATGCCATGAATGCGGGGTGCGGAGATACTTCTCCTGAAACTGCCAGGGTTGGATTAGACATTCCAGAAGATACTTTCCAAGATGAATCACCAGAAAGACATAAGATGTGATGTTGAGGAGAACTTGTGGCCAAATGGAGGAGGGAGAACTAGAGCCCTCACAGTACTCTACAGTATTAGTGACTATACTACACATGTTGATGAGAACTAGAACCTTCACAGTACTCTACAGTATGAGTGATTATACTATACATGTTGGTGAGAACTAGAACCCTCACAGTACTCTACAGTATGAGTGATTATACTATACATGTTGATGAGAACTACAACCCTCACAGGTATTCTACAGTATTAGTGATTATACTACACATGTTGATGAGAACTAGAACCTTCACAGTACTCTACAGTATGAGTGATTATACTATACATGTTGGTGAGAACTAGAACCCTCACAGTACTCAACAGTATTAGTGACTATATTACACATGTTGATGAGAACTAGGACCCTCACAGTACTGTACAGTATGAGTGATTATACTATACATGTTGATGAGAACCAGAACCCTCACAGTACTCTACAGTATGAGTGATTATACTACACATGTTGATGAGAACCAGAACACTCACAGTTCTGTACAGTATGAGGGATTATACTACACATGTTGATGAGAACTAGAACCCTCACAGTACTCTACAGTATGAGTGATTATACTATACATGTTGATGAGAACTAGAACCCTCACAGGTATTCTACAGTATTAGTGATTATACTACACATGTTGATGAGAACTAGAACCCTCACAGTACTCTACAGTATGAGTGATTATACTATACATGTTGATGAGAACTAGAACCCTCACAGTACTGTACAGTATTAGTGATTATACTATACATGTTGATGAGAACTAGAACACTCACAGTTCTGTACAGTATGAGGGATTATACTACACATGTTGATGAGAACTAGAACCCTCACAGTACTCTACAGTATTAGTGATTATACTGTACATGTTGATGAGAACTAGAACCCGCACAGTACTGTACAGTATGAGTGATTATACTATACATCTTGATGAGAACTAGAACCCCCACAGTACTCTACAGTATGAGTGAGTATACTATACATGTTGATGAGAACTAGAACCCTCACAGTACTGTACAGTATGAGTGATTATACTATACATGTTGATGAGAACTAGAACCCTCACAGTACTCTACAGTATGAGTGATTATACTATACATGTTGATGAGAACTAGAACCCTCACAGTACTCTACAGTATTAGTGATTATACTATACATGTTGATGAGAACTTTATCCCTCACAGTACTGTACAGTATGAGTGATTATACTATACATGTTGATGAGAACTTTAACCCTCACAGTACTCTACAGTATTAGTGATTATACTATACATGTTGATGAGAACTAGAACCCTCACAGTACTGTACAGTATGAGTGATTATACTATACATGTTGATGAGAACTAGAACCCTCACAGTACTGTACAGTATGAGTGATTATACTATACATGTTGATGAAAACTAGAACCCTCACAGTACTGTACAGAATGAGTGATTATACTATACATGTTGATGAGAACTAGAACCCTCACAGTACTGTACAGTATGAGTGATTATACTATACATGTTGATGAGAACTAGAACCCCCACAGTACTGTACAGTATGAGTGATTATACTATACATGTTGATGAGAACTAGAACCCTCACAGTTCTCTACAGTATGAGTGATTATACTATAAATGTTGATGAGAACTAGAACCCTCACAGGTATTCTACAGTATTAGTGATTATACTACACATGTTGATGAGAACTAGAACCCTCACAGTACTCTACAGTATGAGTGATTATACTATACATGTTGGTGAGAACTACAACCCTCACAGTACTGTAAAGTATGAGTGATTATACTACACATGTTGATGAGAACTAGAACCCTCACATTACTCTACAGTATGAGTGATTATACTATACATGTTGATGAGAACTAGAACCCTCACAGTACTGTACAGTATTAGTGATTATACTACACATGTTGATGAGAACTAGAACACTCACAGTTTTGTACAGTATGAGTGATAATACTATACATGTTGATGAGAACTAGAACCCTCACAGTACTGTACAGTATTAGGGATTATACTATACATGTTGATGAGAACTAGAACACTCACAGTTCTGTACAGTATGAGTGATTATACTATACATGTTGATGAGAACTAGAACCCTCACAGTACTGTACAGTATTAGTGATTATACTATACATCTTGATGAGAACTAAAACCCCCACAGTACTCTACAGTATGAGTGAGTATACTATACATGTTGATGAGAACTAGAACCCTCACAGTACTGTACAGTATGAGTGATTATACTATACATGTTGATGAGAACTAGAACCCTCACAGTACTCTACAGTATGAGTGATTATACTATACATGTTGATGAGAACTAGAACCCTCACAGTACTGTACAGTATGAGTGATTATACTATACATGTTGATGAGAACTAGAACCCTCACAGTACTCTACAGTATGAGTGATTATACTATACATGTTGATGAGAACTAGAACCCTCACAGTACTCTACAGTATGAGTGATTATACTATACATGTTGATGAGAACTAGAACCCTCACAGTACTCTACAGTATGAGTGATTATACTATACATGTTGATGAGAACTAGAACCCTCACAGTACTGTACAGTATGAGTGATTATACTATGCATGTTGATGAGAACTAGAACCCTCACAGTACTGTACATTATGAGTGATTATACTATACATGTTGATGAGAACTAGAAGCCTCACAGTACTGTACAGTATGAGTGATTATACTATACATGTTGATGAGAACTAGAACCCTCACAGGTATTCTACAGTATTAGTGATTATACTACACATGTTGATGAGAACTAGAACCCTCACAGTACTCTACAGTATGAGTGATTATACTATACATGTTGATGAGAACTAGAACCCTCACAGGTATTCTACAGTATTAGTGATTATACTACACATGTTGATGAGAACTAGAACCCTCACAGTACTCTACAGTATGAGTGATTATACTATACATGTTGATGAGAACCAGAACCCTCACAGTACTCTACAGTATTAGTGATTATACTATACATGTTGGTGAGAACTAGAACCCTCACAGTACTCTACAGTATTAGTGATTATACTATACATGTTGATGAGAACTAGAACCCTCACAGTCTTGTACAGTATGAGTGATTATACTATACATGTTGATGAGAACTAGAACCCCCACAGTACTGTACAGTATGAGTGATTATACTATACATGTTGATGAGAACTAGAACCCTCACAGTACTGTACAGTATTAGTGATTATACTACACATGTTGATGAGAACTAGAACCCTCACAGTACTCTACAGTATGAGTGATTATACTATACATGTTGATGAGAACTAGAACACTCACAGTACTCTACAGTATGAGTGATTATACTACACATGTTGATGAGAACTAGAACCCTCACAGTACTGTACAGTATGAGGGATTATACTACACATGTTGATGAGAACTAGAACCCTCACAGTACTGTACAGTATGCGTGGTTATACTATACATGTTGATGAGAACTAGAACCCTCACAGTACTGTACAGTATGAGTGATTATACTATACATGTTGATGAGATCTTTAACCCTCACAGTACTCTACAGTATGAGTGATTATACTATACATGTTGATGAGAACTAGAACCCTCACAGTACTGTACAGTATGAGTGATTATACTACACATGTTGATGAGAACTAGAACCCTCACAGTACTCTACAGTATTAGTGATTATACTATACATGTTGATGAGAACTAGAACACTCACAGTACTCTACAGTATGAGTGATTATACTACACATGTTGATGAGAACTAGAACCCTCACAGTACTGTACAGTATGAGTGATTATACTACACATGTTGATGAGCCCTAGAACCCTCACAGTACTGTACAGTATGAGTGATTATACTATACATGTTGATGAGAACTAGAACCCTCACAGTACTGTACAGTATGAGTGATTATTCTACACATGTTGATGAGAACTAGAACCCTCACAGTACTGTACAGTATGAGTGATTATACTATACATGTTGATGAGAACTAGAACCCTCACAGTACTGTACAGTATGAGTGATTATACTATACATGTTGATGAGAACTAGAACCCTCACAGTACTCTACAGTATGAGTGATTATACTATACATGTTGATGAGAACTAGAACCCTCACAGTACTGTACAGTATTAGTGATTATACTATACATGTTGATGAGAACTAGAACCCTCACAGTACTGTACAGTATTAGTGGTTATACTATACATGTTGATGAGAACTAGAACCCTCACAGTACTCTACAGTATTAGTGATTATACTATACATGTTGATGAGAACTAGAACCCCCACAGTACTCTACAGTATGCGTGGTTATACTATACATGTTGATGAGAACTAGAACCCTCACAGTACTCTACAGTATTAGTGATTACAGTGATCCCTCGCCACTTCGCGGTTCACTTATCGCGGATTCGCTATTTCGCGGATTTTCATAATGCATTTTTTATTTTTTATGCGTGGTTATACTATACTGTCCTTATGAAAATAACTAGAACCCTCACAGTACTGTACAGTATGAGTGATTATACTATACATGTTGATGAGAACTAGAACCCTCACAGTACTGTACAGTATGCGTGGTTATACTATACATGTTGATGAGAACTAGAACCCTCACAGTACTGTACTCTACAGTATGAGTGATTATACTACACATGTTGATGAGAACTAGAACCCTCACAGTACTGTACAGTATGAGTGATTATACTACACATGTTGATGAGCCCTAGAACCCTCACAGTACTGTACAGTATGAGTGATTATACTATACATGTTGATGAGAACTAGAACCCTCACAGTACTGTACAGTATGAGTGATTATACTACACATGTTGATGAGAACTAGAACCCTCACAGTACTGTACAGTATGAGTGATTATACTATACATGTTGATGAGAACTAGAACCCTCACAGTACTGTACAGTATGAGTGATTATACTATACATGTTGATGAGAACTAGAACCCTCACAGTACTCTACAGTATTAGTGATTATACTATACATGTTGATGAGAACTAGAACCCTCACAGTACTCTACAGTATTAGTGATTATACTATACATGTTGATGAGAACTAGAACCCTCACAGTACTGTACAGTATGAGTGATTATACTATACATGTTGATGAGAACTAGAACCCTCACAGTACTGTACAGTATGCGTGGTTATACTATACATGTTGATGAGAACTAGAACCCTCACAGTACTGTACAGTATGAGTGATTATACTATACATGTTGATGAGAACTAGAACCCTCACAGTACTGTACAGTATGCGTGGTTATACTATACATGTTGATGAGAACTAGAACCCTCACAGTACTGTACAGTATTAGTGATTATACTACACATGTTGATGAGAACTAGAACCCTCACAGTACTCTACAGTATTAGTGGTTATACTACACATGTTGTTGATGTTTTTGTTGTTGTAATTATTATTGCAGCCCTGGAATTTCAGGAATTTGTTTTTTGTTTCAACTTTACTACATGCAAAGATATAGAAACAATTAAAGCTATTGAAGCAAATTGCTGCATTTTTTTTTTCATTCTTGTTACATATATTTTAGTACAGTCGATAAAGTGAAAAGGTGTTATTCTTATTCTATAATGAAATACTGATTTATGTGAAAAATCATTTGAAGAGAAAAGTTCATCATTTGTGTAATGCTCCCTGTTGTTAGTGTTTTTAGGTCAGTGTGTTATGAGTGACAACGTACGCTTTCTGAGTGAGAACTGTTGCCAGTGTTATGGTCGAACGAGCTTATTCTGAGACATGTATGAGGTGTTCTGTTGGTCTGAGTGAGTTTTGGAGGTGAGATGAACTGTTTGGACAAGATGCATGTTGGTAATGCAGACAGCGTGAAGAGTTTTGAAAAAGTGACTTCGGTATTGACCGATGCTTGTTTGCAATTGAAAAAAACTGTAAGAGTAGACATGGCAAATATCATGAGTAACTCATTCTAGCAACTGATTGAAAACTCTGATTGAGCTATTATAACCCTCTGCATGTCTCCACAGCCTTGGTACACCCCACATTGATGTGTTGTCGACTCCCCATGTGCAAGGATCTCAAGAGTAAGTTAGTTACTCCACAACAGGTAACATAACTACTGAATATCTACCTGCAGAGACAGTTCTCCACCAGAGTTGCAACTCCATTGAATCTAAAGGGCAGCCTGACTTCTATTCTGAAAATGTTTTTGCAGGGTGGCCTACATAGCTCTATCTGTGTGCTGTGTGCTGTTGCTGGGCAGGGGGAGCCATTTTCCTCAGGTTCCAGTGCATGATGGGAAACAGTGGTTGGCGCCAGACAGTGTCAGGGCCCAGTAGCAATCTAATCACTCCAGTCTCAGCAGGGAGCTCAGCCACCACAGCCACTCCGGATGGACTCAGGCTGCAGGTAGTAAAAGCCTGCTTTAACCCACCCACCACCTGATCAATGAGTGCAAAGGTTCAGGAAAGAGAAGGAAAGTCTGTCTGTCTGTCTGTCTGTCTGTCTGTGTGTGTGTGACATGGGAGTGCAAGGCTGAGCTGAGAGGATGGGAAGAGAGGAGATGGGAAATGGGAGTGTGATGTTTTTAAGTAAAATATATTTGCCGTCAGGTATTGATCAGGTGATCAATTGAAGCAATTAGCGGTTGATGCAAGTTTGCTGAGCCACCGTTATTCTCTCCTCACAGCACTCAACGCACAATGCATTGCAGAGCCTCATATGATGTATTCCCTTTCATTGGGAATACATCAAGTGCAGTATTACAAGAGGGATGCAGCTCTCACACTCCAAAGACTCAAGGCTCACACCTACTGGTTATGTTGTGTTCTTTCTGACACATGGACGACTCTATGGCCCTAATAGAAAAATAGGGCTAGGAGAAGTCATATGCCGTATCTGTGAGAGAGAGGGTGAGAAAGAGAGAGGTAGAGAGATAGTGAGAGAGAGGGTGTGTATGTGTGTGCTTGCGTGCATGCTTGCTTCTCTCTATTCAGCTCATCTCTTTTTTATTGAATTAAAAAAGCGGATGTAGTAAAAAGTTGATTTTAATTACCCTGGGCATTATTTCACTGGACTGCTGTTCAGAGGTATTAAAATTCTCCACAGTAATTAGCCAGCAGAGTAAATTGTATGTGGAAGATATTAAATCAATGGTAATTTCATAGTGAGCACATTATATGTGAAATGGCTGTAGTGCAAATCTGCTAACTAGATTAATAAGATTCAATTTTTTTAGGTGTGGGATAAAGTTTCATTTACGCTTTAATGCCGCAAAACCCAGAGCGTTGGCAATAAACTATTTTTATCCAATACCCTTTATCCTTTTGTTTTGGATTTGAAATGATCTGAGAATCTCAAGAATGGAGCAATATCAGTCCTTGGAGACACAAATGAGTGATTAGCACTTGACAGGCTGCGGGTTATGTCAAAGTGTTGACGAAGTGACGTTAGAAAATGAATGGTTTCTGAGATGTGAGCGAGAAGCTCAGAATTCTCAGTCACTCTCTCTCCTGTCCTCAATCTTAGGCTATTTGAATGTATTGTGCCTTTGGATATTGAAGCAGGAATGAGCAATGGATATGCCATTACATTTCCTTGTCACCGAGATGAGATTGAAAACTGCATTCCGACACACACAGGAAGAATATGACGCACTCTGAAGCAAAGCTAGAATGATGTGATTGGAACTAACATTAAATGCAAATGTGATCAGAATGTTATTAAACAGGGAGATATCAATTTACGATGATACTGTTCTTGCAGTGAAATGTCAAAATCGCCCTCTAGTGGCCTCATGGTGGAATGTCATAATTTCATCATTAACCCTTTGACACGTACGAACACACGGGTGTGATCATTCTACAGTAGTCCCAGCAGCGTACGCTCAAACCAGTGTGCTTAGAACACTTATTTAGAACCTCCAGTTACGATTGACGCAACAGTCTGCATTTGAGCTGGCCACACAGTTTTTTCACAGAAACGTATTGCACAAACACAGTCTTTACAACGTTATGTCCTCAATGTGAGCAACTTATTTTTGATCTGACAGACGTTTACTTGACAACCAGAATGCATTGTACTGTATGATGTCAACAAACATGGCGTCACACATATCTGGCAATTAGCTTCACTTTAACTATTTGTTTTACACACATCATATGTGTCCATTAAAATCTATGCAAGAATTGGAATGCATGATTTGTCATCAGTACTTGAAAAGATGTGAATAAAACAGTAAATGCATTATGCTCCATACATACATTTGGTGTGTTACAGTAGAAATGGCAACACGACATACAGAAACTATAATGATTTTATTTTTATGAATTTTTAAAAACTTTTATTTCACTTGGCAAGTCATGATAGCGTAATAAGATACTTACTTTGATAGGAATGCACACATGTCCAAAGTTATTATTAGTTGTGAAGGCAATGCGGGCGCCTGCTGGAAAATGTGCCAGGGAGGAAAAAGTTTGTGCTTGGGCTCTCCTCGAAGAGAGAAGTTTGTCCTGCTCAGTAATGCCTCAAATGTAAATTGTCCGCAACAGTGAAATGGGCTACTTCTATGGGAATTTATGAGGGGGCGGAACACCCCTCAATTTAAAATGTTGTTAGAAAATAAAACTTGTTAGAAAATCATTTGAAATTGACAAGTTGAAACATAGCCTACAGATAATTAGCAGGCAGCGTGCTTTGGTTTGAGGGCAGCGTAGGTTAACTTTCCTGTTGCGCAACAATCCGATTTTAGAACGGTCAGTGCATTCTGACAGCACACGATAAAAAAACACGCTGCGGCGACCATGAGAGATATTTGGAACTCACTAAAAATCGCTAGTCTCTATGTCAAATGTTTGTGTTATATTTCAGTCTTCTGTGATGTATATAAAGTCTAATATTGGGATGCAAACTCAAAATATAATACATTTAAACTACATCTGACATGGTACAAGTGTCTTCTTTTTTTAAGCCCGTAACCATGTGTGTGAGGTGTATACTTTTGTTTCAAAGCAGATTTGTTTAAGACTACCAAGAAACACTCTGTATGACCCTGATTTAGCCCACTGCAGTAAAAGGTTGATGAAATAAGGGAGAAGCACGAATCTAATGCGTGAATAGAACCTTGCAGTCCAGAGACGGGCACGTTAGCAAGAAAGCTAGCTCCCTTGGGTGAGTGGTAATTGTGCTTATCAACGCCACAGTCATTACAATACAATGGGGTTAGTGTGTAATGTTAACGCAGTATGAAAAACGTAACCATCTCTGGTTACTATGCTGCTGTAGCTGGCAAACAACACACCTCCGTCTGCACATACATATGCATACACACGAGATATTCAATAATCCAGTCCTTTTTAGATGGCCTAATATATTTTGTTCTGGCTGAAATGAGGCTGTGCTCCATGGCTAATTGCTTCTCTTTCCAGGTGTCTGCTCCTACATGACTGGGCCACTGTGCTATTAAACAGGCTCATTAAAACCTCATGTAGTATCAAGCCTCTCTCCACCTGGACGTGATCGCCTTCGGCTGCTCATCTCCAGACCTTAGCCATTATACAGTACATTCGGAAAGCTACGGCCTTATTCTAAAATGGATGAAATCGTTTTTTCCCCTATTCAATCTACAAACAATACCCCATAATGACAAAGCAAAAACAGGTTTTAAGAAGTTAGCACTTTTTTTTTTTTTTTTTTTTAAATACTGAAATATAACATTTACATAAGTATTCAGACCCTTTACTCAGTACTTTGTTGAAGCACCTTTGGCAGTGATTACAGCCTTGAGTCTTCTTGGGTATGGCACTACAAGCTTGGTACACCTGTATTTGGGGAGTTTCACCAATTCTTCTCTGCACATCCTCTCAAGCTGCCTCAGGTTGGACGGAGAGCATTACTGCACAACTATTTTCAGGTCTCTCCAGAGATGTTCGATGGGGTTCAAGTCCGGCCTCTGGCTGGGCCACTCAAGGACATTCAGAGATTTGTCCCGAAGCCACTCCTGCATTGTCTTGGCTGTGTGCTTAGGGTCGTTGTCCTGTTGGAAGGTTAATATTCTCCCCAGTCTGAGTCCTGAACGCACTGGAGCAGGTTTTCATCAAGGATCTCTCTGTACTTTGCTCCGTTCATCTTTCCCTCGATCCTGACTGGTCTCCCCGTCCCTGCCACTGAAAAACATCTCCACAGCATGATGCTGCCACCACCATGCTTCACCGTAGGGATGGTGTCAGGTTTCCTACAGACGTGACGCTTCGCATTTAGGCCAAAGACTTCAATCTTGGATTCATCAGACCAGAACATCTGAGAGTCCTTTAGGTGCCTTTTGGAAAACTCCAAGCGGACTGTCGTGTGCCTTTTACTGAGGCGGCCTGATTGGTGGAGTGCTGCAGAGATGGTGTCCTTCTGCAAGGTTCTTCCATCTCCACAAAGGAACTCTAGACCTCTGTCAGAGTGACAATCGGGTTCTTGGTCACCTCTCTGACCAAGGCCCTTCTTCCCCGATCGCTCAGTTTGGCCGTACGTCCGCTCTAGGAAGAGTCTTGGTGGTTCCAAATTCTTCCATTTAAGAGTGATGGAGGCCACTGTGTTCTTGGGGACCTTCAATTCTGCAGACATTGTTTGGTACCCTTCCTCAGATTTGTGCCTCGACACAATCCTGTCTCGGAGCTCTACGGACAATTCCTTCGACCTCATGGCTTGGTTTTTGCTTTGACATGCACTGTCCACTGTGGGACCTGATATACACAGGTGTTTGCCTTTCCAAATCATGTCCAATAAATTGAATTTACCACAGGTGGACTCCAATCAGGTTCGCTTTGTCATTTTGTGGTATTGTGTGTAGATTGGTGAGAAACAAAAATATTGAATCCATTTTAAAATAAGGTAATGTAACAAAATGTGGAAAAAGTCAAGGGGTATGAATACATTCCGAATGCACTGTAAAGTATGTAGAGGCAGGCATGGCTACTGTAGGTGTGCACTCCTCTCACATGGAACACACATTCATGTTCTAGTAGTCTGAGAAGAAATTTGATTGCACAATAAATCCTGGCCATGTTTCCAAACAGTCAAAGCAAACATATTCCAAATAAAACACTGTGATGAGGTATAATGGGGATTAAACAATGCAGGGTACCACAGCGCTCCTCTACTGTCCAGAATGGATGCAGTACCTCTCCAGTTTCATAGCTACATATTGATGAAAGCCATTGATTGAAAAAGGAGTCAATTTGCCTAGCTTGTGCCTTAGGCCAGCACTATACTGCAGCGTTAAGGATCTGTATATTGCACCTGCGGCTATAGTCTCTAGACTAGTCTGTGTTAGTGAGTCTAACTGGTATCCTTGGAGATCATGGCCATGATGGTAGGCTGGGGTGGGATGAGGGTCGGGAGGAGGATCACTGACCTTTATGCTGCAGGCTCTCACAGGGGAAGCGAGAGGAGAAAATGGGTTGTCCTCTTGTTCATTAGCCAGAGTAGCCATTTGTCCACGTCTTGGCGTAATAGTGAGACTACCTCCCGGCCGCTGGAGCCCTGCTGATGGATGGCGGCGGTTGAGAATGGAAGCACCAATCGTCTATAGGGCCCTATCATGGTCCCATCATCCTCCCACTAGGCCGACACTGAGTGACACCGCAGGGACGGCCCTACCTTGTCCCCGGCAACCATTTGTTTTGTCTACCGTTGACCTGGCTCTAAGTGGGAGGATGGAGCATGGAGAACCAAGCAGCGTTGGACTAAGAGCACCTTATAAAATGGTTGACAGAGGAATCACGGGAGAGGAATGCTTATTGCTTATAGTACATGCATGGTCAAGTAGACACATTGGTAAAAGATTATCTCACACATTACACATTTTTGATCTCGCATTGATCCTCGTTCAACTAAGCGCGCGGTCACAGAAGAAGACGAAAGCAGTTTAGATTGAACTGCATATCAACCTTTCATCAACCAACCAGTAGGGACTTGACAATCCATGTATTTCCATGTCCTATTTCTGAGTCATTTCTAATGGATAACGAGGCTGTTAGCCAGCAATAAAGGCAGACAGCTCAAGAGAGTATTATCCTCCACATGAATCTCCCCTCTGCAGATCTTAGACACCTCTATTGCCTCTGGTGGAAATATGATCTGGAGGGCTGTGCCCGCTGTTGTGATTTACGAGCTGGAGGGAAAGGTAATCATGACCTCTCTTCCACACCCAGTGTCTTGTCTCCTCGCTGATTACTCTCTGATGTACAATGTCAGCAATGATGGCGTTATTGTTTTGATTTCTCGCCATCGAGAATCTCCTTTAAACCAGGGGTGACCGACCCGTCATTGCATTCATCTTTAGAACAACAACATATTTACCGAGTACGTTCACTGTTGCCAGCTCATATCATTACACGCACACCTTTGTAATGGATGCAACACCATTATTTTCTGTAATGATGTCAACCATGGCCTATTTCAGAATGCATAAAACGAAGCTTGTCGGCTCCAGACACTGACTAATGTGGGTCGTAACCCACTCTACGGGAGAGTATGGGTATGTGTGCACATTGAAGCTTAGTGTTAAAAAAAAACTCAGTCCCACTTTAAACAAACAACTACTGTATTCATAAAGGTTTTGGAGCAGGAGCTGCTGTGTCACATTTTATACAGCGAGACAAACATACATTATTTGTGAAGAATATGTCATGAGTAATGCTCTCTAAAGCCTTTATAACTAGCTGTTTGTTTAAGTTATGACCAAATGCTCCTACCAAATGCACCAACCTCTCCAATATTGTACATTAAGGGGAAAGAAAGAGGGAAAGAGAGAAGGAGGATGGTCGAGGTGAAACTGATGGCTGAGCTCGGCAGCCATGCTCAGTGATAGTGAGGGTGGGATCAATGGTGGAGGAGACTACTGAGGGTCAGTGGGCAGCTAGATCACAAAAGAACAGCCAGCAGCCCTAAAGAGTTATTGAGGGCCTGCCAGCTCACTGAGAAGGGCTAGCAAGGCCTCACTGCATGTGGATGAAACCGTCATCAAAAGGGGATTAGGACCCAAGCTGTGGTGGTGATGGCCACACACCTTAATTCACACAGAGGGACATATGATTGTAGACCTGATGGACAGACAGTTCAAATAATCCAAAAGTTATACCATATTCAAGGACATCCTGAATATCTGAGAGTGAGCCTTTGTTTGAAAACAAAACATTATACATACTGTATAATTTCATTACACATTTGTTATATAATTTATTTCCATTAAGCAATTGCAGGGCACCACTCTAACCAATCATGAGGCAAAAATAAATATACTGAACAAACAATGATACAGAAACTCTTTTCCCATCTGCATTGGAATTTCCAGCAAATTTAACCTACACATCCATTACTAGTTAATGACCTCACATTTATGCATGTATGGTTTTTATAGGGCAGCAGTTAGCCTAGCGGTTAGTGTGTAGGGCCAGTAATGGAAAGGTCCCTGGTTTGAATACCTGAGCTGACAAAGTGAAAATCTGTTGATGTGCCCTTGAGCAAGGCACTTAACCCTAATTTGCTCCCGGGTCGCCGTACTACTATAGCTGTAAAACAACACATTTCACTGCACCTATCCGGTGCCACCCCGTTGAGTTTGGTTTACGCATTCATTTCATGCCATTTTGCGGATGGGAAATGCCACCCTTTCTGCATGAGTTCTGCCCACATCTGAAGAAACAGAGTCCACGTTGCACTGAACAAAAACCACATAAGAGTTCATCAACTCGACTAAGCTACTGAGTGGGGCCCGTACATTTCCTCTATACCAGTCCCAAAAGAGGATTACACTGGCCCAAAACAATGAGAAAAGAAACCCTAGCCAATTACAACAGTACAGTATGGGCTGTAGCCGCAATGCTGTAGATTTGCGGTTCACACAGAGTCTATTTTTATCTTAATGCTGACAGCAACCATCCCACTGTTCATACAACGGTGATCGAGATAATTGGGCACCATTTATCCACGGTCTCTCTCAAAGACTTAGACATTTTCCCCAGTGATGCCTTATAGAGCAATGATGGTAGCAACAGAATGCAATCTATCCATTTTCTCCCCTTGCAATTCCCCATTTCAAATCTGGATAGTGCTCCAGCATGGGGACATTCTTTACAGGAGTTGAATCAGAGGGCGACATTTACAAACCAAGAAAGCAGGGAGGAGACTGAAACAAGTGAGTGTGACTATTTCAGGTTTATTTCCATGTGGGGTAGTTCCGACCAGTTATTTAACATGTGCCTAGTCTTCAGCTTTGACGGAATGAAGGGAAGGCTGGGAGAATCTCCCTTGAGCTATCGCTGCGTGTGTATTGTGTTTGACAGCTTTCTGAATGCCAGACTCTATGGATCAAAGCAGGCTGTAACAGTGAAGCTAATCCATTAAAACCTGATCTGCCTCACAAAAGAGCAAGACTAGGGCCCTGTTAGGTCCCTACCTTCTCACTGACTCCAACTTCACAGCTGCCTCAAATGGTAACAGACACAACAGGACTGCACAGCTCTCACTTATCACACTGTGGGATAGTCAAGGGCATGAACTGTTGTTGTGTTGGACTGGGGAGGTGTGGTCTTGACTGGGGAGGGAACGAGGAGAGAGAGCGGATCCGTACCTCTCAGAATGTCTATTCCACCATAATGGGCTACTCTGTTCTAATTCTCACCCTACTGACAGAGAGCCCGCTCTGGGCAAGGCACAGAACACCAGACAGCCTGAAGTAGCCAGGTACAAATGCATTTTGGTTGGCACCAGCTATGTCCACCTAATCCCACCCATGGGTTACTGGTTGGAACACACACACACACCCACAGCACACACAAACACACACACATACAAGCCATCAAACACAAACACATGTGCACACACACACACACTGCTAGAAATGTGTCAACATGTTTTTTCCTGAGCTACAGCAATACATAAACAATAACCTAGACTGAAACAAACACACACACATACAAGCCCACAAACGTATGCATACACAAACATGTGCACACACACACAAACACACTGCTAGAAATGTGTCAACATGTTTTTTCCTGAGCTACAGCAGTACATAAACAATAACCTAGACTGAAACAAACACACACAAAAACCACACACACACACACACACACACACACACACACACACACACACACACACACACACACACACACACACACACACACACACACACACACACACACACACACACACACACACACACACACACACACACACACAACTCTAACACCAGGCAGCAAAAAGCGGTCTTCAGCTATTGACTAGTCAAAAAAGGCATCTGGGCTTTTTATGAGGTTTACAATGAAACCTGCAGATTGCACAAATTAGGCCAAAATGAAATCATAGACCATATGAATGGAAAAAACCCCGAGTTGAATTGTTTTATTATAGGCCTATCTTGTGTCTATTAGTCTACAGGGTCTGAATATTATTGAGAGCCTTTCATATTCAGTTCACCAATAGTCATCCTCTATGCCACAGACAAACCCATCCATATTTGACACTAGAATAGGCCACCACAGGTGCTCGCTGGCCTAGAGGCAAGGCTGTCACAATGCAGACCAAAATGCTAATTAGTGCACGTTAGACACACGTCATATTTCAGAAAGGCTATCAGATCTGTGTCAGATTTGACCTTCGAATCGAACGACGCCCTAATCGCTGATGCATGAAGATTGGTGATTTAGCTGTGTTTTAATGACATTGTAGCCCAGATAGAAGCATACTCACTACATGTCGTACATGAGAGTATGTAGGCTAGGTGCTGAGTGGCTTTGTGTCTGTGTGTGAGGCCGTCTCTGTGAGAATAAGTGTGTGGGTGTGAAGTGATATAAAGTAGAGCACCTTGTAATGTTCCATATGACCGTTATCGTTGCACACACATCGCCTCAGTCACTGTTATCTATCTCTCGTTAGTTTATGCAGCAGATAACGAATATACTAATGACTATTCATTTGATCATGATGCAGCGTACATTATATCAGCGCCCCCCAGCTCTCAAAACCGTGAAGTTTCAAGGATACCGTTTCGGGAGCTCTCCATTGTACTGAGAGTCAGTACATATAGCCCACCCGTTTAGTGAATTCAATGTTAACGTTTAGAGAGCTGTCCATGGTGCTGAAAAGTATCACCCAGCCACTTCGGGCAGCTAGTTCTGATTTCAGTGAAGCCTTCCCAACCACATTCCTTGCTGTTTCTTTCGCCCCTAATCAGTATTGTACAGGACTATATAGCTATTCACTGCAAGACTGTTGATGACACAGAAGCAAATTATATATCCCTAAAATGCGTTGTCATTCCAACAGAGTTATCGCATTCCAGTGCGGTCAGTATTGCAGGCAGCTCTGGCAACCACCAAGCACAAATTTCGTAAATGACATCAATTAGGCCTAAACATGTTTTAGTGTTTCTCTCACTTTTGTACATCATTGAGACACTGCGTGAAATATGTTGCATTGATAACGTAAATATGCTATACAAAACACACATTAACATACTAATGCATTATTGGTTAGAATGGAAAACATACTCATTCGTGCACAAATAGGCTATATTTAATCAAATGAATGTCAAATATTAGAATGCATATGTTGGCACAATGATGACGTTGCAGGCTATCATCAGTAGGGCATGTCGGTAAATCTTCAACTAATAAAAATGCAGCAACGTTCAGGGAGGGCTGTTCTCATGCGAAATTGCATCCCAAGTCGCAGAAACCGACGTTTAATTTTCGAACACATTTTAAATATGATTAATGCATGATCAATTAGCCTACCTTTTTGGTTTGAGCCCTCTCTCCGGTCCCTCAAAGTCGAAAGATCCCGCTGTCGAACGCACGGTGCCTGGCGATCAGCGTCCAACTTTGCGCTTCTGTCCTCACACAGAGGGATCCGCTCTTGCCCAGGGTGAAACTGAGGCGGCGGGGTTGCTCTATAGCAGCGCCAGTCGGGCAGCGCAGGGAAATGTCTGAGCGCGAAAAGACGCACACCCAGACAGGAGACAAGCTTCAGGTACCGCCAACGGTCACAGGTATAGCAAACACTTACTGGAAAACACACAGGAATAACAAATCTATAATTGAAATACTGGAAGGCTACTACTATAAGGTGGTTTTAGTCCATCTCTTCGGTTTCATCTGTGCTGGGTAGCAATGCCTCTTCCCACCTCTGTTGCAATGCACAATGTCCTTGACTAACATGCTGATCACATTTATCCAATGGTCCCTGGCACGACGTTCTTTTGAAACGTGATGTTTTCCGTTCCCCAAAATATCCAAGAAATCATACAATTGTTAGAAACACACTCCAGTGAATTGAAACAGACGGTACGTTTATCCAAAAACAATCACTCGTGCATTTTGGAGAAAAATTATGCCGTAACCTTTAACTTTGTCCAAAATACAAGGTGCAGGCGTGTCCAGCGTTTCTCCAAAATCCATAACTGGGTTCCTACAACCTCCTACAACCCCAACATTTTTTTTATCCATCTATTGAAAATAAAACAATAGCCTATCAAGTGAAGGAATATCCTTTATCAAGGAATTACAGAGCTGTCTCTTGATATACGTCTCAATGAAGTTATTGGGTGAATGACAAACGACGGTGAATGATTTACTCGACAATTCGCCCGGATGGCTTCTGTTGATCATCCCTAGGTGAACGAGCGGGTGGGGTGAGATGCAATCTCAGCTCGGGACTTGCAGCGGCACGCCCAGTCCGATGTCCTTCTTCCTCAATCCCTCCAGCGAGTATTTTCCGCGTCGCTCTCTGTAGGCCTACTTTCTGACCAAGTAAGTAGCTTGCAGAGAGAAACTCATCTTATCCACCTCCATGTCTTCATGTGAAAACCTTGTATTAAGTTAAAAGATCTGTTGCATTGTGCCTCGTTGGGAATGTCATGTAATAGGTTTCACTAAAACAGATGCAGAGAGGGAGGGAAACGGAGCTGTGCACGGGAGGGAGGGAGCGATGCACTCACTGGTGGCTATGCACTTGTGAATTTAAATGAGCTATGCACTTGTGAATTTAAATGCATTAAATTCAGCTTTTTAATGTGTAGCCTAATAATGATCTCAGTCCCTTATGATTATAAATCATTAGGTTTCCTTGGTCATTGTAGGCCCTCCCTAAGACTTGATTCTGATTATTAGGCCCAGGCTATATCACTGTCATCATAGATCTCTAATTGTTATTAATACCCTTACACTAAGTCTGTAATATTTAATTATTGCATTATTCTATTTATAGGCCTGGCAAAGGGTACCATGTCTCACACAGGAGAGGTTGGCATAGGAGGAGAGATTATTTCCAAGGTGCAGGATTTAGTGAATAAAGTTGCAGAAAGTTGCTTAATCATGGACTAATGCAGTGCTCAAGACCAAATATGTGCAGATAGAAATACTCCTCAGATCTTTTATTTCATCTCATGAAACATGGGACCAGCACTTCACATGTTGCGTTATATATATATACAATGAACTAAATTACAAACGCAACATGTGAAGAGCTGTTTCATGAGCTGAAATAAAAGATCTGGGGAGTATTTCTGTCTGTAATGAAGCCTCTTTGTGGGAAAAAAACGACGTCTGATTGGTTTGGCCTGGCTCCCCAGTGGGTGGGCCTGGCTCCCAAGTTGGTGGGCCTATGCCCTGCCTGGCCCACACATAGCTGCCTCCTTGCCCAGTCATGTGAAATCCATAGATTAGGGCCTAATTCATTTTTTTCAAATGACTGATTTCCTTATATGAACTGTAACTTAGCAAAATATTAGAAATTGTGAAATTGTTGCATGTTGCATTTATATTTTTGTTCAGTGTTGTCACGTTCGTTGTATGGTGGAAGAGAGGAGGACCAAGGCGCAATGTGATACGAATACATACTTCTATTTAATAAACGAAGAGAAACAATATAGACAAATACAAAACAACAAAACGAACGTGAAGCTATAAATGACAAGTGCAGACACAGGCAACTTACATATAGACAATAACCCACAACCCACAATACAAAACAGGCTACCTAAATATGGTTCTAAATCAGAGACAATGCAAAACACCTGTCTCTGATTGAGAACCATATCAGGACAAACACATAGAAATAGACAAACCAGACATACAACATAGAATGCCCACTCAGATCACACCCTGACCAAACAAAACATAAAACATACAAAGCAATCTATGGTCAGGGCGTGACAGTACCCCCCCCCCCTCAAGGTGCGGACTCCGGCCGCAAACCTAAACCTATAGGGGAGGGTCTGGGTGGGCATCTGTCCGCGGTGGCGGCTCCGGCGCGGGACGTGGACCCCACTCCACCATAGTCATAACCCGCTTTGGTGGCGCCTCTGGAGCGGGGACCCTTGCAGCGGGTCGTGGACTGAAGACCATCCTAGAGGGCGCCACTGGACGGAGGGGCAGCTCCGGACTGAGGGGCAGCTCCGGACTGACGGGCATCTCCGGACTGAGGGGCATCTCCGGACTGAGGGGCATCTCCGGACTGAGGGGCAACTCCGGACTGAGGGGCAGCTCAGGACTGAGGGGTAGCTCAGGACTGAGGGGTAGCTCAGGACTGAGGGGTAGCTCAGAACTGACGGGCAGCTCCGGACTGAAAGGCGGCTCCTGACTGGCGGGCGGCTCTGGCGGCTCCTGACTGGCTGGCGGCTCTGGCGGGCTCCTGACTGACGGATGGCTCTAACGGCGCTGGACAGACGGGCAGCTCAGGCGGCGCTGGACAGACGGGCAGCTCAGGCGGCGCTGGACAGACGGGCAGCTCAGGCGGCGCTGGACAGACGGGCAGCTTAGGCGTGCCGAGGCGCACTGTAGGCCTGGTGCGTGGTGCCGGAACTGGTGGTACCGGGCTGGGGACACGCACCTCCGGGCGAGTGCGGGGAGGAGAAACAGGGCGTACAGGGCTCTGGAGACGCACAGGAAGCCTGGTGCGTGGTGTAGGCACTGGTGGTACTGGGCTGGTGCGAGGGACTGTCACAGGCGGACTGGTGCGTGGAGAAGGCACCGGATAAACCGGACCATGGAGGCGCA
The DNA here is from genome assembly GCF_045679555.1 of Salvelinus alpinus. Taxonomy (NCBI): domain Eukaryota; kingdom Metazoa; phylum Chordata; class Actinopteri; order Salmoniformes; family Salmonidae; genus Salvelinus; species Salvelinus alpinus. The sequence continues at coordinate 8,653,166 of NC_092106.1, read as the reverse complement.
CTACAGGTCTCGAGCACCGAGCCTGCCCAACCCTACCTGGCTGAATGTTCCCCGAGCCAGGCCAGTGCGGCGAGGTGGAATAGCCCGCACTGGGCTGTGCTGGCGAACCGGGGACACCATGCGTAGAGCTGGTGCCATGTACCCCGGCCCAAGGAGACGCACTGGTGACCAGATGCGTAGAGCCGGTTTCATGGCACCTGGCTCGATGCCCAATCTAGCCCGGCCGATACGAGGTGCTGTTATGTACCGCACCAGGCTATGCCTGCGCAACGGGGACACCGTGCACATCTCTGCATAACACGGTGCCTGCCCGGTCGCTCTCTCTCCACGGTAAGCACAGGGAGTTGGCTCAGGTCTCCTACCTGGCTTAGCCACACGCCCCGTGTGCCCCCCCCAATACATTTTTGGGGCTGCCTCTATGGCTTCCAGCCGCGCTTACGTGCAGCTCCCTCATACCGCCGCCTCTCCGCTTTCGCTGCCTCCAGCTCAGCTTTTGGGCGGCGATATTCACCAGCCTGTGCCCAGGGTCCCTTACCGTCCAGAATCTCCTCCCAAGTCCATTTCTCCACAAAGCGCTATTCCCCCATTTCACGCTGTTTGGTCCATTGATGGTGGGTTATTCTGTCACGATCGTCATAATGTGGAAGAGAGGAGGACCAAGGCGCAGCTTGATACGAATACATACTTCTATTTAATAAACGAAGAGAAACAATATAGACAAATACAAAACAACAAAACGAACGTGAAGCTATAAATGACAAGTGCAGACACAGGCAACTTACATATAGACAATAACCCACAACCCACAATACAAAACAGGCTACCTAAATATGGTTCCCAATCAGAGACAACGCAAAACACCTGTCTCTGATTGAGAACCATATCAGGCCAAACACATAGAAATAGACAAACCAGACATACAACATAGAATGCCCACTCAGATCACACCCTGACCAAACAAAACATAAAACATACAAAGCAAACTATGGTCAGGGCGTGACAAGTGTATATTTATTATATATATTTTTTTACAAGAAAAGACACTTCGGCACAGTGTCACTTTGCACTTAGCAAGTGGTAAGAATAAATTGACTTAAGTCACCCCAAACTTGACATAACATAGCCTACCATACACATGTCTGTTTCCCTACTTCTCATCAGAAGAGAGAAACCAATTGACTTAAAGGCCCAGTGCAGTCAAATACCAGATTTGCCTTTGGTTTATAAAGATTTCCACACTGTGTGGTTGGACTAATACTCTGAAAGTATGATCATGCCCTTTTATTGTAAGACCTATTTAAAAAGACTGCCTGAAATTTCACCCTGTTTTGGTGGAATGGAGTTTTGGCCTGCCTGGTGACATCACCAGGCGATAAATTAGTTAATAGATCAATACAAACGAAAGTTCCAAACCTCTCTGCCAATAACAAACAGCTAGTTTGAAGTTTTCCCATTTCAACTCAGACCACTCCCAGACAGTCCTAGAAACATTCTTGCTTGAGGAATTTCTCTTTTGACCATTTTAAATCAAAACAATCACAGTAAGGTATTTAATTGTTACCCAGAAATTCTTTGATAGTGTCACGCCCTGACCTTAGAGAGCCTTTTTATTTCTCTATTTGGTTAGGTCAGGGTGTGATTTGGGTGGGCATTCTAGTTTGTCTATTTCTTTGTTGGCCGGGTATGGTTCCCAATCAGAGGCAGCTGTCTATCGTTGTCTCTGATTGGGGATCATACTTAGGCATCCCTTTTTCCCACCTTCAGGTGTGGGATCTTGTTTGTGTGTAGTTGCTTTCTGCACTACATATAGCTTTACGTTCGTTTTTGTATTTTGTTGTTTTTCGGTGTCATTTTTAATAAAGAGAAATGTACGCCTACCACGCTGCACCTCGGTCTCATTCTATCAACGAGCGTAACAGATAGTGAGATAAAAACAGCTGCATTGGACTTTTAAATAGCCTCTGTGTCAGGAAGCCCTTGTTAGTGGAATATGCTCTCCCCACATATAAACAGCTGGCGTTAGATAAGAATGTTATTGCCACTTGTCCCTTACATGTTGGCACAAATCAACTGCATACATTCATTTGTGCCTGACAAATGGAAGCAAGTAAGTATCATGAAATAAAAACGTGACAATAAACATTATTGTGTGAATTAAAATCTAATTTCAAAAGTAAACCCGCCCACGACCTTGCTGCATCGACAATGGATATGCTCATTCCCAATTTATCTTCTTAATCCTCAATTAACATATTCAAAAAGATCCCCATTATATCCGTCTGTTTAAGCTACAAATATCTTATTTTTTTGTTGCATGGGCTGCATATCAATTCACCGAATCCACCTTTGTCGGCCTTCTGCATCTGTTGTGGAAAGTGGCAGAGCGACAGCGTTATTTGTCAGACCAGGAGACATTCCAAAAATCGGTCTTCTCACGAAAATATCTGTCACGACTTCCGCCGAAGTCGGCTCCTCTCCTTGTTCAGGCGGCGTTCGGCGATCGAGGCGGCGTTTCTAGCCAGCGCCGCTCCATTTTTCATATATCCATTTGTCTAGTCTTGTTTTCATACACACCTGGTTTTCATTTCCCCAATCAATCGACTTGTATTTAACCCTCTGTTTCCCATCATGTTTTGTGTGTAATTGTCTTCATGTCAAGTGATGTTCGTTAAGCGCTTTTACTTTATTGTTCTGTTTTTTGAGCGCATTTGTTTTGTTGTGCTCCCGGTTTGGAACTATAATAAAGTGTGCTTTATTTAATATTACTCTGCTCTCCTGCACCTGACTTCGCCTTCATACACACCTTGACAATATCTGTAGTGTCAGAACAGACTAATATGAACACCGGTACAGGTTTCCAAAATGAATGGAAGTATAGAAGTAGTTTTGTGCCAACAGAAATATACAGTATCTCCTAAATATAGGATAGACACTTCAAAACCATATTCCTTATGTCTGTTTCATCATTTATAAATGTGTTATTCAATGCATTTCTATGGGCTATAGTGGTAAATTCAATATTTAATCAAATATTTTCTACATAGCAACATCATAACCACATCCTCAAAATAGTAACTTGCTGAACTAAAATAGTCAGAATTAATCCAAGATAAATCCAGAAATATCTCATTAATTTAGACGTTTTTGCAGAAGAGGTCAGTTACATAATTGTATATCTAGCTAAGGCGTTTGGTGCAGTATTTCTCAAGTAAAAACATTTGTATGAAAAACTAATCAGGGCGGAAAAGTCTGGTTGTCTGCTCAGTACTGATTTCGGAGAACAATAATATGTCTACAACTCCATCATCTGCAAGCTGTGAAACTATTGTAAAATGAAGCAACAAGCTACACGCTGCCCAAATCACTTGCTAGCGGGCTCAATTCCAACTCAATGTTTGTCAATGAAGGTATCAAGTAGTAGCTAGAAGGCACATTGAGCAGCCAGGCCACAATCAGCTTATCAAGTCACTGGCGAGTGGCAGCATTTTGTTTTTTACAACTTTCTCACTATCTGTTACCAGAGTGTGCATCTGTCTGGCAGTGTTTCATAGGGAATCATGTTACAAAACAGGCTGTGAGGCGACACAAGATGCTCGTGAATGGGTTTGGAATATTGACAAGTTGCAGTTGGGACACAAGTGCACTCTGATCATCTCAATTCTAATTTTGCCCCAAAAAGAGGCAGACTCGAGTGATAGACAATATTAAACACATCAGCAAGTGGTCACTCCATAAAGTGCTTAGGGCCAAGAGTTATTTCAATATAACATGTAAACATGTCTGAAGCGCTGCGTAATGGGCAGGTCTGTCTCCATAGAGATTCTATTAAATTATTTCAAAATTATCTCTAAAACTGTCTGGCTAGCTAGCTAACAAACGTAACAGTGCATGTAAATTCTTCAAATTCATTGTTTTCAGTTTTGGGAGTATTGAACTAACTACAGTACATGTAGTTCAAATAGTAATTTAATTATATGTTGTAGTTGCTTGGTGGTTGAACTAAATTCAAATCTTGGTAGTGTTTTCAGTAGGTAAGAACTTTTTCATTTTTTTTTGCCATGTAGTGGTGTAGCAAAGTACTGGAACTACACACTACTTTTCAGCAAAAATTAAATAAGATATGGGTAAAGTAGGCAAGAATTTTCTTTCTTTTTCAGCATCAGACCTGCCTAATTCTCACTTGAAACACTTTTTGTGTGTCACGTTCCTGACCTGTTTTCTGTTGTTTTGTATGTGTGTGATGGTCAGGGCGTGAGTTTTGGGTGGGCAGTCTATGTTTGCTGTTTCTATGTTGGTTTTGGGTTGCCTGGTATGGCTCTTAATTAGAGGCAGGTGTTTTGCGTTTTCCTCTAATTGAGAGTCATATTAAGGTAGGTTGTTCTCACTGTTTGTTTGTGGGTGATTGTCTCCTGTGTCCTTGTCGGTGTACCACACGGGACTGTAGCGTTTGTTCGGTTTTTGTGTAGTCTGTTTTCCCTGTCCGTGCGTTCTTCGTGTTTTATGTAAGTACTCTCGTTCAGGTCTGTCTTCTTCGTTTTGTTGTTTTGTAAAATATTCAAGTGTTCTTCGTGTGTTTAGTTTTGTCTTGTAAATAAAGTTTCATGATGTATTCAAAACCCGCTGCACGTTGGTCAAATCCATGCTACTCCTCTTCTGATGAGGAGAAGGAGGAAGCGCGTTACAGAATCACCCACCAAACCCAGATCAAGCAGCGGGTTAATGGACAGCAACGACAGCGCACGAAGCAGGATTTATGGTCTTGGGAGCAAGTATTCAACGGAGAAGGACCCTGGGCTAAGGTGGGAGAGAATCGCCGCTCTCGGGAGGAGGAGGCGGCAGCCACAGCCCAGGAGCGCTGGTATGAGGAGGCAGCGTGGCGACGCGGTTGGGAGCCCGAGAGTCAGACCCCAAAATTTCTTGGGGGGGGGGGCACACGAGGAGTGTGGCAAAGCCGGGTAGGATACCTGAGCCAACTCCCCGTGCTTACCGTGGAGTGAGAGAGCGTCGTACTGGTCAGACACCGTGTTATGCGGTAAAGCGCACGGTGTCCCCAGTACGCGTGCTTAGCCCAGTGCGGGCTATTCCACCTTGCCGCACTGGGAGGGCTAGGTTGGGCATCGAGCCAGATGTCATGAAGCCGGCCCAACGTATCTGGTCTCCAGTACGTCTCCTCGGGCCGGCATACATGGCACCAGCCTTACGAATGGTGTCCCCGGTTCGCCAGCATAGCCTAGTGCGGGCTATTTCACCTCGCCGCACTGGCAGGGCTACGGGCACCATTCAACCTGGTAAGGTTGGGCAGGCTCGGTGCTCAAGAGCACGTGTCCTCCTTCACGGTCCGGTATACCCGGTGCCACCTCCAAGTACCAGTCCACCGGTGGCAGCCCCCCCGCACCAGGCTGTCTCTCCGGGTTCTCTCTCCAGCTGCTCCCACCTGTCCAGCGCTGTCAGAGCTTTCCTCCTCTCCAGCGCAGCCAGTGCCTATACCACGCACCAGGCCTACTGTGCGCCTCAGCAGGGCAGAGTCGGCCGTCTGCCCAACGCCTTCTGCACTGCCTGTCTGCCCAGCGCCGTCTGAGCCATCTGTCTGCCCAGCGCCGTCTGAGCCCGTCTGCCCAGCGGCGCCTGAACTGCCCGTCTGCCCAGCGGCACCTGAACTGCCCGTCTGCCCAGCGGCGCCTGAACTGCCCGTCTGCCCAGCGGCGCCTGAACTGCCCGTCTGCCCAGCGGCGCCTGAACTGCCCGTCTGCCCAGCGGCGCCTGAACTGCCCGTCTGCCCAGCGGCGCCTGAACTGCCCGTCTGCCCAACGGCGCCTGAACTGCCCGTCTGCCATGAGCCTGCAAAGCCGCCCGTCTGCCATGAGCCTGCAAAGCCGCCCGTCTGCCATGAGCCTGCAAAGCCTTCCGCCAGACCGGATCAGCCAGAGCCTTCCGCCAGACCGGATCAGCCAGAGCCTTCCGCCAGACCGGATCAGCCAGAGCCTTCCGCCAGACCGGATCAGCCAGAGCCTTCCGCCAGACCGGATCAGCCAGAGCCTTCCGCCAGACCGGATCAGCCAGAGCCTTCCGCCAGACCGGATCAGCCAGAGCCTTCCGCCAGACCGGATCAGCCAGAGCCTTCCGCCAGACCGGATCAGCCAGAGCCTTCCGCCAGACCGGATCAGCCAGAGCCTTCCGCCAGACCGGATCAGCCAGAGCCGTCCAGCCAGGACCGGATCAGCCAGAGCCGTCCAGCCAGGACCTGCCAGAGCCGTCCAGCCAGGACCTGCCAGAGCCGTCCAGCCAGGACCTGCCAGAGCCGTTCAGCCAGGACCTGCCAGAGTCCCTCAGCCAGGACCTGCCAGAGTCCCTCAGCCAGGACCTGCCAGAGTCCCTCAGCCAGGACCTGCCAGAGTCCCTCAGCCAGGACCTGCCAGAGTCCCTCAGCCAGGACCTGCCAGAGTCCCTCAGCCCGGTGCTGCCCCTTATCCCGGTGCTGCCCCTTATCCCGGTGCTGCCCCTTATCCCGGTGCTGGCCCTTATCCCGGTGCTGCCCCTTCATTTAGGTGGTTTTAGTTGGAGGGTGGTCATTGGGAGGGGGATACAGAAGCGGGGAGTGACTATGGTGGTGTGGGGACAGCGTCCGGAGCCTGAGCCACCACCGTGGTCAGATGCCCACCCAGACCCTCCCCTGGACTTTGTGCTGGTGCGCCCGGGGTTCGCACCTTGAGGGGGGGGTTCTGTCACGTTCCTGACCTGTTTTCTGTTTTGTATGTGTGTGATGGTCAGGGCGTGAGTTTTGGGTGGGCAGTCTATGTTTGCTGTTTCTATGTTGGTTTTGGGTTGCCTGGTATGGCTCTTAATTAGAGGCAGGTGTTTTGCATTTCCCTCTAATTGAGAGTCATATTAAGGTAGGTTGTTCTCACTGTTTGTTTGTGGGTGATTGTCTCCTGTGTCCTTGTCGGTGTACCACACGGGACTGTAGCGTTTGTTCGGTTTTTGTGTAGTCTGTTTTCCCTGTCCGTGCGTTCTTCGTGTTTTATGTAAGTACTCTCGTTCAGGTCTGTCTTCTTCGTTTTGTTGTTTTGTAAAATATTCAAGTGTTCTTCGTGTGTTTAGTTTTGTCTTGTAAATAAAGTTTCATGATGTATTCAAAACCCGCTGCACGTTGGTCAAATCCATGCTACTCCTCTTCTGATGAGGAGAAGGAGGAAGCGCGTTACATTGTGTTCCTAATTCTCACTATTTGTGTGTAATAGGCTAAATCACACATTCTGTTAACATCTGACTACAGAGTAATCTGTTCTTCCAATATGTAGTTTGACCTTTTAGATTTAGACATGATAACTTTTCACAACGTAGTTTGTAATGAACTACTTTTTCTAAGTATCTTCAGTTAAAGCTGCAATATGTAACTTTTTGGTCGACCTGTCAAAATTCACATAAAATGGCAGATCTATAACTCACATTTCTCATTGAAAGCAAATCTAAGAAGCTGTAGATTTGTTCTATGTGCACTATTTCGATGGTTCACGTTTTTTCGCATCTTTTACTTTGGGTTTAGTACACCAGCTGAAAATACAATATTTTTGGTTATGGAAATTATATTTCACAGCAGTTTAGATGGTACAATGATACTCTACACCAGGGTGTCAAACTCATTCCACGGACGGCCGAGAGTCTTCGGGTTTTTGTTTTTTTCCTTTCAATTAAGACCTAGACAACCAGGTGAGGGGAGATCCTTACTAATTAGTGACATCAATTCATCAATCAAGTACAAGAGTGAAGCCAAAACCTGCAGACACTCAGCCCTCCGTGGAATGAGTTTGACACGTGCTCTACACTATACTTTCTTGTTTTGTCACATAAACTGAAATTAGGCCAACTATTAGAATTTTACCAACCAGAAAATAGGGGAGCGATTTCTGCATAGTGCATCTTTAAGTAAACTGTATATTTCTTAACTTCTTCCAAGGTGAAGTAATTGGTAGCTTGCTAAAATACAGTATATTTTCAGAATTGCTTCCCCAACACTGATTGTTTTAAACAATATCTCATCACAGTCCTGGCAAACAATGGTTAATAACCAACTCCCTGAGCAAAATGGCTGACCTTTTATCCCATCTATGTCTGTCTCACTGTCTGGAGGTTCTGGCTGCTATGATTGGATAGAGCGAGCTTAGTTCATAGAGAGCAATCAGCACAGCTGCTTCTCTCATATTTGTGGGCACTGGGCAAGTGGACATGAACGTAATCCATACCCAACTCTCCAGTAGGCTAAGTCGTGACAAACTCACTTACAAATGCAGTTTTGGAAGAGACTGACTTCATGACTAAAATTATCCTATTTACACCTTGTAGTAAATTTTGACACAAATTCATGTTTCTGACTCATATCGATGCAGTAGAAGTTGAAGTTGGTTCTAAGGTAACCTAGGCAGCGATACACTACGCACTGGGCACAGATGTCAATTCGACGTCTATTCCATGTTGGTTCAAAGTCATTTCATTGAAACAACGTTGATTCAACTAGTGTGTGCCCAGTAAGGATTGGCTGCCTATGTTAGTTCTAAGGGGCAGTTGACCTTTAAAATCTGATTTTAAATCTAACCTTAACCCTAACCTTAACAACACGGCTAGACTTATGCCTAACCCTAACCTCAAATTAAGACCAAAAAGCTTATTTTTGTTTTCATGAATTTGGACTATGTGGCTGTGGTAAATAGTAACACCCGCTCTCCCTCGCGGCAAGGCCCCCCTGGAGAACAAGGAAGTGAAACAGTGTGGTAGGAATTCTAATCAACAATGAGGAGAGACAAGGTCAATCACCAATCAGGATATTACTTTATTCAAAACGTATTAATAAGGAAAGCATAAAGCAATTGCTTCTATAATGATGAGGCTGGTCGGCTCTACACTTCCAAGTGCTGTGGCGAGTAGCTCCGACATACAAATAATATAAATATATTTTATAGAAAAGATACGCCCTTTTAGTCTTCTGACAAACAACAGGTGTATGGAATGGGTCACAAGGTGAAACTTGATATATGAGAAATGAGTATCCCGCAGCCAGATAGCATTTGCTATACGAAGACTGTTTTTATTGTTTAGTCTGGCCCCTAAGACGAGGCTCCGATCTCGTTCCTGGTACTTCATAGCACAGAAACACCAATTCATTCTATGGCATAAATCAATTGTCAACTCCAGATACTCCCATCTCATGTAAAACCCCTTCCTGACCACACACCTGGACAAGCTCACTGAGGGGAGTGAGCCTCTAGGTCATACACTAACCCAGGACAGGTGCTACATCAGAGATGACATACAATGGTTCCAGACACTACCCCACACATCTTTTCTCAGACCTTATCTCCCCAGAGGAGGGAGTGACTGGCGCACAGCCATTGTGGAGACAAGTAAGTGGTTCCCCGTTAAATCACGCCATCCCTTCACAAGGTTTAGAATAGGTAAAGACACATTCACATATGAAGATAATGTTCTCTTCTCTTTCTAATATTCCGCATTGCACCAGAGACATGTGAAAGACAAGCCTGACTTCTCCCCTCTCTGAGGGAGGAAGTGCAACTGCCAACACCAGAGTCCGAAGGGATACATTCTAATAACAAGTATATCATATAAGCATATTATGTAGAAAAGACATCTTCATTATCTATGTTGCCTAACTAATTCTGATTCTTCAGGCAACAACAGGTAGCCTAAAAATATGGCCTACCCTTTTCTTTGGTAAGAATTCTTCTCAAATTGCTCAAAGGTAGGGCCGATATCGACAACAACGTTAATGTAATGATCTACAGTGGATATGGCTGAGACTGACATATTAGTAGCTGTGTTGCCAAATTGAGGCAAACAGTGTTTGCAAAATCAATGCGACATGGGCTAATCAACTAGGCCTACGGTAGCCTAGACTGTCGATAGTGGGTGCTAGATCTGCACTATCGTCTACAATTGATGTGCATTCCCAGTAATACACTCGTGTCCCCCGTGGAGCGGCTCATACATGAAGCAGCCTCCATTCAGGCTGCAAGGCATCATTTCCCTCCTTAGCCATTTTTAACGGTGAGCCGGCAAATATAAAACTGGAGAAATGTATTTTATCTTAACCCTCCTGCTGTGGTCCGGTCGAATTGGACCGATTTTCAAGTTCTCTCTCTGAAAAATGTAGTTCATTTAATCTGATTGTCATAAGGTTCCATGACTTTGTCCACACAGGGCATCTGAACACACAAAATACATTTGAAGATTTTCATAAAATTGTGGGTGTTGTATTTCACTTTTGTACACCTGTGGTGTTCCCGGTCAAAAATGACCGGTCATTAGAAATGAATGGGTGAGACTACAATTAGTGTATAAAATTGAGTTCAGGCACATGCCCATTCATCAGATGGACACACTTCCTCTCCCAGACCCGCACATGCATGTGTGTTTGAGTACACACACACACCTCACTCCCCTTCTTGGCTTCCATGGCAACCCCCACAGGAACCTTTCCACAATATAATCTTTCCCCCAAGGGAACCACACCTCTTGGCATTCTCACAAACAATCACAACATTGTTTCAATAACATATAAAACTTTTCTCGCAGCTCTGGTATATAAAGCTTTTTTGAGGCCTTGCTCACAATTCATTCTGTAGCAGCACAATGACCAAACAATATACTGTATGTGAGGCTCTTGATCAAATCTTTGATCATTACACTGGTGAGGAGGAGAGAGTCCTTGTTAACTTTGACACAAAGTAGTCTGTGATAAATAACACAATATGTTTCATCTGAGAATTTGTTATAGTAAAAATAATGTATGCATTATCCTTTTTTTACTCAAGACAAGTTGTATCAGCTCAGGTCAATGAGACCTACAGGCCATAAATAGCAAATGGAAATTCAAAACTTGTAATGTTCACCAGAACTTAAGTTGATAAAAAGATCTAACACAACATTAGGTGATAATATATGTATTATTATGGATTTATAATCAGCTATAAATGGGGAGATCATTTTGGACCGGGAACACAGCATTAATTAACCTAAAACGAACACAACAGGAGGGTTAATAAAACAACATTTCCCACCGCCATTACCATATAACTTAGGATGTTGCACACCGCGTTCAGCCAAGGGTGAGCAACATCCTAAATTGTCAGAAAATCCCAAACTGGTGGTGAAAATTGTGTTTTATTAAGACAGAACACTTATTTAAGTTAAGGAGGACAATCATGCCTTTTCAGCCTGAATGGAGGATGATTTATGTACTGTACGAGCCGGTCGACAGGGAACAAGTGTGTATTACCAGGAATGCACATCAATCCTAGACGAAAGTGCAGATCTAGCGCTCCAGCACCCCCTTTGGGTTGACTAGGCTAGGCCTAGACATAAGCAGTAACAAACAGTACAAACTCTAAACAACATGTTTTAAGTGTGGGGGGTAAAGTACCCTATAGTAGCCTAGGGCCAACATTTTAATAGTGGATGTCTGACAGCCTTTAGCAACGTGAGAGAGGTTGTCGCCTATGTAGGGGAAAGCACGCCCTACCACAACACCTACCTCATCTGCAGGCTAAATACTCTATGCATACTGTAGCCTGCTGTGTTGAGTGCCTTACTGCTCCATGCAGGAATGTACAGTAGAGTGAGAATAGATTCTATACATAGACTGCCTATCATGTAGACCCACAGTACTATTGGTTAACTAATGTTAAATCCCATCACTTAGAGGGGTTAATTATACACTATTTTAATCTCCCAGTTGATACCCCATGAGCTAGCCCTCCATTGGGTCAATATAGTGTAATGAACTTGTATGGATTTGAATTGAAACACTATTTAGGTTAAAGTTCTCATTGTTTATAAGGCTGGCTGATGGCAGAATATCACCTCACTTAGGAACAGGAACAGAGCAAAACTGAAATATGGTCTTACACAATTGTGGAGAATAAACTACAGTGGAAAGCACAGCTGTAACCTCATCCATTTTGATATCATAAGGTGAATGCACCAATTTGTAAGTCGCTCTGGATAAGAGCGTCTGCTAAATGACTTAAATGTAAATGTAAATGTATTTAACTTTTCTCTCGATTCCTCTTCTGGAAATGAAGCAGCCAGACACACTTAACGTTTCAAAACCAATCCTTTAAAGAAGTGCCAAGGATCAGCGCGATAGAGAAAGTATTACAGTAAAGATGATGGTTAATTATGCAGTCCGCAGATACGGTTCACTAATCTCCTCTCCCTTTCTCTGAATGTCAGGGTGTACACACAGTATAGCACATGAATGGGAGAACATTCGCCTGGGAAATCTCATGTGTCTGTATGACTGGGGTAGCCAGTGTTCACTTTCTAAGTGAAATCTGACATGAGAGAGGGTAAGGGTGAGTAACAGAGCCAAAACCATACTGCTGACCAGGTTGAATGTGTCAACTCCCCAATATTTACACCCAGCCATGTTGAAACAAAGCTGACTTGGTACATTGACTAGGCCTTCTGACTAGCCTGATACTTTCTGTGTTTTATATATAAACTCAGCAAAAAAAGAAACGTCCTCTCACTGTCAACTGCGTTTTATTTTCAGCAAACTTTACATGTGTAAATATTTGTATGAACATAAGATTCAACAACTGAGACATAAACTGAACAAGTTCCACAGACATGTGACTAACATAAATTGAATAATGTGTCCCTGAACAAAGGGGTGGTCAAAATCAAAGTAACATTCAGTATCTGGTGTGGCCACCAGCTGCATTAAGTACTGCAGGGCATCTCCTCCTCATGGACTGCACCAGATTTGCCAGTTCTTGCTGTGAGATGTTACCCCACTCTTTCACCAAGGCACCTGCAAGACGTTTCTGGGGGGAATGGCCCTAGCCCTCACCCTCCGATCCAACAGGTCCCAGACGTGCTCAATGGGATTGAGATCCGGGCTCTTTGCAGAACACTGACATTCCTGTCTTGTAGAAATTAACGCACAGAACGAGCAGTATGGCTGGTGGCATTGTCATGCTGGAGGGTCATGTCAGGATGAGCCTGCAGGAAGGCCACCACATGAGGGAGGAGGATGTTTTCCCTGTTAATGCACAGCATTGAGAATGCCTGCAATGACAGCAAGCTCAGTCCGATGATGCTGTGACACATCGCCCCAGACCATGACAGACCCTCCACCTCCAAATCGATCCCGCTCCAGAGTACAGGCCTCGGTGTAACATTCATTCCTTCGACAATAAACGCAAATCCGACCATCACCCCTGGTGAGACAAAACCGCAACTCGTCTGTGAAGAGCAATTTTTGCCAGTCCTGTCTGGTCCAGCAACGGTGGGTTTGTGCCCATAGGCGACGTTGTTGCCGGTGATGTCTGGTGACGACCTGCCTTACAACAGGCCTACAAGCCCTCAGTCCAGCCTCTCTCAGCCTATTGCGGACAGTCTGAGCTCTGATGGAGGGATTGTGCATTCCTGGTGTAACTCGGGCATCCTGTACCTGACCCGCAGGTGTGATGTTTGGATGTACCGATCCTGTGCAGGTGTAGTTGCACCTGGTCTGCCATTGCGAAGACGATCAGCTGTCCATCTTGTCTCCCTGTAGCGCTGTCTTAGGCATCTCACAGTACGGACATTGCAATTTATTGCCCTGGCCACATCTGCAGTCCTCATGCCTTCTTGCAGCATGCCTAAGACACATTCACGTAGATGAGCAGGGACCCTGGGCATCTTTCTTTTGGTGTTTTTCAGAGTCAGTAGAAAGGCCTCTTTAGTGTCCTAAGTTTCCATAACTGTGACCTTAATTGCCTACCGTCTGTAAGCTGTTAGTGTCTTAACGACCGTTCCACAGGTGCATGTTCATTAATTGTTTATGGTTCATTGAACAAGCATGGGAAACAGTGTTTAAACCCTTTACAATGAAGATCTGTTAAGTTATTTGGTTTTATCTTTGAAAGACAGGGTCCTGAAAAAGGGACGTTTCTTTTTTTTTGCTGAGTTTAGTACCAGTCAAATGGTTGGACACACCTACTCATTCAATGGGTTTTTCTTTATTTTGACTATTTTCTACATTGTAGAATAATAGTGAAGACATCAACACTATGAAATAACACATATGGAATCATGTCGTAACCAAAAAAGTGTTAAACAAACCAAATATATTTCCTATTTGAGATTCTTGAAAGCAGCCACCAATTTCCTTTATTACAGCTTTGCACACTCTTGGCATTCTCTCAACCAGCTTCATGAGGTAGCCACCTGGAATGCATTTAAATGAACAGGTGTGCATTTTCATAAGTTCAATTGTGGATTTTCTTTCCTTCTTAATGTGTTTGAGCCAATCAGTTGTGTTGTGACAAGGTAGGGGGGTATACAGAAGATAGCCCTATTTGGTAAAAGACCAAGTCCATATTATGGCAAGAACAGCTCCAATAAGCAAAGAGAAATGACAGTCCATTATTACTTTAAGACATGAAGGTCAGTCAATCTGGAACATTTTCTTCAAGTGCAGTCACAAAAACCATCAAGCGCTATGATGAAACTGCATCAAAAACCATCAAGCGCTATGATGAAACTGCATCTCCTGAGGACCACCACAGGAAAGGAAGACCCAGAGTTACAGTGAGGGAAAAAAGTATTTGATCCCCTGCTGATTTTGTACGTTTGCCCACTGACAAAGAAATGATCAGTCTATAATTTTAATGGTAGGTTTATTTGAACAGTGAGAGACAGAATATCAACAAAAAAATCCAGAAAAACGCATGTCAAAAATGTTATGAATTGATTTGCATTTTAATGAGGGAAATAAGTATTTGACCCCTCTGCAAAACATGACTTAGTACTTGGTGGCAAAACCCTTGTTGGCAATCACAGAGGTCAGACGTTTCTTCTAGTTGGCCACCAGGTTTGCACACATCTCAGGAGGGATTTTGTCCCACTCCTCTTTGCAGATCTTCTTCAAGTCGTTAAGGTTTCGAGGCTGACGTTTGGCAACTCGAACCTTCAGCTCCCTCCACAGATTTTCTATGGGATTAAGGTCTGGAGACTGGCTAGGCCACTCCAGGACCTTAATGTGCTTCTTCTTGAGCCACTCCTTTGTTGCCTTGGCTGTGTGTTTTGGGTCATTGTCATGCTGGAATACCCATCCACGACCCATTTTCAATACCCTGGCTGAGGGAAGGAGGTTTTCACCCAAGATTTGACGGTACATGGCCCCATCCATCGTCCCTTTGATGCGGTGAAGTTGTCCTGTCCCTTTGGCAGAAAAACACCCCCAAAGCATAATGTTTCCACCTCCATGTTTGACGGTGGGGATGGTTTCTTGGGGTCATAGGCAGCATTCCTCCTCCTCCAAACACGGCAAGTTGGGTTGATGCCAAAGAACTCAATTTTGGTCTCATCTGACCACAACACGTTCACCCAGTTGTCCTCTGAATCATTCAGATGTTCATTGGCAAACTTCAGACGGGCATGTATATGTGCTTTCTTGAGCAGGGGGACCTTGCGGGCGCTGCAGGATTTCAGTCCTTCACGGCATAGTGTGTTACCAATTGTTTTCTTGATGACTATGGTCCCAGCTGCCTTGAGATCATTGACAAGATCCTCCTGTGTAGTTCTGGGCTGATTCCTCACCGTTCTCATGATCATTGCAACTCCACGAGGTGAGATCTTGCATGGAGCCCCAGGCTGAGGGAGATTGACAGTTCTTTTGTGTTTCTCCCATTTGCGAATAATCACAGAAACTGTTGTCACCTTCTCACCAAGCTGCTTGGCGATGGTCTTGTAGCCCATTCCAGCCTTGTGTAGGTGTACAATCTTGTCCCTGACATCCTTGGAGAGCTCTTTGGTCTTGGCCATGGTGGAGAGTTTGGAATCTGATTGATTGATTGCTTCTGTGGACAGGTATCTTTTATACAGGTAAGAAACTGAGATTAGGAGCACTCCCTTTAAGAGTGTGCTCCTAATCTCCGTTCGTTACCTGTATGAAAGACACCTGGGAGCCAGAAATCTTTTTGATTGAGAAGGGGTCAAATACTTATTTCCCTCATTAAAATGCAAATCAATTTATAACATTTTTGACATGCATTTTTCTGGATATTTTTGTTGTTATTCTGTCTCTCACTGTTCAAATAAACCTACCATTAAAATTATAGACTGATAATTTCTTTGTCAGTGGGCAAACGTACAAAATCAGCAGGGGATCAAATACTTTTTTCCCTCACTGTACCTCCACTGCAGAGGATAAGTTCAATAGAGTTACCAGTCTCAGAAATTGCAGCACAAATAAATGCTTCAGAGTTCAAATAACAGACACATCTCAACATCAACTGTTCAGAGGAGACTGTGTGAATCAGGCCAACCGCCGTGTCTTTGTGAGACACAGAATAGGTGAACGGATGATATCCACGTGTGGTTCCCACCGTGTAGCTTGGGGGAGGAGGTGTGAGGGTGCTTTGCTGGTGACACTGTCTGTGATTTATTTAGAGTTCAAGGCACACTTAACCAGCATTCTGCAGTGATACCCCATCCCATCTTGTTTGTACTTAGTCCCACTATCATTTGTTTTTTAACAGGACAATGACCCAACACACCTCCAGGCTGTGTAAAGGCTATTTGACCAAGAAGGAGAGTTATGGAGTGCTGCTTCAGATGACCTGGCCTTTGCAATCACCCGACCTCATCCCAATTGTGATGATTTGGGATGAGTTGGACCGCAGAGTGAAGGAAAAGCGGCCAACAAGTGCTCAGCATATGTGGGAACTCCTTCAAGACTGTTGGAATAGCAATCCAAGTGAAGCTGGTTGAGAGAATGTCAAGCGTGTGCAAAGCTGTCATCAAGGCAAAGGGTAGCTACTTTGAAGAATCTAAAATCTAAAATATGTGTGGATTTGTTTAACACTTTTTTGGTTACTACATGATTCCATATGTGTTATTTCATAGTTTTGATGTCTTCACTATTATTATTACTTCACTATTACTATTCTGCAGAAAATAGTAAAAAAAAAGAAAGAAAAACACTTGAATGAGTAGATGTGTCCAAACTTTTGACTGGTAGTGTATATTTCGAAACCCAATTGCCCACATGCCTGAGTGGGTTTTCTCTTCATAGCCACAGCAAAATTGAGTCCGTATTTTTAAGGACCCACACTCTCACGAGGTGAGATGAGGGTGAACAAAATAAGAGTGAGACTGAGAGGGACCATGGCTCACTTTGCTGTGACAAGGCAGAGTTAAGAGTTTTTTTTCAGCGGTTAAATGGAGGTTAGCAGAAAGCTGATACCTCCTCATCTGAAAGCGTCTGTCGCTCCGTGCCTGAATATTTGTGCCAAGTGACTTTCCTTGGCCTAACAGATGAAGGGAGGGCTGTTTGGTAATGGGCCCAGTCCACTTGTGGTTTGTCTCCTCCCAAATGGGTCGGACAGGGTCCACTGACGAGGGGAAGTAGGCCTAGTCAATTCAGCACCACTAACCACTGACTGGTGCCAATATTTTGGTGACGTCTTGGATGGTACCTACTACCATGCCGTAGACATGCCGCTCTGCAATGCCACCCCGTGAGTGGATGAGTGTGGCCTAGTTCTATTGCGCCGATGGAGGATGTATGGTTGGCGAGGCCAAGTTGCAGAGTAATGCAGGAGCAACATCAAATATTTTAGCTCTATTGTCCTTTGTATATGAAGTTCAATAATTGGTTCTGGTTTCCCAATATATTTGACCTTTAACCTATCTATGCTTACTAAGCATTGAGTGATGTTAGTGGAAGCATATCATCTTTATTCAGAGTTATTCTCTTTCTTTGGCTCCAAATGAAATAACTTATAGAGCATATACAATGTGACAAGGCTTTGTAAGAACACTCTTGGTTAATTTAACTCAGGGTTCTTTTGTTTTGCCTCAGCACAAACATTCAATACTGATGCAGGAGTTTTCTAGCCCCACTGGAGTATTTGTTGCATACATTTCTGTGAATGATTAATATAATATGGAATCTTGACCTTAGCTATCAGCATTTGTGAGAGTCTCATACATTACAATGATACACAAAGTGAGCTTTATCTACAAAAGTGGAGGCTCCGAGAAGGAGGAAGGGGAGGACCATCCTCCTCAGTGCCTTTCATAAAAATAGAAATAGTGAAACATAAAAAAAGTGATACTTTTTAGATAAAACTATGCTAAATATATTCACGTCACCAAATAATTGATAAAAACACTGTTTTGCTATGAAGGTCTACAGTAGCCTCAACAGCACTCGTAGGGTAACCATGGTGAACCAGAAGACAGATAGTTTCCATCCTCCTCTGGTTACATTGACTTTATTACAAAACCTAGGTGGCTTATGGTTCACACCCACTTCCATAAACTTCCGGAGGACGTCATCCAACCTATCAGAGCTCTTGCAGCATGAACTGACATGTTGTCCACCCAATCAAAGGATCAGAGAATGAATCTAGTACTGAAAGCATAAGCTGCAGCTAGCTAGCACTGCAGTGCATTACATATGGTGAGTAGTTGACCCAAAGTGAGAGAAAGACAATAGTTTAACAGTTTTGAGCAAATTAATGTATTCAAAAATGAAGGAGAAGCAAGAGAGAGAGCTATATTTCTCATTTCACTTTCACTAAACTCACGTAAACTTGTACATCGCCTTGGTCCGTACAATTGCCCTTATTTTAGCCCCCCAAAACGTAATACTTCCAGATCAACTGTAACGTCATTACCATTGTAAAGCACAATTTCTCCCCTTTCCAACAGAATCAATTACATGACCTAAATGCTGCCCGTTTCTGCATAATTCAAGCAGGCAATGAGCCCCGTCGGGTCTTTTTAAAAATGGCGGGTGGGGAAGCGAAACTAATGCGTGATAGTGAGAAGGAGAGATATTGTGTGGGAAAATTGCTTGTTTTCACTCGATCTGTCCACCTTATCGCCTCTAAAATGTAAATAAAACACTATAAAGAGTTTATATAATGTGTCATTACATACCCATTTGAAGGTTTGTGTCGAATTTGAATCAGGTTTTTAGGACGGTGCTAAAGTGATCTTAGAAGTAACAGCGGCTTTGAGAATGATGATCGCATGCAATGATGACGCAAAAAAATGACTAGGTATCCCCCCCTTACCCCCGTCACTGTCCATTTCTTGTTTTTAAACGATGAGAGAAGTGCTACACCTGGTGGAGAGAGATTATAAGATAGAAATAGTTGCTTTATGCGTGCTGTACGTTACGACATGACACGTCATGATGTAACGGAGGGTCCGTTTTTTCAACTTTTCTCCAATACTATAGAGCCATTACCATGTCGATCAACGCTTGAATAGAAACCTAGTTCACACCCCCGATTTTGAAGTCAACACAGTCGCTACAGTCCCATTAGTTTTCTTTGTAGCCTCGTTTGAATGTTGTGGTTGCGCACATTTGTACGGAATGGGGTGAGTTTACGATAGCTAGTTTAGCCTACTCTAACACCCGACTCAAACAGGGAGGAATGCTATGTTAGCTAGCTGGCTATGGCTTTTGGTTTTATTAATTTATTGCCACCGTGGCCCGCCGGTGTAACTGCTAAACTCCTTTCTGACTGTAGACTGCACTGCTTGATTGTTGCTGGTTTACTAACATGTTAGTTTTAGTAGCTATGCTGACTATGACGTTAGCTAATATGGTGACAATGATGTAGGCAGTGTGTAGCCGTTAAGGGTTATGATGTGAAGGTTTGGCTTGGAAAGGTATTTTTCACCCAGTCACAGACAGCTGATGTGTTGTGCACTGAAGTCCACAAGCTAAGGAAAAAGGTGAGAGGAGGAGAGCGCTTAGATGCGAGAAGGAATACAACAAGCAAAGTGATCTTGCTGTGTGTATGTGGCTGCTATAAAAGTGAACTTTGTTTGCGTGTGATCAGGGATGTGTTCATTCCGTTGATTCTGTTGAAAAACGTTTCTAAAACGGAAGCAAACGGAACTAAACGGGATTAAATATAACTGTTTTTTTCCAATTGAAACTCTCGTTTGTAACTGTTGGACTAATGATAACACCCTAGATCAGCTAGATGCAGGCAAGAGTGCACAAGGCGTTACTGAATGTGTCACTGTCTGTCACCTTGATTACTCAAATGTTTCTCTCGACCTGTGCACCTACGTTGTAAGCTTTCATCCATAGTCTATGTTGTAGCAACCTCAAGATGGGTGTAGGGAAAATGTGAGTATCATGTAGTAGCCTAAACCTACCAATGTTACATTGAGCTGGGTGAACGGAATATGAATGACAGTCATCCAATGTAGTGTAATATAAATAATTATCGTCCTCCCTCATCTTAAACGGAACCGACAGTCACTGATCTACAGTATTGGTTTCTGTATGAGAGACCTCAGAGTCATATCTCTGAGTGCAACCAGACACTCATACCTTAGAGGCAAACTGCACGCCAATCAAATTCTATGTTCCCAATCTAATAATGCTGCGTCTGTGGCATGTGGGCCAGAGGCTCTGGCTGATTCAGTATAAAGGCCCACGCTTTGCAGCAGCCACAGAGGACGGTGAGAGGCTTAGCTGCTCTGATGGCAGTGGGCAGCCTTCTGACCCAGAGGATCCAGGACGATTGGATGTGCTCTTGCTGTTAGGCCTTAGCCACTGGAGTGGAGAGAGGGAGTAGGGGGATTTATTGGAGAGAGAGAGTGAAGGCTTGGAGTCAGGACTGAGGTCGGCTTGGATCGAAAACTGATACTGCGCCCTCCATGCCCCTTTGGTAATCTGCAGTTGTTTTGCAATGCCTTTTAACTGGGAATAGGCCACACCTTTACATTTTCTTGCAGGCCGTGTACATACTGTACACACATACACGCAGACACACATGCACATACACACGGACACACACATGCAGACACGGACGCAGATACACACACAGATGCACACAGCACTCTCATATCGCTTCACATTCGCTTCAGAATTCCTGCTTTAATTCATCGTGCACACTTATCCGTGTTTTACTAACTCCTTGGAATAATTACTTGTTTGAAGGCAAAAGTTGTGTTTTCAAAGATAATATAATTACAGAGCCACAATATGCCTCATTATAGAAGGCAATATTGTTACACTGAGTGGTTTTAATTAAAGCAAGACTAGAATGCTGTTCTGCAGCTCGCTGCTGTTTGTCAGTGACACAGAGAGGCATTTGTCTGAACTCTAAAGGCTTTTGTCAGGCAGTGCTGGCCTGTCACTGGTGCAACTGGAAAACAGGGAGCTTCTCGGAGCAGAATGATACTGCTGGGGATGAGCGCTCCAGTGAAACTGTTTTTACAGTGAGCAACTGTTTCTTTACTGTAGATGCACAGCCGAGTGGTTGGGTAGCCCAACCCGGAGTCATATGCACTGAGTGTACAGAAAATTAGGAATACCTGCTTTTTCCATGACATAGATTGATCAGGTGAATCCAGGTGAAAGTTATGATCCCTTATTGATGTCACATATTAAATCCACTTCAATCCGTGTAGGTGAAGGGCAAGAGACAGGATAAATAAGTATTTTTAAGCCTTGAGACAATTTAGACATGGATTGTGCTCCTGTCTTTAACTCTGAATGATCGGCTATGAAAAGCCAACTGACATTTACTCCTGAGGTGCTGACCTGTTGCACCCTCTACAACCATTGTGGTTATTATTATCTGACCCTAAAGGTCATCTATGAACGTTTGAACATCTTGGCCATGTTCTGTTATAATCTCCACCCGGTACAGCCAGAAGAGGACTGGCCACCCCTCAGAGTCTGGTTCCTCTCTAGGTTTCTTCCTAGGTTTTGGCCTTTCAAGGGAGTTTTTCCTAGCCACCGTGCTTCTACATCTGCATTTGTTGCTGTTTGGGGTTTTAGGCTGGGTTTCTGTACAGCACTTTGTGACATAGGCTGATGTTAAAAAGGGCTTTATAAATACATTTGATTGATTGATTTTGTATGTGTGCCATTCAGATGGTGGGCAAGAAAAAAGATTTAAGTGCCTTTGAATGGGGTATGGTATGCCAGGCACATCGGTTTGTGTCAAGAACTGCAACGCTGCTGGGTTTTTCATGATCAACAGTTACCCTTGTGTATGACGAATGGTCTACCACCCAAAGGACATCCAGCTAACTTGACACAACTGTGGGAAGCATTGGAGTCAACATGGTCAACGCAATATTAGGAAGTTTCTGTCTGAACGTTCCGAGAGAGCCACTTTCTCCTCCATAGCCGTTGCTAGTTGATAAATGATCCTTCCGCATTGTGCTGTTTGTTTCTGATAGTTTTCCAAACCTATGAAGATGTCCAGTGAAAGCAGATATACAATTTGTTGACACCACAACACAGTACCAACTTGGATACACATTATCCCCAATGCTAATCAGTAAAAACATCTGTTAAATTTGCTGCTCTGTTTTGATTGTTTACAGCAGGTAATTTCGTAGGGAATTGTCAGAGGAGCTCTCGTATTGTTATATCACCCAAATATAGAGAATAAAGGCACCAACATGGCATTAAAAAGCCAGAATACGGTTTGCAACTGCACATGGGGACATAGATTGTACTTTTTGGAGAAATGTCCTCTGGTCTTATGAAACAAAAATAGAACTGTTTGGCCATAATGACCATCGTTATGTTTGGAGGAAAAAGGCGGAGTCTTGCAAGCCGAAGAACACCATCCCAACCGTGAAGCACGGGGGTGGCAGCATCATGCTGTGGGGGTGCTTTGCTGCAGGAGGGACTGATGCACTTCACAAAATAGATAGCATCATTAGGGAGGAAAATTATGTGGCTATATTGAAGCAACATCTCAAGACATCAGTCAGGAAGTTAAAGCTTGGTCGCAAATGGGTCTTCCAAATGGACAATGACCCCAAGCATACTTCCAAAGTTGTGGCAAAATGGCTTAAGGACAACAAAGTCAAAGTATTGGAGTGGCCATCACAAAGCCCTGACCTCAATCCTGTAGAACATTTGTTGGCAGAACTGAACAAGCATGTGCGAGCAAGGAGGCCTACAAACCTGACTCAGTTACACCAGCTCTATCAGGAGGAATGGGACAAAATTCACCCAACTTATTGTGGGAAGCTTGTTGAAGGCTACCTTAAACGTTTGACCCAATTTAAACAATTTAAAGGCATTGCTACCAAATACTAAGTGAGGTTATGTAAACTTCTGACCCACTGGGAATGTGATGAAAGAAATAAAAGCTGAAATAAATCATTCTCTCTACTATTATTCTGATATTTCACATTCTTAAAATAAAGTGATGATCCTAACTGACCTAAGTCAGGGCATTTTTACTAGGATTAAATTGTGAAAAACTGAGTTTAAATGCTTTTGGCTAAGGTGTATGTAAACTTCTGACTTCAACTGTATCCATAGTTTCCCTATAGCCAAAACTGGTTGAATCAACGTTGTTTCCAAGTAATTTCATCCAAAGATCTATGTGACGACGTTGAATCAATGTGGAAAACTGATAGTGTTTGCAAAAAGTCATCAACGTCAGGGCATTTCATTGTTTTTCACCCAACTTTTAACCTAAACCCAATGACATGGTGACGTTTGTTGTTGATTTCAATTTGAATTCACATTAGTGAAATGTAAATCAAAAACTAGATGTTGAACTGACATATGTGCCCAGTGGGAAGGCCTTCTGACTGTCTAATGAGGAACTAACTATCTTTGAATGCGATTGTTATAAACAGAACTTTGTCATTATGTGTCAGTTACGGTGTTGGTAGTGATATATATATATATATAGAGAGAGAGATGAAAGTCATGGGAGGTGCTGGAAGATGTACATTACAGGTTGTTGCATCATGGTAGAAAGGGACACATCTTAGCACCTTACTTCAGCACTACTGAAAATT
Source organism: Salvelinus alpinus (assembly GCF_045679555.1). Taxonomy (NCBI): domain Eukaryota; kingdom Metazoa; phylum Chordata; class Actinopteri; order Salmoniformes; family Salmonidae; genus Salvelinus; species Salvelinus alpinus. The sequence continues at coordinate 8,629,343 of NC_092106.1, read as the reverse complement.
GCATTGATGTATATTAGAGTGGCAGTTGTCCACGGGACAGTGTAGTAGATTCCCCTTGTAGTGTAAAGAGTGAGGAATTGCGAACTTGGCAGCCATTTGCCTCTGTGCTCAATAAATGTTGTATGTGGCACTAATGTGCCATAGACTCAGCAAAAAAATGAAGGACATATGGGGAAACCATGTACAGCGTTCTGACAAGAAGGGCATTTCATCTTGATAAACGAGAGCATCGATGGCTTCTCAAATTGATTCAGCGTGTTAAAGATGAAACCTCATTTAAATATGTGAGCAGTGGGAGGTGGGTGATTAATGATGCATCAATAGCGGCCCACCTGACCTGAAAATTGCAGTACATGCTTTACCCATCTGGTTTAGCTATTGATTTAGCTGAAGCTGGACATGGGCCAGGAATGAGGAGTCATGTTCAACTTTGGAAGAATCATCAACTATTAAAGCCTCCGTAAAATCCAAGGTAGCCTATTAGTCTAGTTTGGCAGCAATGATTATGAAACATCTTTGGGGTGAATAAGACCATAAGCACAGGGCAGAGAAAATTAGGAGAGTGGCTAGGTAAGATCAATGAACGATGCAAACTTTTCTTTATTAAAATATCAAATCCTACACACAGAGATGAGAACGTCGTAGACATCAATTTTCAACAAACTAGCTTTGAAATGTAGACCTCATTAGCAGAAGAGCATGGTTATTCCACCAACAACAAGATTAAAATCGTCTCGCATTTCTTCATCTGCTTCGTATATCAAAGTGCTCTGATATTCCTACAAACGAGGGCCTGACTTCATTATGAACAATGAAACAAGCTCATTTTGAGTTGTTCATGCACAGAAATCATTAAGAAATCCATCTCTTTGGTTGATCAACAATGCTGTCCCCAGATGGGTTCGTTACATAGTTTCTCACGCAGACCTTTGGGACTTACAAAAATGACCACTGTATAGAGGGGAAAAATGTCTGTCCACTCAACAAAATAGCCCAAATTAGAGAAATAATTTCCTCTTAACGGAGCTACTAGTTGTTCTATTTCTATTCCTTCAGAATCCATCTAAGGGATCTTTAAGGTTGTCTCCTCTAATAAGAATGATAAGATCTACAGTCCGTCCGCTCACCTTTGCCATTATGGAGAAAAATATAACCAAAGAAATGTCTTCAAATGAAAAGAAGAACTTGTTTTTTTCCATGAACAATTTATCAAGGAATGAGATACAAACTACCTGAATGGTTTTGACGTTTTCTCCGTGACCCTGTAAAAGATTGGTTGACAGTGGTAGAATTACGATTCAATTATTCAAGTTCACAATTATTCAAGTTCGCCAACTGAGAGGTCAAATACTGTTAGGAGAACATTTAGCTCTTGAACAGAATTCAATAATAAAAAATAAAAAAAAGTCGAATGCATTCCTATTACGGTACATTATTCAAGTGAAGTAGATGGATTATTGTCTTGAATATTATTTCAGGGCATCTGGAAATATTTTTGATCAAATAAAACCCCCAGATCTGTGAAAACTTGGGTGAAACTTGGGTAATCACACAGAGACACATTTTCCCTTCCTGTATTCTTTAAAACCCAGCTACAGGAAGAGGCAAACCATGAATAAACTAATAAAAACAAGAGTGCCAATGAGTGTTACATTTCAGGTGAAGTCAATTTATGCAAGGCGCAGTATATTGACATAAAATAAACAGTCACAGAGAGAGCACTGCTTCCTTCCTAACATGCTGGAATGAAAATGCTGAGCAGTAAGCAAATACGTTGCTGCCTGCTGTGGCAGCGGTATAATTTGACTTTGTGTTCCTAGTAAACCATATTCGAGGCGACATTTTTAGGATGTCACCACACTTAATGGGTTAGCGCTCATAATGGGAAGATGCCCTATGAAGTGGATGCAAATGTTTGTTGTTTTTAGGAAGTTAAACTTTTTTCCTATGAACCTGCCCGCTACAGACATTTACTGTTCTTTGATTTGTACTTTTTCTCATTAAAACCTGGGCTATAGCCACATGCCTCCATGACTCATCTTGGGAAGAAAAACAGATACCGGAAACTAGGAGCAGAAAGATGGACATTGTTCATTTTTTAAGTCTGTCGGGCAGATGAACCCCAAGAGATTTCCGTCCTTTCTCATTATCTATTTTTTTTGCTGCAGTTGCTTTTTCTTTGGTCATACTCTTTAGTGATTTAAAGTGCTTATTTTAAACCAAAGCACCTATGAAGTAACACCAAAGCAAACCTTTTTTTTGCAAAACATATGCTCACATGCTCAGTTTCTCAAAACTTCACAACAATTTCCCCCCAACTTTAATGTCTATTATTAATTACGGTTTTGGGAGAACCTCTTCAAAATTGTCATTTTGCATTCCAACAAGCAGCATTATACATGAAAAACCACATCACTATGGCATTGCAATGCCTGTCACTCTGATTTGGACAGCAACACTAATATGAAAAAAGATGTATAATCAGAATTTTCCGTGTTTAGCCATTTTCCATTGCCATTCTCAAAGAGAGCATTGGAAGTTGTGCCAACTAACCATGACAGTCAGTCCATTACCTTTTTTATGGATAAGATTTAGCTGTTAAGTGCAATATTGTGTTCTCCCTGTTGAGAATGAGATAAAGAAAATTATACATAAAATTGAGCACAGGGTATACATACAGTGCCTTCGGAAAGTATTCAGACTGGTTGACTTTACCCATATTTTGTTACGTTACAGCTGTATTCTGTATTACCCTCATCTATCTACACACAATACGCCATAATGACAAAGTGAAAACAGCTTTTGAGAAATGTTTGCAAATGTATTAAAATAAAAAACAAATACCGTATTTACATAAGTATTCAGAACCTTTGCTATGACACTTGAAATTGAGCTCAGGTGCATCCTGTTGCCATTGATCATCCTTGAGAGATTTCTACAACTTGATTGGAGTCCACCTGTGGAAAATTCAATTTATTGGACATGATTCGGAAAGGCACACACCTGTTTATATGAGGTCCCACAGTTCAAGCCATGAGGTCGAAGGAATTGTCTGTAGAGCTCAGAGTCAGGATTGTGTCCAGGAACAGATCTGGGGAAGGGTACTAAAACATGTCTGCAGCATTGAAGGTCCCCAAAAACACAGTGGCCTCCATCATTCGTAAATGGAAGAAGTTTTGAACCACCAACAATCTTCCTAGAGCTAGCCGCCTGGCCAAACTGAGCAATCAGGGGAGAAGGGCTTTGGTCAAGGAGGTGACCAAGAACCCGATGGTCCCTCTGACAAAGCTCCAGAGTTCCTCTGTGGAGATGGGAGAACCTTCCAGAAGGACAACCATCTCTGCAGCACTCCACCAATAAGACCATTATGGTAGAGTGGCCAGACGGAAGCCACTCCTCAGTAAAAGGCACATGACATCCCGCTTGGAGTTTGCAAAAAGGTACCTAAAGACTAGCAGACCATGAGAAACAAGATTCGCTGGTCTGATGAAACCAAGATTGAAATCTTTGGCCTGCATGCCAAGCGTCAAGTCTGAAGGAAACCTGGCACAACATCTACTGTGAGCATGGTGGTGGCAGCATCATGTTGTGGGGATGTTTTTCAGTGGCAGGGGCAGAGAGACTAGTCAGGATCGAGGAAAAGATGAACGGAGCAAAGTACAGAGAGATCCTAGATGAAAGCCTGCTCCAGAGCACTCAGGACGTCAGACTGGGGTGAAGCTTCACCTTCCAACAGGACAACGACCCTAATCACATAGCCAAGAAAATGCAAAAGTGGCTTCGGGACAAGTCCCTGAATGTCCTTGAGTGGCCCAACCAGAGCCCGGACTTGAACCCGATCAAACAGAGATACCTGAAAATAGCTGTGTCCCGAAGCCACTCTTGCACGCTCCCCATCCAACCTGACAGCACATGAGAGGATCTGCAGGGGAGAAACTCCCCAAATACAGGTGTGCCAAACTTGTAGTGTCATACCTGGGAAGTCTCGAGGCTGTAATCTCTGCCAATGGTGCTTCAACAAAGTTTTGAGTAAAGGGTCTCAATACTTATGTAAATGTGATTTCATTTTTTTCTTTATACATTTGCAAAAATGTCTAAATGCCTGTTGTTGCTTTGCCATTATGGGGTATTGTGTGTAGATTGATGAGGGGAAAAAAGCAATTGAATCAATTTTAGAATAAGCTGTAACAAAATGTGGAAAATGTCAAGGAATATTTTCCGAATGCACTGTATGCATTGCAGTGTATACATTTGAATAAGAACATTGCTATGCTCACTTTTGCAAATGTTTGGTTGAAAACAAGATTTTGAAACATAGCTCCATAGAATACTACCAACAGTCACAATATTTCTGTGAATAACGAACCATAGCAGGCCTACTGCTATCCTCCATAAATCCTCCTTGATTACGGTCTGTTACAACTTCCACCTGAGCCCTGCTGGCACAGGTGCTATTGACTGTTGATCTGACTATTGTCATTCAACTCATTAACGGTCCTGTGAACTCACCTGTTTAAACCAAGGACTGGGGGGCCAATTAAATCAATTCAATAACGGGTTACCTCTGCAGCTGTGTTTCACCCGCCATTGCCTACAGCAGTAATCACACTTCCAAGCACACCAGGAAGGGTTGGCATGCTTACACATGCAGATTAGCGCAAATCCATTTGCCTAAGTAATTTTCAAACTATAGCAATACCACGTGATGGGTTGAGAAGTGGTGAAACCTTCAGTCTACAGCAAGCTTCAAAAGCGAAGCCCAAGGAAGTGTCTGGGTAACGGGATTAGGTCTGGAAAGGCCAACCCAATTACATTACAAAGGAATTTCGAAAAGCCAAGGCAACTCAGTTCATTTAAAATCTGAGGCCATTACTGGATAAATACTGAGAAAAGGCCTGCAGTATCAGGTTTCTGGGCTCCGATGCAATGCTGTATATTGTGTGTACATGGCCACATACTCAAAGGGGTTTTCACAAAGTTTACATACTGTGTTTATGATATTCAATTATAACTGCCATTCAATTGGATCTCTGTTAAAGGAGACTTGAGAAGAAGCACACACAGGCACACAGAAACATACAGTCTCCTCTCTCCCAGAGGGTCTGCAAGAGGAAGTGTTGTGATTGTTTCCCTGCCCCTGCCTGAGAGCAGAACGACCCATTGGCTGCTAATGATTAAAAAAAACAAAGCAGTGACAGGCTTTGTCCACAGCTTATTCACCTCTCCAGTCATCAAAAGGCCTGCGAGAGGCCTGCTGCTCTCTGATAGAGCCCAATCTGTAATCCTCTAATGCAGGAGATAGGGCTACTGTCACCCCAGTGACACCCCACAGGGAAGCAAGCCCACATCACCAGACACAGGGCTAAAAGGACAACAATCCTGGAACACCCCTCCCATTCTACTTTTGCCTCAGAGGCATTGTTGTCCCAGCCCACAGGCTGTCCTCTTCTCTAACCGTCCACCACCCACCACAAAACAATTCTTCTCCATGCTTCCCATGGTCTCACTAGCTGACTAGAGAGAGATCGATTTCACACCCAAGTCTCTAGTGTTTCTGCCAGCATCACAGGAAATTAAATCCACTGTAAAGACTATCACTTACCTGAGAGAGATGTGAGTCATGACTGAGTGCCAACATTCTCTGTTATTAAAGAGGTGTTGAGTATGACATGCTACATGCTGGGATGTACCAATTAGAGGGTGCAACAATATACATATTTGTATGCAACTTCCATTCAACTGTACATAATATGTATATAGCACAATAATATAATATTTAACATGGGCCTAATGCACAGTGAACACGCTCCACCATGTTTTGCATTGCAAGGGAGACTATTAATTGAGATAATTGGTGATGTGGCTGTGGCTTTTCCTGATGGGAGGCACAGCTCCCTCTGGAGCCGATGGGCTGTGGACCCTGTGTAGGTGGAACTGCAGTGGAGGACAGTCAGTCACAACAGAAAATGTCTGATTCAGAGACCTCGCAGACAGCGCTGGAGATAAAGCAATCTAAATGTCTGTAGAACTAGTCTATATCTTGCTCCATTGGCTTTTCAGCACAGCGCAGACTCATCCCTTGGTTTTGCAAAAGCACTGTGACACGGTCTAAGGTGTAAGGAGATGTGATGTCCCAAAAAGAGGACGGATATAAACTGCAGTGGAGGCTCTTCAGAGGAGGAGTTCCTCCTCAGTGAATTTCTTAAAGTATATATTTTTTTAAAACATTGAAAAACTACACTAAATATATTCACGTCACCAAATAATTGATTAATACACACTGTTTTGCAATGAAAGCCTCAACAGCACTCTGTAGGGTAGCACCATGGTGTAGCCGGAGGACAGATATCTTCCGTCCTTCTCTTGGTACATTGACTTCAATACAAAACCTAGGAGGCTCTTGGTTCTCACCCCCTTCCATAGACTTACACAGTAATTATGACAACTACTGGAGGACATCCTTCAACCTATCAGAGCTCTTGCAGCATGAACTGACATGTTGTCCACCCAATCAAACGATCATAAAATGAATCTACTACTGAAGGCATAAGCTACAGCTAGCTAGCACTGGAGTGCATAACATGTTGTGAGTAGTTGACTCAAAGAGAAAGACAATAGTTCAACAGTTTTCAACAAATTAATTTCTTAAAAAATGAGGGAGAAGCACCTTACTTAGCTAGCAAATGCAGCTGGCTAGTTTAGTTACTCAAACGCCCGGCTCAAACAGAGGGAGGTAAGTTTTATTAAATTATTGCCACTGGGGCCCGCTGGTCTAACTGCTTACTGACTATTCACTGTAACGTTACTGATTGTAGCGGGTTTACCAACGCATTAGTTCTATTAGCTATGTTGACTAGGACGTTACTTTAGCTAATATGGTGACAACGATGTAGGCTGTGTGTAGCGGTTTAACATGGTTTGGCTTGGAAAGGTTTTTTCGCCTGGTCACATACAGCTGATGTGTTGTTCATTGAAGTCCACAAACAAAGGGAAAGAGTGAAAGAAGGAGAGTGCATAGAGGCTAGAATGAATACAACGTGGCTGCTATGCTCAGGGGTGTATTCATTCTGCCGATTTTGTTGAAAAAAAATCTTAAACTGCAGAAAACAAAATGGCGATAAGTGCCTTTCATTCCTTTGGGTCAAACTATTCAAAGAAAATAGTGGAGAAAATGCTCTGCCATGGGGTGAGAAAATACACTATATATGCAAAGTATGTGGACACCCCTTCAAATTAGTGGATTCGGCTATTTCAGCCACACCTGTTGCTGACCGGTGTATAACATCGAGCACACAGCCATGCAATCGCCATAGAAAAACATAGAATGGCCTTACTGAATAGCTCAGGACTTTCAACATGGCATCGTCTTAGGATGCTACCTTTCCAACAAGTCAGTTGGCAAATTTCTGACCTGCTAGAGCTGCCCTGGTCAACTGTAAGTGCTGTTATTGTGAAGTGGAAACGTCTAGGAGCAACAACGACCCAGTCATGAAGTGGTAGACCACATAGGTCGTGTGCTGTGTGGCCTCGGTTGCAATAGTCACTACCGAGTTCCAAACTACCTCTGCAAGCAACATCAGCACAATAACTGTTCTTCGGGAAATTCATGAAATGGGTCTCCATTGCCCACAGGCCTAAGATCATCATCCGCAATGCCAAGCGTCAGCTGGAGTGGTGTAAAGCTCACTGCCATTGGACTCTGGAGCAGTGGAAACACGTTCTCTGGAGTGATGAATCACACTTCACCGTCTGGACGAATCTGGGTTTGGCGGATGTCAGGAGAACGCTACCTGCCCGAATGCATAGTACCAACTGTAAAGTTTGGTGAAGGATAATGGTCTGGGGCTGTTTTTCATGGTTTGGGCTAGGCCCCTTAGTTCCCGTGAAGGGAAATCTTAACACTACAGCATAAAGTGACATTCTAGACTATTCTGTGCTTCCAACTTTGTGGCAACAGTTTGGGGAAGGCTCGTTCCTGTTTCAGCATGACAATGCCCCCATGCACAAAGCGAGGTCCATACAGAAATGTTTGGTCGAGATCGGTGTGGAATAACTTGACTGGCCTGCACAGAGCCCTGAACTCAACTCCATCGAACACCTTTGGGATTAATTGGAACGCAGACTGAGAGTGGCCTAATCACCCAATATCAGTGCCTAACCTCACTAAAGCTCTTGTGGCTGAATGGAAGCAAGTCCCCACAGAAATGTTCCAACATCAGGTGGAAAGCCTTCCCAGAAGAGTGGAGGCTGTTTTATAGCAGCAAAGAGGGGACTAACTCCATGTTAATGCCCATGATTTTGGAATGGGCAACGAGCACATATCCACGTACTTTTGGCCATGTAGTGTGCCATTACCATTTTGGTGTTGCTTTGACATCAGTGAAATGTAGCATGAGATATTATGTAATCGTCAAAATATAGCAGATTAATTAAATCCTTATAATAGCTACCATTTTATAAGTAGAAGAGTCGTGTTGAGATATTGCGAAAGTGAGCCGCCATTTTTCGTTGTTCCAAAGAAGACCGGCTGTGAAAACTACTTTATAGAGTTCAATGATATGATTCATGTGCACTCTTATAAACAGCCCTGCTTTTTACAGTGAAGTGGCATTTAGCTTGTCTAGACTCTTTCACTCAGCACAGATGTCTGCATTTCATTTTGAGGAGCCATGTCCTGTAGTGAATGTCTACCATAATGTTATTTTGCATGCGTTATCTAGCATTCACGAGGGGACCTCAGCAGTTTGAACAATGGCAGGTTGATCTTCTAAGACTAGAAGACAGATTATTCATTAAAGTTGCCCTATAACGTTTGACATGACGTCTTGAGATATCTCGGAGGCCTTGCCTCATTTTTCATGGCAATGCTGCACCTCACTTCAGAGTA